>NC_089490.1:234291503-234602284 GCF_036850765.1 Saccopteryx bilineata | reverse complement strand
TTATCATTATAGAGTTCATTTTGTTAAATAACTATGTTTTATTTGCAGTAAAACCACTTGGCAGTTCCCTTTATCTGTAGCACACACATATACACACATATATATGCTTAAGATATTAGTTTTACTGTATAAACACATAATTAGTGATATGAGTTCATGCATAATTGAGAGCTTTAGAAAAAATAAACAAATTAAAGCTAATTAAAAAGGATAGAAAAATGAGAAGAAAGCGCAAGTTGAGAATTAAAGATATATTGAAAATGAGTCTTAAATATTTGTGTGTGAGTACACACACACACACATATGCACAGAAACAAACATATATGTGCTCACAATTTAAATACATTTTCATAGCCTGATTTTTTATTGTTGAGGTTTATATATATTTTAAATATAATTTTGTATATATTTAAGGTGCATAATGATTTAATAAACGTAAAATTTGTAAAATAATTGTTACAATAACTTAATTAACACATCCATATCCTCATATAGCTACTGTTGTTGGAGTGTGTGGTGAGAACCCTACGGGTATCATTCTCAGCAGGTGTCAAGCATGCAACACAGTATGATGAACTACAGTCACCAGTCTGTCTATTAGCGCTAAATAAGCGCTAATAGACAGACGCTAAATAAGCGCTAAATAAGATGAACTAACTCATCTTATTTTTTTTTATTTAATTTATTGTGTTTACAGAGAGTCTAGTGGTGCCCCGATTGCATCCCCCTCCCCCGTATTCCCCTCAACATCTCCCTTTCCCCCCTCCCAACAGCTCCCTCCCTCCTTCTCTTCAGATTTAATTCCGTTCCTCAGTTCACATTATTCCTTTCAAATGAGTGAGGTCATATGATATTTTTTTTTCACTGCCTGGCTTATTTCACTTAACATAATAGTTTCTAGGTCTATTCATGTTGTTGCAAAAGGTAATATTTCCTTTTTGATGGCCCCATAGTATTCCATTGTATATATGTACCACAACTCTTTAATCCACTTGTCCACTGATGGACACTTGGGCTGTTTCCAGATCTTGGCTATTGTGAACAATACTGCCATAAACATGGGGGTTCATTTCTTCTTTTGAATCAGTGATATGGTGTTCTTGGAATATATTCCTAAAAGTGGGTCAAAAGGCAGTTCAATTTTTAATTTTTTGAGGAATCTCCATACTGTTTTCCACAGTGGCTGTACCAAATGGGAAAAGAAATAAATAGATACTTCTCCAAAGAGAACTGACTCATACCTGAAAATCTATACCTTTTGACCAACATCTCCACATTTCCCTCCCCTGCCAGTTCCTGGCCACTATCATTCTATGAATTCTTTTTTTTTCCATTAGTGTTCAATCAAAATCTCAATCACTTTCAAAACCTTTCCTTCCCTAACCATCAACTGAACTCCATGTTTAAGGTTGTACACCGTACTTGCTGCCCACTTCTTAACTGATCATGTATTTGGTACATTTTAGCTTTCACCTTTTATTTTAAAGAACATTGCAATAATATTTCAGATGCCAAGAATACTTTCTAGTTTTGATTACTTCAACTCATAGATATCTGTCTGTTAATTATGATTGTCACTTCATCATTTTAAATTTCATAGCAATTTCTAAGTAAAAATTGTCATATCGTTTTTCTCTGTGCCATAATTGTCTGCTTCCTCTGGTGTCCGTTGCCTTCTTTATTCACCTGGTCTGATGTGAGACTATGTCATAGAACATTGCACATAATTTCCCAGTACTTCTAAAATATATTTTATATTCAGATCTTAAAATGCATACATATTTATGGCACCAATATTGATAATTACATACAAAATAAAAATTATTTAAATCTCCTATCAGCACCGAGGAGAAGATAGAATTAACATATAATCATATATTATTTTTAGTAATTATATTTTTACTTATTGCAATACATATATATAATTAACTTTGAGATAGATAATATATCCACTTATTACCAAGTTTTTCTTTTACTTATTTTGATATTTTCTCTTATTTTAAATAATTTTTAAAAACTATTTTTTACTATATAATATTATCTATCCTTACCTTATGTTTGCCTATGTAATACCTAATTAAATATTCAAGTTTGTAGGATATTCAGTTTTCTTTCCAATTTTGCTAAAATTATTTCTATGTTAGACAATAAACTTGTATATAAATCATTTTTGTAACTCACAAAGATGGAGAAGAGCAATACAACCCTAATTGTAATTCCTGATCGCAGAATAATTAGAGAATTTATCAAACACGGGAAAATGTATATTTGAATAATAAAAGGTATACATAAAAGAAAGCAGGATCAATACACAGGCAAAAGCCTTAAATAATTGTCAGGTGAGTGCTGAAGTTCAAGTACTTTGCCAGGTGATTAAAATCTCACTTGGCAAGGGGCAAAGCACATGGTAAAAAGAAGCTAGAAACGGAAACCAGACACACTTCACCCTTTCTATCTCAGTTTGGAAAAATGCCATTTGAGTAAGATGCAGAAGTGAAGAAATCTCTCATACCTGCTTGCTATGCAGAGAGGAAGTAAAAATGTCCAGAACAGAACTCCTAGAGCTGCAATGCATTTCAAGTTAAATGCAGGTCTTCGTGTGTGGAAATGTAGAGACCTGGCCCAGGATTCCTCAAAGTTCACCTCATATCTCAGAAAAGTTCAAAAATTTTATCTCAAGGAAAAAGAACTTCCTTTTTTCATAGCATTCCATCCAGACACCCATCATCAATTTACCTCCCCTTAAACCTTTTTGCAGACTTATTTACTAGACCAGCAATTGCAGCAATATCTATAAGTGAATATTTCATTTACTTAAAAAAGAAAAAAAGACTTCAGTCCTCAGGATGAGGTAGAAATTTTCTTACTTGTGTCCAACAGCTCCACTTCATAGTAATCATACTTTTTTACCTAATATATATCATGTGTGTCTAGAAAACTATATTTAAATTAATTTTGTATGCAGTTTGGTATTGAGGTTTCACATTTTGGATATAATGGATGGGTTTTAGAGAAAGAAATATTTTATCTCACATAATTTCTTACAATAAGCAGATATTGTATCCCCTTGAAGCAGTTAGAATAATTGTCATTAAAAAAAAACTTATATGACTGAACTGAAGGGACACAATTGTAAACAGTGGGACACGGCATAAAAGTGGCTTTCAGACTACTACTCTTATGCTATTCTTCTCTAACACTGGAGTCAAGAAAAAGTAAGTTCTGTCAAAAAAAAAAAGGTTAGAAAAAGAAAGCCATGGCAAGCATGACTGAATTTCTTTAATCATCATTTCCTATACTTAGCAAATCCTTTTTTTTTAATCCAATGAGAGGAGTGGAGGCAGAGAGACAGACTACTGTATGTGCCCCTACTGGAATCCACCCAACAAGCCCACTAGGAGGCAATGCTTTGCCCCTCTGGGGCATTGTTCCATTGCCTAGCAACTGAGCTCCTCTCAGCACCTGAGATGGAGGCCATGGTGCCATCCTCAGCATCTGGGGCCAACTTGCTTCAATAGAGCCATGGCTATGGGAGGAGGAGGAGAGAGAGAGAAGGGGGTTGGAGAAGCAGATGGTTGCTTCCACTGTGTACCCTACCAGGAATCAAACTCAGGACATCCAGATGCCAGCCCGACATTCTACCACTGAACCAACTGGCTAGGGCTACTTAGCAAATCATATATGAATGCCTGGCAGGCAAAAACACAGAGGTTACAGCTTTATTAAATTACTCAAAAATATAGTTGTATATTTAAAAAGCTGAACATTAAAGAAATTGAGATAATTACTTTCAAAACCAAGCACCTACATCTGTGACATATCGATTTATGGCAATAAACTAACTACATAAACTAATTACAAAATTAATTCATACTGTTGTAAAGCACTGCAATCCATGGGTTACAGAGATACCAGGCAGGTTACAGAAGAAATTTGAGGAGTTTATTAATTAACTGGCTAACTACATGGGGCACAATCCCAAATCATGTAGGCCCTCTTACCATTCTAGACCTTCTTTTATACAAAATCAAGTACTGGTTGGGGTGTGTAAGGAGGGAGCATGGTACAATAGTCAATTACAAACAAGCTTACAACATCTATCCATAGGATCTATTAAAAGGAAAAAAAAAAAGCATTCCTACACCACGAGATAACACAGTTGAGACAATTGGTGTACATACCTGGCAAAGACATTCCCAAATCTTCTAGAATCTACCCCCCATCCCTGTTGTCAGAGTGAAATGGTTAGCTTAGGATAAGGAGAGAGGCTAAATAGAAATACCTTTACTAAAAGTGTTGGGGCTAGCTTATTAGGAAACCTGATAAGCTAGCCCCTGCTTGTTTAGTTTACAAGTTTTTATACATATAAAACATTTCAAGAGGGATAATTATTAGAAAGTATATAAAATGTTACAAAATGCAGGTTTTTCAAGCAAGGGGAGTGGTCTCATGATCCCTTTGTCTAGAGGTATATGTCACTTTCAGGACTCCAGGAGGGGAGGAAGAGTTAGAATCAGTGTAGGAATTTTAATTAAGATATGTAAACATTGTCTCCTAAAGGATCTTAAGGATGAGGAAGAGGAAGTTTCCAGATAAGTTTTATCCTTCCAGAGAACTATGATTATGTGTGGCCAGTATCCACGGCCACCATCACAGCTGCCTGGCCCATGCAGGTTTACATTGGATTCAAACAGACAGTAATGAAACAATGGAGCCAAGAACTGGTGGGCCATCATCTTTAATCCTAGCTTGCACCCAGTGGGCAAGTAAAAACACACACTGGGTTCCAAAACCCACTCATTCCGTGCTCACAAAGCTACTGTTTTATCTGAGTTTCCTAGAATCAAAGGTTTCTAGCTCACCAGACTTATTCACCTCTGTTCCCCATGTCCTTCCTTCTCTCTGCACAAACTGGCTTCTCACTCAGCACTCCACCATCTTAGCTGCTTCTCCTGGCCTTCTCCACATGGCCTTCTCTGCTCTCCTCTTTAATGCTAATCTCAGGAACCGAGAGAGAGCAAGCTCCCTGTCTGCCCCACTTTATAGTGCAGAAATCAAAACCTTTAATCCAATATACAAAATAGGGAAGTTTCTAATACAAAGTCACTTATCTGAGGCATGATGGGATTGTACCACCCCACATCAAAAAGGGTGGGAAAGGCTTAGTCCTAAAACCAAGCCCCAGGCTACAAGGATCCTGCCTGCCCACAGCTCGCCCTCAACACACATTAATATCACCTGGGCGATGGCTTCCATGTGGGCAGCGCCATCTTTAACAAAGTGAGCATAATATATTTTATCTGCCCAGCAGATTATATACTAACTTTTGCCCCTGTAATCTCTTTCTCTGGGTTTTTTTCTCTTTCCAGAGAGGAGGGGAAAGGGGGCCTGACTCTTCCTTTTAAAATACTAATGTTAACAATTTTTGCAATTCCTTGACACCTTATCACAATATATTTTATTTCAATGTTTTGGATTTAACTGATGACTCTCAAGAGATGTTATGCAATTTTCAAAGCACCTAGTATTCACGTGGCACACTTAATATTTGTCATGCACATTCAAAAATTGGTAAAGCCAGTAGGTAAAGAGTTACTGACACATTCAGCAGGTAAGGGTCCTTTATAAACACAACAAGGCAAACTTTCTGAGTGTAGGGGGGAAATTCACAGGCATCAGCAGGTAAAGCAGTTTGCACAGGGACTCTCCATGAAGGGCTCTGGCCTCAGCATTTCTCCTGTCTGTGGACAGAGACCAATTCTTGAATTAAAGCTGGCTAAACAGATAAAGGTTGAACTTTTCAACTGCAAAGGAGGTATAGGAATTTTTCTCTTTTTTTTTCACTGAGACAAGCAGTAAAATTTTACTACACATCACCAATTGGGCTTTTCAGCATTAAATACCAGAAAGTCTATTGTGTGGCTGTCTGCAAAATAAATTAGAGCTGGAGAGGTAAACAGTAATCTAAAATGATTCCCATGATGACAGAGAGGCAGAAAGTAGTCAAGCACCTATTTTTATGTCATGGTGTGCCTGACTTTTTGCTATTTCAAAGTTCGCCTGACAAAAGGACTCTAAATTAAAGGAGCGAAAAAAGAAAAGGTGGATGAAAATTAGAAAAGTAAAAATTAAAATTTGTAAGGCTGGACCAGATGTGTAAAATCATTAGTTTAATCCTGGTGACAGAATTTTATGGGAAACAATAAAAGCTACATAAAAGAATGCTGATAGCATCACTTTGCTCGCCATTAGCATTAGTTAGATGTGTGTGAAAGCCAGTATGTGCCAGGGAGAGGCAAGGAGGAAGGAATTCTTTTCTTTTGACCATTAAGTTAATGGAGCTGATAAATGGAATTGTAACATTGACACTAAGTGACAGTCTTGTTCCCTTAAAATCTGCTGTTTCATTCCAGTCCTTCAACCTTGAATTTCTAATGTGTGCAGCTATTACATTTAATAGTTGTGTTCGGTGATTTTATGTGATTCCAAAGAATAATAAAAGAAATGCCACTTCTCTCTGTGTAAAGAAACTTAAAATGCATTAGTGAAATTTAAACTCTCTAACTACATATAACTGGTAAAATTATTTTAAATAAAAATCCATTTCGTTTTTGAGAGTGAAGTTCAGGGAAAAAAAACAAACAAACAAACACAGCACCATGTAGCCAACAAAAGCACTTTTCTCCTTCTTGCATTTAAAGAACAGGAGTTTATGTAAGTTTTTTTCTAAGATGATCATTTGAGCAGCATTATGGATGAACTAAAGGAATAAGCTAGTTGAAGATTTGGGGGAAGGTTCAGGCAGAGAAAGCAGTGAAAACAAAGGCCCATAGGTAAGCAAGATCCAGTAGCAATTTCAAGAACGTAGGCAGCAAATTTTCAATCATTTGAGTTTGGCCCAAAGATTGTCCTTTTTTCTGGCTGTGTTCTTTCCTGCCAAAAACCACACCAGCTCAGCTGAGGCTGCGATACAAATCCTTGTCAATTAGCTCACCATTTAAGAGTATCTTGCCAAGGCACTAGACTTTATTGATGGCTTTTGAATCTTTGCTGAAAAAAAAAAAAAAAAAGATATATTTTTTAAAGATTTCCTAGCAAGAACTGATGGATTACTTTCATGAAGTCAACCTCACAAGTCGTAATGCACTGAGTCTCCCGTTCCTCCCAATTCCATAGGTAGCATCCCAAGTAAAGGTCCCTAGAACTTTTTGGAAGCTCTCCAATAACTGACTTGTTAACACTATCCTAAAGGTTGGGATGAAAATTCTAGTTCAAGACCATTTAAGCACTGGTGTGTCTTCTCTATGCCATGCCCTCACCAACTAGAACTACATCTCAAAGAGGTATGTAGTATGCCAAAAAAAAAAAAAAAAAAAAAAAAAAAAAAAAGGATTTATTCACACCAGGCATTAATAAACTCATTGTGCTACTATTAAAATAGTTATGAGAAAAACACCCAACAATGAAACATGCATTGTCTTCAACAATTACTTTACTTTCTACTGTGCAGCAGTCACCATTCCAAGAGCTTTGGTGTTTTGCTTCCTCAGTTGATTAGTCTCCATGTGGCCCCTTCACTGTTGCCCTGACTTTATTAGTGCGTCCTGACCACTCAAATTATCTTGGCTAACTCTGGCTACCATCTTGGAAAATCACCCGATATGCAGATGCAGAAGCTCCTATGACCAGATATGAGCCACCAAGAGTGATTTTTTGCAATGAAATTATTACTTTTCCAAGTTTAAACTAAGGTCAAATTGATGTACTTGTAAAATTATTATTACCATGTCTACTTTTTAATGGGAGTGTTTAGGTAATTTATACTTTGTACAACTTTGATGTTTTGGTTTAAATATAAATTTTGACATAGGTAGTCTATTTGTTTCATGCCTTCTTTGTTCTCTTTCTTTACCTCCTTTCGAATAAGATAACAAACATTTTGTGATTCCGTTTTCATCTCCTTTGCTATCCCTTACTTATAACTTTGTGTTATTTTAGGGGTTGCATCGGGGTTACGTTAGAGCACTTTAATTTATCATAATGTATCTTCAAGTGATAGACTATGTCCCATAAATTATAAGAATCTTCCAAGAATATATTGTCATTTTTCCATTTCCTGGTCTTAGTTCTTATGTTGTAAGACAACTTATTGCCACATATATTATAGATCCCATGATATACTGCTTTACTTTTGCTTTAAACAGTCTATTATAGTATATAGAAATTTATGACTTAAAAAAGTATTTTTTTTATTTTCCCACAGTTACTTTTTAGTGCTTTTCATCCCAGTTGGTATCACTTTCACTCTGCTTAAGGGTTTTCAGTTGATGTCTTCTTCTGGTAGAGGTCAGTAGGTTGTTATTTCTTTCAGCTTTTGTATGTCTGAAACAGAGTCCTTATTTTTTCTTCATTTTTGAAAGTTATTACTACTGGAGACAGAACTCTGAAGTCGGCAGGTTTTGTTTCTTGTTTCAGTTTTCTTTTTAGCAACTTGAAGAGCTTGCTCCTTTGTCTTCTGACTTTGTTGGTTTCAGTAACAATAAGACTTCTGATCATTGTCACTCTGTGTGTGATGCATGTCTGTGTGATGTTGAGTCCTGTGTCCTATACCCTCAGCCACCCCTGATGTTCAGTGAATCCCAGCTCCTCCACCTGGACCCTGTGCTTTGTCAGAAACAGCTACATACTATCTTATTTCAACTATATAAAATTCTGGAAAAGGCAAAATTATACAGAGAAAGATTGGGGTTGGGGGAGGGGGAGGGTGCATGGGAGAAGTACAGAGAATGTTTATGACTATGAAACTACTCTGTATAATGAAGTAATAATAAACATGTCATCATGCATTCGTCCACATTCATAGAAGGTACGGCATCAAGAGTAAGCCCTAATGGAAACCAAGACTTTGGGTTATAATGATGTCTCCACGTAGGGTCATCAACTGTAGCAAATGTACCACTCTGGTGGGGGACACTGAGAAGCATATGTGTTGGCACAGGTATATGGGAAAATCTTATCTTCCTCTAAATTTTGCTATGAACCTAAATCTGCTCTAAAAAATAGTCTTAAAAACAAATTTTAAAATATATTGATAGACATATCCTTAATATTTCCCTAAGCTTGACTACACTTTGGACAGACTTCTTCCAGCCCAGGACCCCCTCCCACCCTGGCCCTTTGGTAATCCACACAACACAGACTAAGCACAGAAGGCTCTCCCCTCTCTATTTTCTGGGACAATTTAGGTTAGAAAACTTGGACCTGCAAAGTCTTCCTTTGCCTCCTTTGAGATGTACATCTTTGTAATTCTTTTTCTAAAGTTTCTAACCAGTTCTATAGCTTAGGACTGTCTTTCTCTAGAACCTCTAGGGTCTCCTAGTCACGGTGGAAGGACAGGAGCCTGAGTTCAGTGTGCATCTTGCTCAGAGTGTAAAGCTACCTCCTTTCGTGAGGATATAAGAAACAGTTGCTTTTCCTCTTGATGAGGCTCATTAGCAAATGCAGAGAGCCTAAGATTCTCCCAACTCTGCTCTTACACACACCCCTCCATCCTCTATCCTCCTTTTTTTTTTATTTAGACAATTAATTTTAACAGGGTAACACTGATCAATTAGAGTACATAGATTCAGAGAACATCTCCAGATCATTTTGACCTTTGATTATGTTGTATACCCATCACCCAAAATCAAATTTTCCTCTGTCACCTTCTATTTGGTTTTCTTTATGCCCCTCCCCTCCCCTCAACCCCTCCCTCTCCTCTCTTCCCCTCCCCCTGGTAACCACCACACTCTTGTCCATGTCCCTGAGTCTCATTTTTATGTTCCACCTATGTATGGAATCATACAGTTTTTAGTTTTTTCTGATTTACTTCTTTCACTCAGTATAATGTTATCAAGGCCCATCCATGTTGTCGTAAATGATCCTATGTCATCATTTCTTATGACTGAGTAGTATTCCATAGTATATATGTATCACATCTTCTTTATCCAATCATCTATTGAAGGGCTTTTTTATTATTTCCACGTCTTGGACCTTGGCTATAAAGAGCATTTTATGAATTTGACTACAAAGGCAAAGGAACTAAAGGCAAAGATAAATGAATGGAACTACATCAGACTAAGAAGGTTTTGCTCAGCAAGAGAAACTGACTACAAAACAAAAAGCCAACTAAATGGGAAATGATATTTTCAAACAATAGCTCAGATAAGGGCCTAATGTCCAAAATATACAAAGAACTCATAAAACTCCACCCTCCTTTGAAGGTGTTGGGTTCAGGCTGCGTTATGTTCTCTCTTGTCTGTTGCAAGAGCCTCCAATAGAATTCTCTTTACCTGTTTAACTTGGGTGCAATTTTTGTGTGACAATACTTGGTGTCATTTTACTTTAAGGAACAGCAGTTTTAAGAAAGAACTGCAGGATAGTAAATATTGATGAATACTATTGATTAGGACTAAAAGGTATTAGAATAGTTGTCGCTTTCTTTTTCTTCCTTTAAAACCGATCCTTACTTGTTTCCATTCTAAAACTAGATATAACAGCTTAAAAAGGCCAAATGAACATATCCCTCTCTACCTCAAGGTGACTGGAGTATGACAATGGCATTCATTTTAATATTTCTGATTTAATGTGTAATCATTGGGATTTGCCCTGCATGTAAAGAAAATATCTGGACTGAAAAATAAAAACAATCAGAGCGATTTTTTTTTTAATCAGAGCGATTTTGAAAATCATTTTCTATTGATAAAATTTTGTTTCCAGAATAAGACTTAACCCACAATTTGAAACTTTATGGTAACATGAAAACAGTGCACAATTACTGTAATTTAGAATTTAACTCACATTCAAATCGAAAGGGGCGGAAAAATGCATCGCAGTGTATAACTGTTCTCACTGTATGTGTTTTGAAGCATCGTTCAAAATGTAAAATCAACATTGCTATTCTAGTCATAGCAAAGCACTTTCCCAAATGTCGCATTAAACTCGTTACCAGGAGAATGACAACGCTTTCCAGCGTGATTGTTCTTGCCTTGGAAGAAAGGCAAAAATTGCCTGTGCTTCTGAACTTAAAATGAGATCTGATTGGAGTTAAGACAATTAGTTCTGATGAATATGAATCCCAAATGGCTAGGTTTAAAAACATACATCTTTATTTCCATTTTAACCTGTATTTAGCGGGCTAAATTTTTACTTTGAATATCTAGTATTTATTTTCTTGCTACCCAAGTAGCTGCAGAGTTACATTTCAAAATAAAAACTGACATTGTATTTGTTACAAATTAAAAATGTCTGGGCTGTCTTTTTCTAGTCTTTGCTATTTGTGTGTATTATAGTTGTATACCATTCCTCGCTCTAGTTCAAATTTGTTGGGCTTACTTTACAAATACAATAATGTATTTCTCTCTCTTTTGTTTCTAAATAAAATGGTTGGTATAAAACAAAATTGATGGATATTTCATAAAACATTTCAGCTTTGTATAAAAAGGAACTCCAATTTTTTTCTGCTGTGAGAATTATAATACACTATTTACGATATTGTTTTAATGTGTTATGTTGGCCAAGTTTTTTTCTGATTTATATGTTGCATGTTTGATAATCACAATAAGAGGAGAAAGGTTTATTAATAATTATAAAGCCAGTAGCCGCGGCACCATCACAGCTGCCTGGATTTTGCAGGTTCGCGTTTAATTCAGGCAGACAGTAATGAAACTGCAGAGCCAAGAACTGGTGGGCCATTACCTTTATTCCTAGGTCGCACTCGGCAAGAGAGTAAACACAAACACACTGGGCTCAAAAACCCACTCATTCAGCACTCACAAAGCTACGGACACATCCAAGTTTTCCTAGAATCAAAGGCCCCACCAGTCTTATCCCCTCTGGTTCCCCATCTCCCTTCTCTTCTCTGCACAAACTGGCTTTTCCTTCAGCACCCGGCCATCTTGACTGCTTGCCTCTTCCGCAACCATGTGTCCTCCCTCTAAAATGGCCTCCTAGCTTCTCATTTTAAAACTTCTAGGTGCAACAACCCCCTCCTCCAGAACACATTAGCATAACCAAGATCCTTTCTAAGCAGAAAGGCAATTAGCTATAACATGCAAGAGCAGTGGCCGTCTTTAACAAAAGAGTAAGCAAAATCAGAAAATACAGATTATACAAACTCATTTGTTAAACAATAATATTTATTTTAATATTGTCTCAATAGGCTATATACTTTGAGATAATATACTCCTTCAAGAGACTTTTGGCGGAAGAAGAAAGAAAAAATATGAAACAAAAAGATGAATGCAAGTAGGAGAAACAAAGTAGAATGACTGAATAGAGAGTAGGAGGTCCCGTTTTATAAATGATTTGCATGAAAAAGTTGAGTATTTGCACAGATGCCCAGGTGACATGAGAGGACAGGCTTGTGGATATCAGAGATGGGAGTCCAGACACAGAGACCAGCGCTATGAAGGAAGGGCCAGAGGACCCATGGTGGGTTGAGAAATTATGAAGAAGAGGGTAAACGTTGGAGCCAATGGAGCGAAGGAGGTGAAGACAAGATGGTATCAGAGGCAGTTGGAGAAGAGTGTGTATGGGGGGAAGACCTTTCTTAGGGAGAGTGACATTTGGAGGGATTTGAGTCAGAAAGGATGGAAGTTGTCATATTCAAGTAGAGCACCTATTTTGAGCAAGCATAAAAGGAGTAAACCATTTTCATGTAGAGTATGTAGAAACTGTCCAAATCAGCAATGAGGCTGCTTTGGGGTCAGGTTGTAAGTGTTCAGAGTCTGCACGTTAGCAAACATGGAGACAAAGGTTCTGCAGAGTTTGGATGAGATAATACAAGGAGATGATTAAAGACTGACTCCACAATTCAGGGCTGAGAAAATTGAATTTAAGCCAATCTTCACTGAAAATTTGCATTTCTGATTAAGAAAGAAAAACCTCCAAGCTTCTTTGCTCCCCTAGAAGGATCGTCTTTAATTACTAGTTTTATTCAAATTTCCAACTTTCTCTAGAGTACAACTGTCTGAATAAGCAAACTTAAACTTCTATTTAGCTATAAGACTTTTAGTCCTCCTTTATTAATGAACATGCATTTATGTAAAAATCCTTCCTATCCTATGGCCTTTTCTCCTGGGTGAAATACTTAAAACCTCAAAGGCGTCCTTTGGAAGCACACTCATCAGACTAATGGGGAGTGAATTTTCAGAGTCATTATTGTATCATAAAAGGAGATATTGGAAAAAGGTTTAAACAAGCTAGAATCCTGTCTTTGGCCAAGGTTTGAAATATAACATACTTCTTCCCTGTAGTAAGAATTATAAAAAGGAGCTTTACATTTGGGGGAGCTTGCTGTCACCCTTGCAGTTTTAGAACTGCTGATCATGATATAACTAAGCACCTTTATTTTCACACACATGTGTGAGCACCGTATGTTCCAGGAAAGACAGTTCTGACCCTAGAAATCCACTGTCTATTCCTCTTCCCAGGCTCACATGAGGATAAGATATTAACAATGACACACAGGAGCAATTCATCACCACAGACATTTGGGTAACCATCTGTTAACAACTAGTTTGTTTCAATTTTTTAATTTGTTTTGGTAAAGACAACAAAAAATTATTGTAGTATATTTGCTATTATCAATAGAGTTCAAATAAAAAATTGCGCACTTTAAAAACATGGTAATTCCAATGGAAAAAAAATCTTAAACTAAAAACACAAACAATTGCAGCCCAGGGAAGGCAATATAAAGGTATTTAATGTCTAAATCAATCAGAGATTGCACCTGCTCATGAAAGCAAAGCAAGGAGGGCAGGGGGATCATTGCTCGTTTTAGGTATATTTTAGCTTAATTTACTTTTTATTACATTTAACACCTTGATCTTTTTGGTATAATCTATAGTGCTTTCCCTTAACTTAGTATTGAGTATCTTTTTCATATGCTATTTTCTTCATCTTAACATATTCTTTGACTAAGTCAGTCACGGAAAAGCAAATGCCATACGATTCCACGGATATGTGGAATCGCAACAACAAAAGAAACAAATAAAGGAAAAGCAGACTCAAACATAGAGAGAAACAGAGCGAGAGTTGGCAGAGGGGAGGATAGTTGAAGGGGTGGAGGGACAGAGGTGAAGGAACTGAGAAGTGCAAATGGGCAGATATAGAACAGTCATGGGCTGCAAAGCACAACACAGGGAATACAGTTGATAATATTATAGTAACTGCATCTGGTGCCAGGTGGGTGCAGCACATATCAGGGGGAACACTTCATAAAGTATGTGATTGTCTAACCACAATGCTGCACACCTGAAACTAATACAAAATAATATTGAATGTCAACTGTCATTGAAACAGTATTCTTTACCTATTGTTTACTGAACAGAAATCACAATAACCATTGTTCTTAAATACAGTCAAGCTAAGAGTTCAAGGTGACTTGACACTCCTTTCTTTAAATAAGACCTAAGCCATTTGAAAACCATAAGGTTTCATGGATATCTGCTATATAATAATAAAATTAGCTTTTACTACAATTCTAATCATGGAAAAAAATGAAATGGTAGAAAAAAAATTGAAAAAAATATTCACACTCTCGGTTCCTGAGTTTAGCATTAGAGAGGAGAACAGAGAAAGGCCACGTGGAGGAAGCCAGGAGAAGCAGACAAGATGGTGGAGTGCTGAGTGAGAGCCAGTTTGTGAAGAGTTTGTGCAGAGAGGAGATGGGGAACAGAGAAATAACACAACTGAAAATTGGAAGCAGACAACACCAAGCCTAGACTCAACCAGCTCTCCAAACAATACACCCAAACACACAGACATAATGAGAAGACAGAGAAGTGCAATCCAAATAAAACCAAAAGAGAAACCTCCAGGAAATGAACTGAGTAATATGGAAATAACCAAACTTCTGGATGCAGAGTTTAAAATAATGATTATTAAGATGCTTAAGGACCTTAGAACAACAATGGATGGTCATTATGAACACCCAAATAAAGAAATAGCAAGTATTAAAAAGGACATTGAAATATTAAAAAAGAATCAGTCGGAAGTGACAAATACAATATCAGAAATGAAGACCACAATGGAAGAAATTAAAAACAGGATGGATGAAGCTGAGGATTGAATCAGCAATTTGGAGGACAAGTTGAACGAAGGCATGGAAGCAGAGCAGAAAAAAGAAAAGAAACTCAAAAAGTCAGAGGAAACTCTAAGAGAGCTCTGTGACAACATGAAGAGAAATAACATCCACATGATAGGGGTTCCTGAAGAAGAAGAGAAAGAACAAGGAATAGAGACTTTGTTCAATCATATCATAGCTGAAAACTTCCCTAAATTAATGCAGAAAAGATTCTTACAAGTTCAAGAAGCACAGAAAACTCCATTAAAGAGAAACCCAAAGAAATCTACCCCAAGACACATCATAATTAAAATACCAAAGCTAAGTGATAAAGAGAAAATATTAAAAGCTGCTAGAGAAAAGAAGGCAATCACCTACAAAGAAGCCCCCATAAGGATGACATCCGACTTCTCAACAGAAACACTTGAGGCCAGAAGGGAATGGCAAGAAATATTCAAAGTAATGCAGAGCAAGAGCCTACAACCAATACTTCTTTATCTAGCAAGGCTATCATTTAAAATTGAAGGAGACATAAAAAGCTTCGCAGACAAAAAAAAATTCAAGAAATTCATTACAACCAAAAAAATGCAGGAAATGTTAAGGGGCCTGTTGTAAATAGATCAAAGTGGGAAAAGAATATAGCAAAAGAGAAATACAGCTTTAATGAATAAAATGGCAATAAAGCTACATATCAATAACCTTAAGTGTAATGGATTAAATGATCCAATCAAAGACATAGGGTAGCTGCGTGGCTAAGAAAACAGGACCCGTACATATGCTGTCTATAAGAGACGTACCTTAAAACAAAAGATGCACATAGACTGAAGGTAAAAAAATGAAAAAAAAAAATTATGAAAATGGAAATGAAAAAAAAAAGCTGGGATAGCAATACTTATGTCAGACAAAATGGACTTTAAAACAAAGGCTAAGAGATAAAAAAGGTAAGGGATAAAAAAGGCCACTACATAATGATAAAGGGAGCAATCCAACAGGAAGATATAGCCATTGTAAATATCTACACACCTACTATTGGAGCACCTAAATATATAAAGCAGACTTTGATGGATATAAAGGGTGAGATCAACAGCAATACTATAATAGTAGGGGATTTCAATACCCCACTAACATCACTAGATAGATCCTCAAGAAAGAAAATTAACAAAGAAACAGCAGCCTTAAAGGACACACTAGATCAACTGAATTTAATAGATATCTTCAGAACCTTTCACCCTAAAGCAGCAGAATATACATTCTTTTCAAGTGCTCATGGTACATATTCTGGGATAGATCACATGTTAGGGCACAAAAGTGGTCTCAACAAATTTAAGAAGATTGAAATCATATCAAGCACTTTCTCTGATCACAATGGCATGAAACTAGAAATCAACCACAACAGAAAAACTCAAAAATTCTCAAACACATAAAAACTAAATAGCAGGTTTTTAAATAACAATGGATTAACAATGAGATCAAAGAAGAAATAAAAAAAATTCTTAGAAACAAATGATAATTAGCACACAATAAGTAAAAATTTATGGGACACAGCAAAAGCAGCACTGAGAGGGAAGTTTATAGCACTGCAGGCATACTTTAAGAAGCTAGAAAAACCTCAAATAAACAACTTAGAAAAAGAGCAGCAAGTAAAGCCCAGATATATTGAATAGTAGAATGAAGGAAATAATAAAGATCAGAGTGCAAATAAATGATATACAGGCTAAAGAAACAATACAGAGGATCAATGAAACCAGAAGCTGGTTCTTTGAAAATGTAAATAAGATCAATGAACCTTTAACCAGAATCACCAAGAAAAAAAGAGAGAGGACTCAGATAAATAAAATTAGAAATGAGAGTGAAGAAATAACTGACACAACAGAAACACAAAATATTGTAAGAAAATACTATGAAGAACTGTATGTCAATAAACTGGACAACCTAGATGAAATGGACAAATTCCTTGAAACATACAATCTTCAAAAATCAATCTGGAAGAATCATAAAACCTAAACAGACCAATTACAGCAAATGAGATTGAAACAGTTATCAAAAAACTCCTAATAAAGAAAATCCTAGGCCTGATGGCTTCACAGTGAATTCTACCAAATCTTCAAAGAAGTACAAACTTCTATCCTTCTCAAGCTATTTCAAAAAATTCAAGAGGATGGAAGACGTCCAAGCTCCTTTTCTGAGGGGAGCATAATTTTGATTCCAAAACCAGGCAAAGACAACACAAAGAAAGAAAATTATAGGCCAATATCCCTGATGAATATAGATGCTAAAATCCTCAACAAAATATTAGCAAACAGGATCCAGCAATATATGAAAATAATCATACACCATGATCAAGTGGGATTTATTCTTGGAAGGCAAGGCTGGTACAGTATTCGCAAATCAATCAATGTGATTCATCACATAAACAAAAGAAAGGAGAAAAACCACATGATAATTTTAACAGATGCAGAAGAAGCATTTGATAAAATCCAGCACCCATTCATGATCAAAACTCTCAGCAAAGTGGGAATACAGGGAACATACCTCAACATGATAAAGGCCATCTATGACAAACCCACAGCCAACATCATATTTAATGGGCAAAAATTAAAGCAATCCCCTTAATATCAGGAACAAGGCAGGGCGCCCCCTTTCACCACTCTTATTCAACATAGTTCTGGAAGTACTAACCACAGCAATCAGACAAGAAGAAGAAATAAAAGGCATCCAAATTGGAAAATAAGAAGTAAAACTATCATTATTTGCAAATGATATAATATTGTATATAGAAAACTCTAATGTTTCAGTCAAAAAACTACTGGACATGATAAATGAATTCAGCAAGGTGGCAGGATATAACATTAATACTCAGAAATCAGAGGCATTTTTATACACTAACAGTGAACTGTCAGAAAGAGAAATTAAGGAAACAATCCCCTTCACTATTGCAACCAAAAAAATAAAGTACCTAGGAATAAATTTAACCAGGGAGATTAAAGACTTATACTTGGAAAATTATAAAACATTGATAAAAGAAATCAAGGAAGATACAAACAAGTGGAAGCAATACCGTGCTCATGGTTAGGAAGAATAAACATCATTAAAATGTCTATATTGGCCTGACCTGTGGTGGTGCAGTGGATAAAGCATCGACCTGGAAATGCTGAGGTCGCCGGTTCGAAACCCTGAGCTTGCCTGGTCAAGGCACATATGGGAGTTGATGCTTCCAGCTCCTCCCCTCTGTCTTTCTCTCTCTTTGTCTATCTCCCTCTCTCTCTCCTCTCTAAAATGAATAAATAAATAAAAAATTATAATAAAAAAAGTCTATATTACCCAAAGCAATTTATAAAGTCAATGGAATATCAATTAAAATACCAATGACTTACTTCAAAGATATGGAACACATATTCCAAAAATTTATATGGAACCAAAAAGAACACGAATAGCCTCAGCAATCTTGAAAAGGAAGTATAAAGCGGGAGGTATCACACTTCCTGATATCAAATTGTACTACAATTTTATTGTTTCAAAACAGCCTGGTCCCAGCATAAGAGCAGGCATATAGATCAATAGAACAGAACAGAAAACCCAGAAATAAACCCACAGCTTTATGGACAACTGATATTTGACAAAGGAGGTAAGAGCATACAATGGAGTAAAGACAGCCTCTTTAATAAATGATGTTGGGCCCTGGCCGGCTGGCTCAGTGGTAGAGCGTCGACCTGGCGTGCGGGGGACCCGGGTTTGATTCCCGGCCAGGGCACATAGGAGAAGCGCCCATTTGCTTCTCCACCCCCACCCCCTCCTTCCTCTCTGTCTCTCTCTTCCCCTCCCGCAGCCAAGGCTCCATTGGAGCCAAGATGGCCCGGGCGCTGAGGATGGCTCCTTGGCCTCTGCCCCAGGCGCTAGAGTAGCTCTGGTCGTGGCAGAGCAACGCCCCGGAGGGGCAGGCATCGCCCCCTGGTGGGCAGAGCGTTGCCCCTGGTGGGCGTGCCGGGTGGATCCCGGTCGGGCGCATGCGGGAGTCTGTCTGTCTCTCCCCATTTCCAGCTTCAAAAAAATACAAAAAAATACAAAAAAATAAAAAATAAATGATGTTGGGAAAATTGGACATCTACCTGCAAAAAAATGAAACTAGCCCACCAGCTTAAACCATTCACAAAAATAAACTTAAAATGGATAAAAGACTTAAATGTAAGCCGTGAAACCATAAGCATCTTGGAGGAAAGCATAGGCAGTAAGCTCTCTGACATCTCGCAGCAATATATTTGCCGATTTATCTCCACAGGCAAGTGAAATAAAAGACAGGATAAACAAATGGGACTATATCAAATTAAAAAGGTTTTGCACAGCTAAAGTCAATAAGAACAGAATAAAAAAACAAACTACACAATGGGAGAACATATTTGACAATACATCTGATAAGGGGTTAATAACCAAAATTTATAAAGAACTTGTAAAATTCAATACCAGGAAGACAAACAAAAAATGGGTGAAAGAAAGAATAGACACTTCTCCAAAGATGACATACAGATGGCCAATAGGCATATGGGAAAATGCTCAACATCACTAATCATTAGAGAAATGCTAATTAAAACCAAAATGAGATAGTACCTTATACCAGTCAGAATGGCGCTCATCAACATAACAACACAGAGTAAGTGCTGGTGAGGATGTGGATAAAAGGGAACCCTCCTGCACTGCTGGTGGGAATGCAGACTGGTGCAGCCACTGTGGAAAACAGTATGGAGATTCCTCAAAAAATTAAAATTCGAAATGCCTTTTGACCCAGCTATACCACTTTTAGGAATATACCCCAAGAACACTATAGCACTGTTCCAAAAGGAGAAATGCACCCCCATGTTTATAGCAGCATTGTTCACAATAGTGAAGATCTGGAAACAGCCCAAGTGTCCGTCAGAGGGCAAGTGGATTAAAAAGCTTTGGTACATATATACTATGGAATATTACTCAGCCATAAGAAATGATGACATTGGATCATTTACAACAACATGGATGGACCTTGATAACATTATACTGAGTGAAATAAGTATATCAGAAAAAAACTAAAAACTATATGATTTGATACATCAATGGGGCATAAAAATGAGTCTCAGAGACATGGACAAGCGTGTGATGGTATTGGAAGGGGGGGAGGAGAGGGATGGGGTGGGGGGAGGGGTGGGGCACAAAGAAAACCAGATAGAAGGTGACAGAAGACAATTTGACTTTGAGTGAGGGGTATGCAACATAATCAAATGTCAAAATAACCTGGAGATGTTTTCTCTGAACATATGTACCCTGATTTAGCAATCTCATCCCATTAAAATTAATAAAAAATTTAATAAAAATAAAAAAATATTCACCATAATTGAACTCCTTCCTTTTGGGAAAAGCAGTTCGAGTGCTCTGGTCTGTAAATACGTGGGACAAAGAATTACATACCACCCCACCAAAGATGGGAGACATATCAACAGACAATTTCAGTTTAACTCAAATTTCAATGCTTTTACTTCTAACAATTAACATAAAGAGCCCCCCCAAAACTTCTTTTATGTTTTCAGGATCTCTGAAAAAGCTAATGTGAATTTGTCAGGCCTAGATCTATGGCTTCCTGTCTTTCAATTTTAACCCAGTTGTCTCTGTTACACAATGTGGTTTATAGCTGGTAGAATGTTACAATAAATATAATGAATAAACATTAAGTGTCTGTCATGTGCGGGCTCTTTACATGACCAATATGATTCAATCAGTACATCTACCCAATTTGATTAGGATGGCACAGTCAGGAAGTTGAAAAGCCATTATGCCATCCTGTGGTCTCTTATTTCACCAGTAGCTCTGCACCAGGGTGACCCTGTTGGGATGAGCAGGGTCAGAACAAGAACAGGGAGCAGTGGCACATATCTGGTAGGAAGGGCCCTGATGCAAATTGTGCCCATTTTTCATTTCATAAGGTTACCCTACTTTATAAACTTCCTATGTTTCAAAGTAGGTTGAATCATTTGACCACAATGTTTTGTGAACTATTTTAGTGACATAAACATGTTAGAATGCATCAAAGGAAAGCCATTTAACGTTAGCCTGTCCAAGGTTGGTTTTTGAAATCATGCTGGGTGGGTTTGAGAGCTGGTAAATGGCTGACCTCATCTGACACCTGACACTGGTTGAAATACACATCTCAAATTTTCTTCAATTCCGGAGTCAAGTTTAATGTATGTTCACTAGTATCTAAAAATACCCTTTGTAATTTAAAAATCACAGAAGGTTTTATACCCCACAACACTCTCAATCAAAGTCAACTCACTGGTGATGTGTTTTTTACAGAACATGGAGGTGCCCCAGTGGGCACGAAGGATACCAGTCTGAGAGATTCCTGTAACAGGTGCGGCAGGGGGCACAGCAGGGCAGTCACTTTCGAAGTGGAACCCAGTAGAAATGAACTGAGGGAAGCCCGGGTGCATACATTCCAGCTTAGCCACTTCCTCTCTGCACTGCCAGGTATCAGTTTATGAAGTGAAATAACAAATGCAAGTTTGATATAACTCCTTGGTAAAGCTTCTGGTCTCAAGAGGATATAGATTGATGATATTTGGTGCTAAGTTCCAAGCTCAGCACTTACAAGACATTGCTTAAATCTTTTTTACACTTTCTGTTGAGTCTATTGCCAAAAAAAAATCTGTCCTTAGAGTAATTGAAAAGTGCTCTCAACTGTCATTGAATGATACACAGCAATACACTTTAATTATATCATAAAGGACATTTTTATTTATTTATTTATTTTTACTGACTATCACATTGAACCATGAAAATAAATGATTTTTCCACTTTGGACAAGCAGATAATTGGTATAGTTTGTGCAGCTAAAATTATGTCTGGGGTTTTTAATTTTTTAAGGTTTTTTGCAAGGTTAAAAATATTAATGCCATAAGTCATATTTCAATGGAAAGCCTTGCAAAGTTTTCTAGAGTCAAGTAAGGTATTTCTTTTGCTTCCCTGCTATATAATGTCCATTAAAAGCAAAAGTTTGCAGTAAATAGCAATATTGCTAGAATAACATATAACTTCTCAGACAATGGCATAGGAATAATTCCATAAGAACACTATGTGTTTCATTATTTTGATGTCAAACATTCAGCTAGTAGTCTATGAGTATAATTTAAATAAAACCTACTGCAAAATCTAAATGCTCATGCCCTTAAAGCTTTCACTATTTCAAGTAAACCCACCATGTTTGGGTTTTTCAAAACATTGGTAGAGAAGACACTAGTGAAACCAGGTTCGAAGACTAATCTAATGTTGCTACCAAAATAGTATAAAATATAATTGAGGGAATGCTGATAGTGTTGTGTGTCAGGAACACTGAGTATTGCACAAAAACTTATCTATGAGAACGTGTGAGCAGAAAGGCAATACCTGACTCTAAAAATCTTATTTTAGTTGTTATTCTTGTTAAAACATTAAAATCTCTTTAAAAACTGGTCAAATATGTATAGAGAAATAGTAATTAAAAACCATGGCATAATTATTGGATATGGAGGTCACGATACTATTAAACATTTAGAAACATTGAGAATTATAGTGTTATTTCTCCCAGTTGAGAAAAAAATAATTTATCAAGCTTGAACAATGCCCTCTTTTGTCACCATATGATTTATGATACACAGCATACATCTCCCTATGCTGTAATGAATTTTAACTCCTAAGTTTGGATGAGCTTCCAACATTTTATCCTCTGCAATTTTAATGTCATGACATAACTGTCACTTCCTTTAATGGAAAGTTTTGCCAGTGTCACTTTCTTGGGTACATCTTCATCTGTTTGGTCACAATCGCTTTTTTTATTTATGTTGAGAAAGTTGCCTAGACTAGGTTTCTCTGGCAGGTTAATTTTTTGTGTCAATTTTTCCAGGTTATGGTACCAAATACTGAGCCTAAAAAAAGCAACCTAGATGTGCAGTGAGGGCATTTTTTAGAAGAGATTACCATTTACTATTTAGTTCGGCAGACATTGCATAAAGCAGATTACACCCCATAATGTGGGTGGGTTGCATCTAATCAGTTGAAGATCTCAAAAGAAATAAGACTATCTCTGAGAAAAGGGGGGTTCTTCATCTAAACTTCTTTCACACTACAAAACCAGCTTTTCCTGGGTCTTCACTCCGCCAGCCCTCACTGCAGATGTTAGACTTCCATCCCCAACAGTTATGTGAGCATAAAATCTCTCTCTCTTTCTCTCTTTTCTCTGTATATATAGATGGAAAGATAGATATAGATATGTGTACATACCTTATTTGTTCAGTTTTTTGTAGAAACCTAACTAATGTTAAAATAAGGAAATTATTTTAAATCACTGAGGTGTGTAAAATATAATCACAAGGGTCTTTAGAAGAAGAATGAATGACAATCAAAGGGAGACCCCAGTGGCTCCATTTGAGAAACAACCCAATCTCGCTGGCTTTGAAGACGGGGGTAGGAGACCAAAAGTCAAGGAATAGAAACATTGTCTAGAAGCTGGAGATTCTTAATTTCTTGTATGCATTTATTTTTTTTTTATATGTCAAGGTATCATGAGAAAATAATCCCCCAAAGGGCCTTCAGGCAAGAAAAAATCTGGCCCCTTGAGTTTTGTCTGATGAGACTCGTGTTGGCCTTTTACATAGAAAATTGTGAGATGACACATTTTTGTTGTTTTAAGCCACTGAGTCTGTGGTTAAAATATTTACTCTCCTACTAAACAAAACTAGAGATATGCAGCCATACCGGAAATATGCTCAGTTGTAAAGTAACCTTCCTGCTACAGGTCTTGAAAGCATTTCAATAGCGTCATTTATTTTGCTAGAAGGAAAGCAGTCCTCTACGTTACAATCACCTCAAGGATGAAGGATCATATGGGATGATGTTGGCAGAATATTCTGTTACTAAAACTAAATAAAACAACCAGATAATTGTGATGCAGTAATCGACAGAATTTATACATGTATGAAATCTTTTTATTTAATTTAATTTTACTTAAAGTGTCAGATAATAGTTCCTGTCTTGTTTGAAGCTGCCAAATGCATAGCTACCCAATGGATTGCAAATTGGAAATGCAGTAAAATGTGAAATTTCTGCAAGATAATATTTGCATTAAACACGTTATACATTTTTTCATTGTTAAGGGGGAAAACTAGAATGAGATATGAATTGTTTTTCATCATGTTTTTCCTGTCTCTTTCCTGCTCAAAATCTGACTATGCATGGTGGGAGAGAAAATGATTTAAAGGTCCAGCCTGTCAAGAGGCATGGGCATCCTAACACCTCTTGTATTGTAATAGGCACCAGTAATTATATTAATGGCTATTTATCCCTGTACATGGTTATATTAAATTGCTGAACTGATCTATTTACATTGTGCTCATGTAATTACAAAACCCTTAGTCAGTGACAATGGGTAGGGAGGAAAGGACATAAAGAAGCCATTATCTACTTTAAGTATCCATAGAAACCATCCCAGGTATATTAATTTCAAGGACTACTTAATTTTCAGAGGACTCTTATCCCTCAAAGGTGCTATGTTAGGAAGAAAAGGTTGACACACAGTCAGAAATTTAAAAAGCAATTTCTTCATCTCACACAAGCAGGGGTCCCCAAACTTTTTACACAGAGGGCCAGTTCACTGTCCCTCAGACCGTTGGAGGGCCGCCACATACAGTGCTCCTCTCACTGACCACCAATGAAAGAGGTGCCCCTTCCGGAAGTGTGGCAGGGCCAGATAAATGGCCTCAGGGGGCCGCATGCGGCGTAGTTTGGGGATGACTGACTGCATGTCACACAACAGAACTTTCAGATTTTTAAGTGGATTTATTTTTTATGTATTTACTGAAAGCATCTTTAGCCTCTAGTGTAAGCTAACAAAATAAGAAATAAAAGCTAAACATCCTGGGAATGAACTTTTTATGGAGTTATTAACATCGACATAATTTTCATTAAGTAACATTTATAATTTTTGTAACTGATATTAGTAAAACATACATATTTACTAATTTTTCACAGCAAGCATTGAGAACTAGAATTAGACCTAATTCCTGCCCTCTAAACAAGTCAGAGAGAAAAACAATTTTTTTTTTACCCTCTTAGGTTTTGGAAATAGGCAACTGCAAATTAAAGTAGCAAAGGACGAATTAAAAGGAGAAAGAAAACCTGAAACTTTATTAATATTTTACAGCACACAAGTTCCCAGAAAATAAGCAAAACTCAAAAAAGCAGGTAGACTTGAGGGCTTACATACCATTTCATTAGAGGAAAGGGGTTGGGGCTTCTAAGGACAATAAACGCTACGGAAGTGATCTATTGATGGGGGAACTAATGAAGGTTAGGATTCTTTTTATCTATGTGTTATTAAGATCTGCTTATGCAAACTCATCTCTGAGTTGACTCTGACTCTCCAGGAATAAGAATATTCTTCTCTTCCACATACACAAAGAAGACACCTGGTGAAAGAAATTATGTCCCGATTTTAGGCAGAAAAGAGGATGGCAGCAAACTGCCTGCATTTGTTGATTTTAAATCGCC
The DNA here is from genome assembly GCF_036850765.1 of Saccopteryx bilineata. Classification (NCBI taxonomy): domain Eukaryota; kingdom Metazoa; phylum Chordata; class Mammalia; order Chiroptera; family Emballonuridae; genus Saccopteryx; species Saccopteryx bilineata. Next base: position 234,576,636 of record NC_089490.1, on the reverse strand, counting down.
TAAAGCCCAAAATAATCCTTATGCCAATGTGTCATATTTTGGGGTGACATATTCTGTAGCCCTTCACAAGACATTGCAGATCTTGACATAATATATAAAACAATATTTTCTGCAACTCAGTAAAATAATAAGTGTACTTTTACCCTTATTTTAAAGACTTAGCTGAGATGGAGAAACTTTTCCTGCTTGTACTGCTGGACAAATGACAGAATTAGTATTTGAATTCAGATTTATCTGGCATGAAATTCTGCATTCTTTAGCCATACACTTCATTAAGTAGAAATTAGATTCGCAGAAGGAGTCAGTAGATGTACCCCCCCAAAAAGAGGAAAGAGTCTGTCAAAAGACTCTGGTGTAAGAGAGAGCACGGGAAAATGTACCTCTGGATGTTAGAGCATAAATCAGTGAAGCCAGAGAAATAATCAGGGGTCAGCTAATGAACTGTTTTTAATGAACCTGGACAATATCCAAGGAAGTGAGGCAGAGAGATGATGAAAGAGAGTTTTACGTTGAAAAGTCACCCTTCTGGGTTGCAGAAAGGATGAGAGAGACAACCTAGGGGTAGAGAAGCTGTTTTTTAAAAGCTACAGATCCAAATGATATGATCCAGTTAAGTGATACTGGTAGTGTGAGATGGTATCATGGGAATGGCAGGAAGTATTTGTATTATAGGAGCACTAAAAAAAGAAGAAGAAGAAGAAGGGGGGGGGGAGGAAGAGGAGAAGGAGAAGGAGGAGGAGGAGGAAAAGAAGGAGAAGAAGGAGAAGTAGAGGAAAAGCAAGAATTCCCAGAAGGAATGAGACTGGGGAAAGGATAATGTGTGACTTATGTCGTGACATTGGGTAGAACTTAAAAAGAGATTTTGGAGGACAAGATGAGATGAGTTTTGAATATACTAAATAAGAGATGCTTTGTAAAGGGCAAATGCAGAAGACCAGGTGGTTGAGAATATAAATCTCTGGCCTTTGGGAGAGGGATATAAACATATAACTCTGGAAAGATAGGTTGTAAGAAAGCCATGAAGGAAGATGAGATCACTCTTGATGTGCATATAGAGTGGGGAGAAGATAGGCTGTGCCCATAAAATGCCAAGAATGCATGCATGGCAGGTGGAAAACCAGAGAAAGAAGGAACTGAGATAGAACATGAATCAGTGATTTGTTTAGGAAAAGCCAGGAATGCTAAAGAAAAGTTAGAATTTCAAGGGAATTGGTGACATTTATCAGGATAATGGAACAAGTATCATTCTTTTGGATTTAGTAATACAAAAGTGTCTGCAACCTGGAGCTGTGGTCCAGAGGTATGAGGGAAAAAGCTAAACATTATATACCACAGCTTTTTATACAATGGAATACTATAGGGCCATGAAAAAGAAGGAAATATTACCTTTTGCGACAACATGGATGGGCCTGGAAACTATTATGCTGAGTGAAATAAGCCAGGCAGAGGGAGGGTACTGTGGGGATGGGGGTAAGAGGGATGTTGAGGGGAACATGGGGGGGATGCATTCGGGGTGACCCTAGAATCTATGTAAACACAATTTATTAAATTTAAAAAAAGACACCATTGATTATAAGATGAACCCTAATTTTCTAAAATATAAAAGAAAGGTCTTAGAATAAAAAAAAATAAAAAAGAAAGCTAATCATTAACTGTAAGGATAAAAAGTATTTAGCATCACCTGACCAGGTGGTGGTGCAGTGAATAGAGCTTTGGACTGGGATGCAGAGGACCCAGGTTCAAAACCCTGAGGTCTCCATCTTGAGCGTGAAGTCAACTGGTTTGAGCAAGATTCACCAACTTGAACCCAAGGTCACTGGCTTGAACAAGGGGTCACTTGGTTCGCTGTAGTCCCCCTCCCCTGTCAAGACACATATGAGAAAGCAATCAATGAGAAACTAAGGTGCCACAATGAAGAATTGATGTTTCTCATCTCTCTCCCTTTCAGTCTGTCTGTCCCTGTCATTCTCTCTGTCTCTCTTTCTCTGTGTCTCTCTCTGTCTCTGTCACACACAAAAAGAAGTATTTGTATCATTATTATAGGTGTTAATCTGGCCCCTTCCATGATGATGTACCTTTATGAAACCAGGGGTTTGTTTTGTTGTATCACCAGCACATACAATAATAATAATCTATATTATTATTTATATTATTAATGTTATATATATTATTCAATAAAAGTTAACTGGTTATTTTTCCTAAAAAAATCTTCATGCTGAAAACTTAGGAATATAAAATGTTTCCAAATGTTTAATTAGAAACTCATAAACAAAATCAATGAAAATAATAATTTTAAAACTTGTCTTTCCAAAAGGCTATTTAATATTTAATCAAATTATTTAACACTTTTAGATAACACCGTATAGGGTAATGTTAGCTGAATTCTTATGGGAAGAACAACAAGAGGATGCATTGTGATTCAGGAAACAAGATACCTTGAATATATATTCAATGCTGCCACAAAGTTAAAAATTTTATGGAGACTATTTTTGTGACTTTATTACCACAAAAATTCAAGGGAAGCAAACAAAAAGTGGAAGTTTCGGTTCAAAGCATTTTAACCTATTTCCTAGTCAGGGCCTGCAGAAATGTTAGTTACATTTTGATTTTCTCTGAAAACCAACATATCATTGAGACTAAACTGATGTTGACAGACAGGGTTATACATATATTTATGGGCAGAGTTGTTGTATTAACTAAATAGGCTGCAGCACCAGGAACACCCTGTGGGCATTTATATGCACCTTCTACAACATTCCTATGAGCAGGCCACCCTGATGTGGTATGTCCATGAAAAGTAGGGAGCGTTGAATTTTGGCAAGTCCCCAGATAACCTTGACAGAGACCTTGTGTGGCAAAAAATTCTTCTAGGAATAGTAAGAACTTGCTATTTATTATTAGCAGTAACAACATGGTAAGATGCTTGGTAGTAGGTAGTGCAAGGTATTTTTCTCCGCCGAGAAGGAAGGAACAGGGCTCAGAGACGCAAAGTGTGGAATAATAAACGGCTTTATTGAGTACAGAGCACACACCCCACCCGGCAAGGTTCCCTGGCCCCGAGGAAAGAAAGATGGAGAAAATGGAGGCTAGGGAAGTTGCAAAGATTAAACCGCATGGCAGATATTTAAAGGGTCCCTCTAGGGAAGTGAAGCTACTATGACGTGGTAAAATTTCACTGGCTGGCAGACGATTGCTTCTTTCCAAATGGTTCCTGGGAAGCTTCCTTTGGCGGACTTGATTGTGGGCGGTCCTAGCCAAAGTAGGCGGGTCTTAGTTCCTACGTCACCATGCCCCCATCCACCGACCTTACATTCTGACCTTTTGTGTTAAATAGAAAAAGGGCGCCGTTTATTCATCTGGCTACTTCCTGCTGAATAGGGGTGTCGTGGGGAGGGGGAGATCAGAAGGTGGTGGCTTTGGGGGGTGTCAGGAGGAACATCTGTGTGGCCGTGATTGGAGAAACTTCGCAGAGGCAGTCCTGTAAGGATTTAAAAAAAAGAGAGGAGTAATAGGGGAATTTGCAGGGTCCAGCCTTTTGGTGAGCTGGAGATGGATGGAGTCCAGTGGTTCCGACTGCCAGAGGTCCTATAAGGAGGCAAGCTTGAGGCAAAACTGCATGTCAGGAGTGGCGTAAGAAGGGGAAAGGAAGAGGGTCCCATCCATTCCCATAACCGAAACCTGTGAGGGAACTAGAGGTCCAGAGTATGAAGGCAAAAACAGAGAAGGCAGCCCCCATGTCCACAAGAAATGAGGTGGATTGACTTACCCACTTGTTGCAGAACCCTGGGTTCTCCGAGTCCAGGACATGTCCTAGGAGTTCGAGCAATGCACCCACCTGGCTGGATTGGCCTTCCATTTGGGCGGCTTGTCCTCCACGTAGAGGCGCTGAGGAAAAAACCTGTTGCCCAAAGAGGCAATCTCTCTGCCAGATACTGGGCTGCTTGCAGTCAGGGCAGGGCTCAGTGGGCAGCCGCTGCAGGGGCCCTGCCGGGACCGGTGGTCCTGCTTGCCACACTTAAAGCAAGCTGCTGGTGGCTCTGCTGCATGGGGGCCTGGCGAACAGGCCTGTTTCTACTAGTTGGGACCATTAAAAACTTTAAATGCCGTGTTCACAGGTTCCAGATAGGGGTTTGGGAGTTGGGAATAAGAAGAGGGGGGCTCGTGAGGAGCCCGGCACCCAGATCCTGCAGGAAAAATGCTGGAGCCAAAGGCAGGACAGGGCAGGAACTTCCTGTAAACCGATGTAAGAGCCAATGCCAAGCTGAGAAAGGCCTGACGGAGGAGGGACTAGAGAGCACAGTGAAGGGAGGGGCCCCTGGCCAGCGGGGGAGGAGGAAAAGATGGTAGTTAGTAAATGGCAATAAGAAACAGGTTTTTTCGAAGGGAGGGGAGAGAGAGTTTGGAGTCCGCGGAGAAGGAAAGATTAGGAATAGAGGTTTCAGGTGAGGTTTCTCTGGCCAGAAAAAGGCCTGCGCGGTGTGGAACAGGCGGCACAGAGATTAAGGACGGTTACGCAAATGATTAGGAGCCGTGTATGAAAGAGATCTCCAATGAGTTCCCAGCTTTTTGGCGATAGTTAAATTGGTGAGGGTGTTAACACCGAAAGTCCCTTCAGGAGGCTAATTGAGTGGGTTCTATGGCCTGGCCACAGCGGAGAAGAAGAACAGTTTCTTCTTCCTTAGGGAGGGAAATTTCTGTGCCCCAACAGCCGCACTCAGTTCTTGGAGTGGTCAGACCTGAGCATTAGCGTCCTAAAAACTCAATGTCCAGGCCCTGGCCGGTTGGCTCAGCAGTAGAGCGTCGGCCTAGCGTGCGGAGAACCCGGGTTCAATTCCTGGCCAGGGCACACAGGAGAAGCGCCCATTTGCTTCTCCACCCCTCCGCCGCGCTTTCCTCTCTGTCTCTCTCTTCCCCTCCCGCAGCCAAGGCTCCATTGGAGCAAAGATGGCCCGGGCGCTGGGGATGGCTCTGTGGCCTCTGCCTCAGGCGCTAGAGTGGCTCTGGTCGCAACATGGCGACACCCAGGATGGGCAGAGCATCGCCCCCTGGTGGGCAGAGCGCCGCCCCATGATGGGCGTGCCGGGTGGATCCCGGTCCGGCGCATGCGGGAGTCTGTCTGACTGTCTCTCCCTGTTTCCAGCTTAAGAAAAATGAAAAAAAAAACAAAAAAAAAAACAAACAAACTCAATGTCCAGCCAGGGATGAAAGTGGATGTGCTTGGGGAGGTCTCCACAAGCACAGGCTCACTCGGACGGACGGACAGAAAAGACTTTCCCTGACGTAGCTACGGTTCGGACAGGGAGTCTCGGAGGAAAGAACTGAGAGGAAAGCTGGAGGCAGGGGACTTACCACACCGTGCACCGAAGTGGGTGAAATTTGGAGATCGGAGATCCTGGTTCTTTCTCCTGGGGGAAAGGAAAGGAGCAGTCCTTGCAGACTTCTAACTCCTTCCGGGTTTTCGGCACCAAATATGTAAGGTATTTTTCCCCGCCGAGAAGGAAGGAACAGGGCTCAGAGATGCAAAGTGTGGAATAATAAACGGCTTTATTGAGTACAGAGCACACACCCCACCCGGCAAGGTTCCCTGGCCCCGAGGAAAGAAAGATGGAGAAAATGGAGGCTAGGGAAGTTACAAAGATTAAACCGCATGGCAGATATTTAAAGGGTCCCTCTAGGGAAGTGGAGCTACTATGACGTGGTAAAATTTCACTGGCTGGCAGACGATTGCTTCTTTCCAAATGGTTCCTGGGAAGCTTCCCTTGGCGGACTTGATTGTGGGCGGTCCTAGCCAAAGTAGGCGGGTCTTAGTTCCTACGTCACCATGCCCCCATCCACCGACCTTACAGGTAGCCCAGAAAATGCTGAATCAAAGAAGTCAGAAGAGAGGGAATACTAGCAACTTTCGTGATGTTGCATAAAGTAATTTGCGCAGTGTTCTTAGCATATAGCCCATGGCACAAGGCTCAAAGTATGTTAATTACTTTCAGCACTACTAGGCTGTTGTTAAGAGGTCCAAAGTCTTCTTTACCTATGCTTTGTTCCTGACAGCTAAATAGCACGAATAAATAAAGCCTGGGCTAGTCTCTGGTGGAAATTTATTAAGCACTAAGTGAATGTGAACAAGCATGCATAATTAAAGTGGTTGATGGGTCAATCCTGAATTTGCATTTTGAAGTTCAAAGGACAGCAGATAAATAATTTTTCTTAAAAGAAAACCTCAGCAAACTAAGTGGTCCTGAGTAGGAAGATCAGTTTAGGTGACTCAGGGTATTGACTATATCGCTGAGATGTAAACTGAAAGAAATTACAATTGCTTTTTGTGAAAATTACCATTTATGAACAATTGGAACTGTGATGCAGTATGACATTAATAAAGTGAAAACTCGACAAGCAGAAATAATAGCATGTTAAAAAGGTGATAAAATGATAAGCTGAGATGAACTGCATTGTTAACATATACAAATGAAGACAAAATGGTCTGGCTTATAGCATCTACGTCACCTCTAGATCTCTGGTGACTTCTATAAAAGAAACTTAAGGAGTGGAAGTATCAACTATGCATGTGTTTCAGACTTATTAAATGAGAACACAATGTTTTAGTTCCAATTTTTTTTTTTTTTTTTTTTTTTTTTACTATGGCCTTTAAAAATAACCTAACCACAAGACCAATAAGTGGTCTGTGGACTCTATTTATTAAACAGTGTTTATTGAACACATTTTGCAAATCCGTAGTAATTTCAGTGAGGCAAGATCTCTTGTTTAAACATACTGGAAGGGCCTGACCTGTGGTGGCGCAGTGGATAAAGCGTCGACCTGGAAATGCTGAGGTCGCCGGTTCGAAACCCTGGGCTTGCCTGGTCAAGGCACATATGGGAGTTGATGCTTCCAGCTCCTCCCCCCTTCTCTCTGTCTCTCCCCTCTCTCTCTCCCCTCTGTCTCTCCCTCTCCTCTCTAAAAAATGAATAAATAAATAAATAATTAAAAAAAAATAAAATAAACATACTGGAAGGAACAAAGTCATAAATGCCAATGATTTAACCCTTAATATAACTCGATTCGATCTTAAAAAGATAGAGAACAAATCATTTATATTTGAGACAGTGGCTGTGTCTATGATTAGACCTAATTGAATAATCAGCGGGTGTGTCTGCTTCAACAAAGTTAGTTTCCTTTCTTTGTCTTATGTGTACACTTTTTACCAACAGTGCAGTGCTTTTTTTATTATTTCTTTGTTGGATTATTTTAAATCATAAATTCGGTTCTATTACAATACCTGATGACCTGAAGAAACAATGAATAAAATGGATGAAAATGATGACAGAAGTATTCTAAATAGAGCAACTGGATTAATAATAACATCAAAAAATCATTTTAATTCAATTTTTCTTACCCTATGATTATTTTCATTAAATATGTATTAATTTATATGTCAAAACATTTTAATAACTAAGAAATAAATCTAGCTTGTTCATCAACATTCATTTCAAGAGCCTTTTCAAACTCTGTTCAGTCTTAACAATATGATAAGTAACATCACTAATTTTACCAAATACCAAGCAATTTCCCACCTTGAAACACCCATCTTAACCTGAGCATAGACCGTGAAGTCCTCCCATGTTTTCTGCCTTTCACTTGCCCTTCTAAGACAAAGTTAAGAATGTTTCAGGCTGGATTTCTCCTCAACAGCAATAAATTTAGTTGTGTTCTATTAACAGCTTATTTAGTGTTAGTTGGGGCAGTTTAAGAGTATTACATAAGTATTTATTAATAAATCACTCAATGAGTGCATTTTAAAATGCATTTGACATATTTCTACCAAGAAATTTTTTAATAATGAGCTTCTCCATACTCTTACTAACTTTGAAAAACTGTTAAAATCTCTCAATAAATTTATTCTCCTGTCACTGTTTAAATTAATTATAATTAAAAGTGATTAATGTATATTGATAACATGATTTTGCTTTCTTCTTATATTGAAAGTTTTCCCCTATTCTGATTATTTTAAGGAATCATATCTATATTTCTTCCCTTATGATATGGTAAACCATGCCCAAAATTAGATAATGTTCATTTAGAAAGAACATTCTTTATAATATATTCTTTCTGACCTCGAGTCTTATAATCTGAAACTTTCCTTCCTTTTTTCTTTAACTTGCTGTCCTTTCAAAATTACATATTTAGAAGAAAACTTATTTGCTTATTTTTTAATCAAAATAAATGGTCAGATTGGGTTGCTTTTCTCTGGATGCACTATGATTTCCAAATCTTTTGATACAAAGTTAAATTTAAAATCAAAGTAATCAGTGAATTTACATGGTTTACAGTAATTGGAAATACCCCTCCATTTCCCTTAGGCTTAATTAGGAAAACTATGGAGAAGTTTAGTGACTTTAATTAGCCAGTTATTCAGCATGTATTTTTTTCATAATTAAACAGTTATATAGCTACTACGCTCATCACAAGTATAATGAAGAAATAAATTACCTCTTAGAAATTGACCAGATTTAATAAGCAATTTCAAAGAAAACTAGATTTATTTTGACTCCAATGGTCAATGGGTATGACCAACTCATCATTTCAAATTTATGAAAATCATTGCTTCCCTAAATTGAACATCAAGTACTTAGGCTGTAATAGAATAATGAAGTTCTAATCTGGTAATATGAGTCTCAACTGAAGTTTAGTAAAAATCTCTTGAATTAGTTAATATATAACAAAGAATATTTTTATATAAGTAATATATTGTCATGTTTCTACAAACTTTTTTTTATTACATTTAATGCAGTGACATTGATAAATCAGGGTACATATGTTGAGAGAAAACATCTCCAGATTATTTTGACATTTGATTGTGCTGTATACCCCTCCTCCCCCAAAAGTCAAATTGTCTTCTGTCACCTTCTATCTGGTTTTCTTTGTGCCCCTCCCCTCCCCCATCCCCTCCCTCCTTCCTCGCCCCACCCCCCCTACCCTTACCCCCCTGCCCCCATTGCCATCACATTCTTGTTCATGTCTCTGAGTCTCATTTTTATGTCCCATCTATGTATGGATTCATATAGGTCTTAGTTTTTTCTGATTTACTTATTTCACTCCGTATAATGTTATCAAGGTCCAAACTTTTGATTATCTAAATCTCAAATGAAGAGGTTATTGGTAATTAAATACTACACACGATTTCAGAGAAAAAATAGTAGTATAGATGAAAGAAAACCAGCAAAATGGAGCTGAGAATATCATGAAAGCAATTGAAAATGGAGCTAGAAGGCCCCCAGGAAACTGGGCTAAGACCCCTATTCGATATGAAACTGAACTTCAGAAGCAGGCTACACTATAAATGGCTACCTCCTGATGCAGTTCCTTGAATAGGCTTATTTCTACTAAGAAATAAATTTTTCACCTAGCAATTGACATAGCAACCAATTGTGAACAGCAGAAAATAAGTTGCTTGCCAGCACCAATCACAGATCTTTCAAAACAACTTGTGTTACCCCTGGGGAAGCCCCCTTTTTCTGTTTTTATAAACTCTGTCTCTCTCTCCCTTCCCTTGGAGCACAGTGTCTACCCAACTTTGTGATCCCAAATTGCCATTCCTAAAGACCCCAAACAAAGTTTTTGTTCTTGGTCAAAATTGATTGACAAGTTCAATCTAATTCATATATTCAATGACCTAATCAATGAGAAATAACCAAAAACAAATTTCTGTCAGTGCTTTAAAATGGCTATCAATTTATTTTAGGAAACAATTTTTCCATTTTATATGACAAAAAATTTCTTAAAAATTAAAAAAATAAAAGCAAACCCCTGGCTTCTCTCATGGAGTGGGAAGCTGAGTGCTTCATAATGTTCAAGCAAAGCCAACAACAGAGGCACAGATAGAACTGCCCACTCCAGCAGTGCCCTAAGTCACCTGCTTTCTGTGTAGTTAGTTCTGTAGTAGGTATTTCATATGAAAGGGCAAAAGAGGTTCCAAACTCTCCATTCTCAGAAATTGTAACTCTAGGGGAAAAAAATCAAAACACTTCCTTTTTAACAGTTACATAAAAAAAATAAAAAAGACAGAAGTAGAGCGATGATTGATATAATTCTGCCATGTTCTTGTTTCTCAAGAAATATCTCCATGCCTTTCAGCTGAGCCCAAATGCTTTCCTTTCTCAAAAAAAAAAAAGTTACTACTGTATTTTTAACAAGTTTATTGCTTGAAGTGGTATATCCAGGGTAAGCCCCCAAATCCTATAATTAGAAACCCTCTGGGAAACAGTCATCCACCCACTTACAGCATTGCATTTGAGGAGGGTTAGTAACTGGAACACCAGCATAAGGTGGAGGATAACAGATGGTAAAAGAACCGGTAACACTAAAAGCAAATAAAGGACAGAAATGGATCTCAAGCAAGATGTGAGTGCAGTCTTCACATGTCCATCTAACTGTTATTACCAATAAGTGAAAAACTTTGTGTTATATTTCTCTAGTTTACAAGTACTTCAAATATTATATAGATGCTCCACTAATTTCTCATAAACTAATGAAAGTCATTCAACTGCTGTCAGATAGGAATTTAAAATGATCCAATTAAATCTTAGGATGAAATTTATAGAAACTTGGAAACTACCAAGAAAAATCTACTCTTAAGATTGATGTTTTAATCCCATTAAAAAGTTATTGCATGAATGACATCTAAATTGATATATCTCAACTCTACTATCTAAACTTCAGATTGGTATAATTTTTCAAAATAAACAAAATATGAGCAAATATGTAAACATTAATATAGTCTGTTTCAAATTACAAAACAATGAATTATGTATTTTTTCCATATTCTGTTGATGTAGTGTACTGTAAGTATCCACCATCCATTACACTTTATCCTCCAACTGCCTTAATGTAGCAATTAGAAGTCAATTAGAAATGTCCAGGAACAATAATACTTAAAGATCAATTAGGAACTCATGCTGCTAGGAAGATTAAATATTTACTAAAATAACACCAGCCTGAAAACTAATGTTTCAAACTTCATTACTTGAATACATTTTTTTGAACTGCTATTTTCTGCCTCACTTCACTGTAATTGCAAAATGTAATAGTAGCAGTAAATGTGTCAGACTAAAGTACATAAAAGGCACAGAGCTTTTAGGTCATAATGACACTTGTTTAGATACTATACACACAGACTCACAAGCACTGTTTGGTACAAGTGGATAAAGGTCTGATTGAAAAGAAAGCTTTGTAACTGTATTATTTAAGACTAATTATATTTAATGCTATTGATGGACAATAAAATACAAAGTTTATTTCTTTTGGGGGCAAAAAACAAAATTGAAATGTGTTGTATTACACATTATGGCTTAGTAATTTACAGGGTAACAATAAATTCACCATTACATAACAATTAAATCTCAAGTTTCCAAGAAGATTGTTTCCAATTTTATGCCACTGTAAATGTTGCTGCTATAAAATAAAAAAAATAAAAAAAAAAAGTCGGATCTATAAAGTTGGTGCATTTATTGTATAGGATCAAAAAAATCTATTGAATGGATTTTAAAAATGGCTTATAAATAGCTTTTAGTTATACCTCTAAGGATGAATTTTATCCACACACAGCAGAACTATTCCATCAATACTCTATGAATAAGGAAACAAAGACCACTATGTATATAGTCAGTGAAATGACTTCAAAGATACCAAGGTGGACTTGTAAATAAATACATGAATATAGATAAATGGAAGGAAGGAAGGAAGGAAGGAAGGAAGGAAGGAAGGAAGGAAGGAAGGAAGGAAGGAAGGAAGGAAGGAAGGAAGGAAAAGAAGGGATCTAGTCCTGATTATATTTTAGGCAGAACCACATCTTGGAAGAAGAGTATAGACCTGTTTGCTATAGTGAAGTTTGTAGGGTACTCAGAAGGAGTCCAAATAAAGTAGGCATTATGTTTATCTCCTTCCTTGAAGGATTCTTCCAGAAAGGAGAAAAAAATAACTGTCATGTGAAATTGCCCATTGAGTCTATTCATTTTAAAAGAGTGGTTATGTCTTTATTAGTAATATAGTGTGATGATATATAAAATTTTAGTGTCATCCAAATTATGGAATATAATGTTGAGCCAAAAAAGTTATTTATATAGAACAAACATGTTTAGTAGGGATGCTCTGGGATTTATTTATAGCTATATATGCATATCTGTATCCCATTTATAAGTGTATTTTAGCAAGCAAACTTGACTTGAAGAAACCACTGAGCCGAAGCCAGCTCTATAAGTGTATATTAAATATAGCATTTTCCTAGTACAATTGATAAAAATTCATATTCAAAAAATGGCATGCAGTTAAAGATTATCTGTGAACAATGAAGAAAATAATATTACAGGACACTTTTTTTCTTCTATTGTTCAAACAATAAAAAATATGAGAAGCAAGACATAACTAATTCATTCTTGCATATTTTCCAACATGTATTTATTTATTTATTTTTTAAATTTATTTTTTTTTATTATTCGTTTTTAGAAGCTGGAAACAGGGAGAGACAGTCAGACAGACTCCCGCATGCGCCCGACCGGGATCCACCCGGCACGCCCACCAGGGGCAATGCTCTGCCCACCAGGGGGCGATGCTCTGCCCATCCTGGGCGTCGCCACCAACATGTATTTATGTTGTACATATATCTAAACATTAAATTTTTTAAAAATTACTAATCTGTAATAGTGTACTAACACACATATCAAAAATGCCTGCCCATGAAATGAGTGTAATAGAATATACATGTGACTACTTAAACTAGGGTTGATAAAACCCATGAGGTCTCATCTCCAGAAAATCATCTGGACAATACCTGATATAACCTGTAAATTTTCTGACACTATTTATAAGAAAATGATCTATTAAGTTTATATCATTAATTAAAAAAACAATTCTCACACAAATGCCAACCATTTTAAAGACAAAATTGATGAGTATCTTTTCACATATGATGTAAAATTAATGTAAGCTGAATTAAAATTCAAAATAAAAAATAAAACTATTAAAATAGTAAAGGAAAACATCTATAATATTTTATAATCTCTAATCAAAAATATTTTTATCAAGACAACAAATGAAAAAGCTATGAATAAACATGTAATATATAGACAGTTATAAAACTTATTTATTACTATTTACAGAAGATGTATAGAGAAATACACAAAAATTTAAAAAAATTCATGAAAAATCTGTTTAAAGCCTATTTTTAATTATTTTTCCTCAAATGGTCTTTCCATGTGTCCTCTGAAAATGGGAAATGCCAACCAAATGAGTGATGAATTCCACTTTGTGAAGATTCATTAAATTTAATGTGTCTACTACAAAGGTTTCTTCCATCCATCCGATTTCTAAGATTCAAAAATCGAGAACTCATCCTCAATTCCTTCGTGTCTTTCCCCCACACGCCCAAGGGACCAACTGTGCTGAATCTCTCCACATCTGCACTGTCATTGGTACCTTGAACTATTATCTGATTTTTACCTCTCAACTGCTCCAACAGTTTCAAGTATGAGTCCAGGCATTCACTCTGGGGACCTCAATCTCATCTTCAGAGACAACTGCCAGAATTATCTCCTTAAAATGTAAATCAGAGATAGAAAGGAATGAAATTTGAGCAGGAAATATATAACTATGCTAAATACAGTACAGGGAAAGTTTTAACTAGAGAGACATCTGTGTTTAAACAGTGTGAATGAGCCTTTATAAGAGAAATAGTTTGAAATAGAAAAATAAAAATGTGTTGCTGTGTCTTCGGATCTCAGATATGCTGGAAGGTGTTTCTTTCTTTGCAATCATCTGGATATTAAACTACTCTTGGCAAGGGATGTAAATAAGATGACAAGGCAACCGTTTTAAATTCCATTATCTCTTTGCTCTTCCCAAGCAGTAAAGTAATTTGAATTTCTATGGTAAAATTGTGTTCTATTTCTTGTTACTCTAGTTATTGTAGAAGACTGTATGAGAAAAATGCGAAACAATGATTGAATAATGATTTCTGCAACTTTATGCTGTTATTTAGTTTTCACAAGACCTTAAATTATTACAAAAGACATTCTTGGTTTTGGATCTCCCCCACATCCTGTGTCTAAAATTCCTCATCTTAGTAAACAGCAGCACCTCACATATGGCTGCTCAGACCAAAAATCTACAATTAGCTCTTGATTTATCCCTAAGCCAACAACACCCTGTGAAGTTCTTCTATAATAATCTATTTCGTGTGCGGAAGAAGTTAAATAGCTTACCCCAAGTAACATTTTTAATATATATCATAATAATACCAGTCTTTGAATGCAGTTTAGGATGGATGGAAATGATGTCTGTTTGTGCTTTATATAAACAGTTGGTGAATTATGATTCATTGGCCAGCCACATGTGTTTATAAAATTTTATGTGATACAGACATAACTTCAAAAATTTGCATGGGGCCCCTGGCCGGAGAGCTTGATAGGTCAGAGTCATCTCAACACAGAGACTACTGGTTTGACCCTTGGTCAGGGCACATACAGAAACAGATTGATGTGTAAGTGAAGGAAGGTACACAATAAAAATGATTTAATCCTATTCACATCTTCATTTTCAGACATGTTTATTTTATGGGCCTAAAGGTGGTTTTTTAAAAATTATCCTGCTTATATGTGACTTGACATCTATTACCCATTTTGAAATTTTCCTTCCATTTTTTCTTCAACGATTGAGTCTGTCTGATTCTAACTTCTCTTGTGCAACAGTAATTATATTTTTATTAGTCTTTTCATTTTGTTTTATATTTCTGATATCTCTTCTGTATTTTTCATACAGTTGCCTCTCTTAATTTTAAATCTATTTTTCAGTTATCTCTTATCTGCTCTTAAATCTACTATACTAGTAATTTAAGTTATTTGATTTTTTTACAATTCAAATTTGTTTCTCCTTTATAGTTTCTGCTCATATTTTTTCTTATCTCTTATATTCTTAAATTCATGTGTCATAGTTATTTTAAACTCTGTCTGAAAACACTTTTAAAAAATACTTCCCAATCTTAATATTTTGCATATTTCTCCTTTTATAAAAGTTTTATATTCTAAGACTGGTGTTATTTTGCTGAATATGTAGTATAGACTTCATTTGTGTAAAAAAATATAAATAAGTTGAGGTCCTGGCTATCTTCTTTTTGAAGAGAAGATTAATTCATGGTTGCTTCAGTTGGACAGCTACTCACTGCAAAGTTACAGTCCAATATCCGTCTTCCCAATTGGAGACTAAACTGGTGTGAAGTCGTGCTTTAGTCTTTCATGACTGAGTGATATAGTCATGCTTCACCTTCCATTCTAATGAGGATCTTTCCGAGCCCCAGGCAATAGCTTGGCTAATTGGTGGACTCTTCATTTTTTATTTTTTTTTTTAATTTTATTTTTTTTAATGGGGTGACATCAATAAATCAGGATACATATATTCAAAGATAACAAGACCAGGGTATCTTGTCATTCAATTATGATGCATACCCGTCACCCAAAGTCAGATTGGGTGGACTCTTCATTTGAAGTGGGCCCTCAAAACCCCATGAGACTACAGAAATCCCTTCTCAGCTTCTCAGCCTATTACACTGTTTTCACTTTCTGAATCAGTCATCACCCAAACTCCCAGCTTATCACTCTCCCCTCCCCTCCAAACCAAGATGGCAGCCCTCAAAATGTTCACTGTCTTTGGAGCTTCCCATTAAAATGACGTACAACATTTATAATTTGTCATGATTTTAAAGAGAAAGAGTTGGTCTGAAATATAGTTAACAATGCCAGAAACAGAAAACCATCAAAGATAAGATCAATGACCTCATTCAATTTTTAGTTACCTTCCCTATTGTCTTGCTTTCTCAATTTTTTAAGGTTCCTTAATTCCCAGAAAGGATTTGTTTTTAGCTACCAGAATATTAGATTTTTAAACTCATGGGTTATGATTAAAATAGAAAAAACAAGTAGTTTTTCAGAGCTATATTTTAGAACGGGTTTTGGAGTATATTAACTATAAAATGTCTAATAGACTAGAACATTCAATGGAACAAATAGACATTCACAGAGTATAATATAATGAAGCTATACTAAAATTGAAGAACATTCTCTGCAAAGATTAAAGAAAAAATCATGGAAAGAAATCGATAATTATAACATTAGCATTCATTCAAAAGGCAGAGATTCATAACTAATTCATTCTACCATCTCATCTATATTTCACTGGTGTGAATAAATAGAATGTATAGTTTGTAATAAATAAGTTATAAATACATTTTATGTTTAATATATGTAATCTTGATTTAATACAATTTTTTGGATATCTAATAATGCTGACTTTTATGATTTATAACTTTTCCCTCACTATTTTTTGTGGTCAAAGGTAAGTTTGATTGTTCTTAAGAGAGTTTTTCTATAGATTAAGCCAGAAACTATAAAATCTATTATTAAATTTTGTGAAACCTTGTAGTCAGGATAGGTGATAAGGATTTTTTTTCCCAGATAGAATATAGTCCTTATTGCTACCTTAAGAATATATTCCTCATTGCTCCATTCATAGCAGAATATCTGTTTCCTAATGATTTTTTTTTTTGCCCAAACACAAAAATAAATAATGCTAACCACTTAAAAAAACTAATAACAGTTTCATGTAGACTTGTCATAGACTAAAACCACACGGGCAAATTTTGAAGTACATAGTTTCTTATTTTTTTATTATTTATGTAAAGCATGAAGATAAAAGAGAAGCAGATTCAGAGGGGGAGAGGCAGAGAAAGACAGATATAGAAACAACCAAAGCTGGGGGACAGTTAAAGTAGGGGTAAGATGTGGAGGCAGGGGACATGTTCTATAGTCCTATGATCAAGTTAAGTCTCACTCTCCTTATTTATTAGAGATATAGTCAAAAGTGTGTTTTGAAAAGAAGTAAAAAATTCACACTCGGTAATTTCTTGGTAGAAAAGGCCACAGGATCAATGGAAATAGGACCAAGTGTCAGAAACTCTCTGTGTACTCTTTCTATTGAATATCAGGTTGTGTCCACTCGGTCTAACCAATATTTTAATCAGTCCTCTGCTTTTTCCATGAAGAAGAAATTACACTACCTGTTCATTCAGTTTATTCAACTGTGAGAATTACATAAAATGTATTCAGAAAGTTAAGTTGTCTAAATAGGAAACTGTCTGCATTGGTCAAGTACAGCCTCCTTACAGTGCTGCCAAACTCACCAGTAGTTGATACATTAATATTGTTGATGTGATTAAGATACATACAAAATTATAAAATTATGTAAAATAATAGATGCTATTATCTAAATCATGTCTTGTGCTACTCTGGTCTACTCTACGCATCTGTCCTCTTTTGACTTTGAATCAATTTTATATTAACTACAAAATAATTCTGTAGTTCTAAAAAATAATAATAAATAAATAAAAATTAAAAAAAAACAATTCTCTAGTTCTAACTCTATATCCTGATGAAATACTATCTAAACCCCAGGGGCATGTCTTCTTCCAATTTAATAATTAGAGGATCAACAATGTCTCCAAATAGCAGTTCTACTTGCTATATTAGAAATCAGGGGCGAGCATTATATAATCCTTATTCCTAGCACATTAAACCAAAATAGATTATTTTAGAACTAATTTTTTTTCCACACTATATAAATCAGATTTCAATTTACATTTGTTCTAAGCCCATCTATAACTTTTAGATCACTGCTTCTGGGGAGTGCTGAAGCAGAAAATTGCATAATTTAAGGGAAATGTTTTCAGATGACTTTAATTTTACAACTCCAAATCATATATCTTAACAGTAGCTCCTGGACAGGAAGCTTATCTCTGTACTCTGAAAGCTATACGTTTGTCTCACCTTCTTTTAAGTCAGAGCACTTATCCATTTAACTAGTCAATCAATGGAACATGTAGTGAAATTCCTGGCTACCATTTATTCACAACCATTTGATGAAGAATGGTTGATGGATTGATGTATTTTAAAATTGTGTACTGAGCCAGAAGAAAACAAATGTGTTAAATATATAAACCTTTTGCTAGGCATTACAAGGTCAAAAACCAATTGAAGCTTTCTACACCTTTTCTGATATTTAAACACCTGTGCCATGACATATTGAGGTTAGAATTCTCAAAGAGGTGGTGTTGTGTACTGGATTGGAAAACACTCCAATTGATTGCATCACTAGATAGCAGCTATGTGGCAACTGACGGGTGGTAGAGACCACAGTCCATTAACTCTCTATTCCTATTGGTTGTCAATAGCTTTTTAAAGTAATTTTATTTATTTATTTTTTACCTGCATATTTGATATTTAGTGAAATAGCATGGCTTTATTTGCCCAATACATTTTATGCTCAAGAAATCAATGATATCAATTACCCAATGTAGCCTTAAATAAATTAGTATTCCATTGATTGGTGTGTTTTAGTCCTTTATTTTAACCAGTGACCTAAAGTATATGTTGATGCCATAAAGAGACAGATGTGTAGATCTTCAGGTGTGTTTGAATTCTTAGTTCTTAATCAATCATCAGTTTATTGGTAGTATTGTTACACACGAGGAAATTGTTGGTTGATATATGATGAGTAAGTCTCAAAAGGCTGAATCTTGTCTGCTTTATAATAGGTAAAAATAGAACCATCTTGAAGAAACCCTGGTGTAACTCCTGCCCATGTAGCTGCCATGGCCCCAACAAGAGGGACCCTGGGAGGAGTCATAGTCAGGGAAGAACACGATGAGATACTGATGTAGGGGTCAGAGATATAATTGTAGGAAGGGACACAGGCCAATGAGTGCAGGAAGCAAAAAACAAAGAACAAAAGATATAAAGCAAGACAACAGATACTTCTTTTAGAGCCTTCAGAAGAAGCTGTCTCTGACAATAGCATGGTTTTAGCTCCATAAGACATAGGCCTCAAAATTGTAAGAGAACACATTCGTGATGTCATAAGTCCTTCAATCTGGGGCTTGTTGCAGCGACTCCAGGGAACTAGTCCACCAGCTGACTCACAGGTACTACCCTTTTCTCATGCCAGATTCCACAGCAAAGCACTCCTCAGCTTAGAGGGATAATAGTAATTATTGCTAAACTGACTTCAGAGTTCAGAGTTATGGCTTTGAATAGTCTAATTAGAGAATTTTCTGCTTAAAGTGAATCACAGTGTATTCTTTACTAAAAGGAACCAGGAAAGTCATTGGTTTTGCAAGTATTTTCCCAGATTCCTAAATCTGAACTTACTAATCAGGGACAGTCCCTTTTAAAGAAACTTGATTCCCATTTGTCTTAAATTCTGCCAGCACACCTGTTAAATTAATTCATACTTAATCATTCCACTGTATTAATCTGAGTTCATTTTTACATTTTCAGTGGGGAGAGTAGTTTCAACCCTCAACCTGGTTTTTTGTAAGTGTGATTAAATGTTTTGGAATCTCTTAAGAAAAAAGCTAAGCAATATGCATGGAAACATTTTTTTAGCCCCTGCCATAGTCTTGTTGACCATAGAGAAGCACTTTTAAGCATTACTTGAACATTACTTCGTTTCAGAAATCAAGCCTATAACAAAATACATCTGATAGTCACTCCAGTCTGTTGCTAAGAGACAACAAATTATGTAGTTTTAGAATTGGAGAACAAAGAGAATTATTATGTACGAATCATGTTTCAAAAAGATAAAAGAAAAACCATTGGGGGTTTTTTTTGTTTTTTTTAATTAATTTTAATGGGGTGACATTGATAAATCAGGGTACATATGTTCAGAGAAAACATCTCTAGGTTATTTTGACATTTGATTATACTGCATTCCCATCACCCAAAGTCCAACTGTCTTCTGTCACCTTCTAACTGGTTTCTTTGTGCCCCTCCCCCAACACTCTCTCTCTCCTCCCCTCCCACCCCACACTCTTGTCCATGTCTCTGAGTCTCATTTGTATGTTCCACCTATATATAGAATCATATAGTTCTCAGTTTTTTCTGATTTACTTATTTCGCTCAGTATAATGTTATCAAGGTCCATCCATGTTGTTGTAAATGATCCGATGTCATTATTTCTTATGGCTGAGTAATATTCCATAGTATATATATAACAATGCTTTTTAATCCACTCATCCACTGACGGACACTTGGGCTGTTTCCAGATCTTCGCTATAGTGAACAATGCTGCCATAAACATGGGGGTGCATTTCTTCTTTTCAAACAGTGCTATAGTGTTCTTGGGGTATATTCCTAAAAGCGGTATAGCTGGGTCAAAAGGCATTTCGAATTTTAATTTTTTGAGGAATCTCCATACTGTTTTCCACAGTGGCTGCCCCAGTCTGCATTCCCACCAGCAGTGCAATAGGGTACCCTTTTCTACACATCCTTGCCAGCACTTATTCTGTATTGTTTTGTTGATGAGCATCATTCTGACTGGTGTGAGATGATATCTCATTGTAGTTTTAATTTGCATTTCTCTAATGATTAGTGATGTTGAGCATTTTTTTATATGCCTATTGGCCATCTGTATATCCTCTTTGGAGAAGTGTCTATTCAGTTCTTTCACCCATTTTTTGATTGGATTGTCTGTCTTCCTGGTATTAAGTTTTACAAGTTCTTTATAAATTTTGGTTATTAACCCCTTCTCAAACGTATTGTAAAATATGTTCTCCCATTGTGTAGTTTGTTTTTTTATTCTGTTCTTATTGTTTTTAGCTGTTCAAAAGCTTTTTAGTTTGATAAAGTCTCATTTGTTTATCTGGTCTTTTATTTCACTTGCCCGTGGAGATAAATAGGCAAAAATATTGCTGCGAGAGATGTCAGAGAGCTTACCTGCTTATGTTTTCTTCTAAGATGCTTATGGTTTCACGCCTTACATTTAAGTCTTTTATCCATTTTGAGTTTATTTTTGTGAATGGTATAAGTTGGTGGTCTAGTTTCATTTTTTTGTAAGTAGCTGTCCAATTTCCCCAACACCATTTGTTGAAGAGGCTGTCTTTACTCCAATGTATGCTCTTACCTCCTTTGTCAAATATCAGTTGTCTATAAAAGTGTGGGTTTATTTCTGGGTTCTCTGTTCTGTTCCATTGATCTATATGCCTGTTCTTATGCCAGTACCAGGCTGTTTTGAGTACAATGGCCTTGTAGTATAACTTGATATCTGGAAGTGTGATACCACCCATTTTATTCTTCCTTTTCAAAATTGCTGAGGCTATTTGTGTTCTCTTTTGGTTCCATATAAAATTTTGGAATATGTGTTTTATATCTTTGAAGTAAGTCACTGGTATTTTAATCAGCATTGCATTGAATTTACAAATTGCTTTGGGTAATACAGACATTTTAATGATGTTTCTTCTTCCTAACTATGAGCACGGTATATGCCTCCACTTGTTTGTATCTTCCTTGATTTCTTTTATCAATGTTTTATAATTTTACAAGTACAAGTCTTTAATCTCCCTGGTTAAATTTATTCCTAGGTACTTTATTTTTTTGGTTGCAATGGTGAAGGGGATTGCTTCTCTTTTTGACAGTTCATTGTTAGTGTATAAAAATGCCTCTGATTTCTGAGTATTAATGTTATATCCTGCCACCTTGCTGAATTCATTTATCACATCCAGTAGTTTTTTGACTGAAGCATTAGGGTTTTCTATGTACAATATTATATCATCTAAAAAAAATGATAGTTTTACTTCTTATTTTCCAATTTGGATGCCTTTTATTTCTTTTTCTTGTCTGTTTGCTGTGGTTAGTACTTCCAGAACTATGTTGAATAAGAGTGGTGAAAAGGGCACCCCTGCCTTGTTCCTGATCTTAAGGGGATTGCTTTAATTTTTGCCCATTGAGTATAATGTTGGCTGTGGGTTTGTCATAGATGGCCTTTATCATGTTTAGGTATGTTCCCTGTATTCCCACTTTGCTGAGATTTTGATCATGAATGGGTGCTGGATTTTTATCAAATGCTTTCTTTGCATCTATTGAAATTATCATGTGTTTTTTCTCCTTCCTTTTGTTTAGGTGATGAATCACATTGATTGATTTGGAAATATTGTACCAGCCTTGCCTCCCAAGAATAAATCTCACTTGATCATGGTGTATGATTTTTTTCATATATTGCTGGATTTGATTTTCTAATATTTTGTTGAAGATTTTAGCATCTAAATTGATCAGGGATATTGACCTATAATTTTCTTTCTTTGTGTTGTCTTTGCCTCGTTTTGGAATCAGAATTATACTCGCTTCATAAAAGGAGCTTGGAAGTCTTCCATCCTCTTGCATTTTTTGAAATAGCTTGAGAAGGATAGGAGTTAGTTCTCTGAATATTTGGTAGAATTTACTTATGAAGCCATCAAGCCCTGGACTTTTCTTTTTTGGGAGTTTTTTGATAACTGTTTCAATCTCATTTGTTGTCATTGGTCTGTTTAGGTTTTCTGATTCTTCCAAATTAATTTTTGGAAGACTATATGTTTCAAGGAATTTGTCCATTTCATCTAGGTCAGTGGTTCTCAACCTGTGGGCCACGACCTCGGTGGGGTCGAACGACCAAAACACAGGGGTCGCCTAAAGCCATCGGAAACACATATTTTATTTAAAAATGTATTGTCTAATAAATATGTATTTTCCGATGGCTTTAGGCGACCCCTATTATTTGGTCGTTCAACCCCTGCCGGGGTTGCGACCGACAGGTTGAGAACCACTGATCTAGGTTGTCTAGTTTTTTGGCATACAGTTCTTCATAGTATTTTCTTACAATATTTTGTATTTCTGTTGTGTTGGTTGTTATTTCTCCACTCTCATTTCTAATTTTATTTATTTGAGTCCTCTTTCTTTTTTCTTGGTGAGTCTGGTTAATGGTTCATCAATTTTGTTTACCTTTTCAAAGAACCAGCTCCTGGTTTTATTTATCCTCTGTATTGTTTCTTTAGCCTCTATGTCATTTATTTCTGCTCTGATCTTTATTATTTCCCTCCTTCTACTAGCTCTGGGCTTTACTTGCTGTTCTTTTTCTATTCTTTTAGATGCAGGCTCAAGTTGTTTGAGCTTTTTCTAGCTTCTTGAGGTATGCCTGTAATGCTATGAACTTTCCTCTCAGGACTACTTTTGCTATGTCCCATAAATTTTGAGTTGATGTATGCTCGTTATCATTCGTTTTTAGAAAATTTTTTATTTCTTATTTGATCTCATTGTGAACCCATTTGTTATTTAATAACATGCTATTTAGTTTTCAAGTGTTTGAGTATTTTTCAGTTTTTCTGTTGTGGTTGATTTCTAGTTTCATGCCATTGAGATCAGAGAAAGTCCTCAATATGATTCCAATCTTCTTTAATTTGTTGAGACTTCTTTTGTGCCCTAACATGTGGTCTATCCTAGAGAATGTACCATGAGCACTTGAAAAGAATGTATATTCTGCTGCTTTAGGGTGAAAGGTTCTGAAGATATCTATTAAATCGAGTTGATCTAGTATGTTCTTTAAGTCTGCTGTTTCTTTGTTAATTTTCTTTCTTGAGGATCTATTTAGTGATGTTAGTGGGGTATTGAAATCCCCTACTATTATAGTATTGCTGTTGATCTCGCCCTTTAAATCCATCAAAGTCTGCTTTATATATTTAGGTGCTCCTATATTAGGTGTGTAGATATTTATAATGGTATTTATAATGGTTATATCTTCCTTTTGGATTGTTCCCTTTATCATTATGTAGTGATCTTCTTTATCTCTTACTATAGCCTTGGTTTTAAAGTCCATTTTGTCTGATATAAGTATTGCTACCCCAGCTTTTTTTTTCATTTTTATTTGTGTGAAATATTTTTTTTCATCTTTTATCTTCAGTCTATGTGCATTCTATGTTTTAAGGTTTGTCTCTTGTAGACAGCATATGTATGGGTTCTGTTTTCTTATCCATGCAGCTACCCTATGTCTTTTGTTTGGATCATGTAATCCATTTATATTTAAGGTTATTATTGATATGTAGTTGTTTATTGCCATCTTATTTTTTAAAACTGTATTCCTCTTTTGCTATATTTTTCCCCTTTGATCTGTTTACAACAAGCCCCTTAGCATTTCTTGCAGCAATGGTTTGGTTGTAGTGAATTTATTGAGTCTTTTTTTGTCTGTAAAGCTTTTTATTTCTCCTTCAATTTTAAATGATAGCCTTGCAGGATAAAGCAGTTTTGGTTGTAGGCTCTTGTTCTGCATTCTGGTCTCAAATGTTTCTGTTGAGAAGTTGGAAGTCATCCTTATGGGGGCTCCTTTGTAGGTGATAGTCTTTTTTTCTCTAGCAGCTTTTAGTATGCTCTCTTTATCACTTAGCTTTGGTATTTTATTTTATTTATTTTTTTTACAGGGACAGAGAGAGAGAGAGTCAGAGAGAGGGATAGATAGGGACAGACAGGAATGGAGAGAGATGAGAAGCATCAATTATCAGTTTCTCAATTGATTGCTTTCTCATATGTGCCTTGACCGTGGGCCTTCAGCAGACGAGTGACCCCTTGCTTGAGCCAGCAACCTTGGGTCCATGTTGGTGAGCTTTTTGCTCAAACCAGATGAGCCCACACTCAAGCTGGCAACCTCGGGGTCTCAAACCTGGGTTCTCTGCATCCCAGTCCGACACTCTATCCACTGCACCACTACCTGGTCAGGCAGCTTTGGTGTATTAATTATGATGTATCTTGGTGTAGATTTCTTTGTGTTTCTCTTTAATGGAATTCTCTGTGTTTCTTTAACTTGTGAGACATTTTCTTGCCTTAATTGAGGGAAGTTTTCAGCTATGATATGTTTGTACAAAGTCTCTATCCCTTGTTCTTTCTATTCTTCCTCAGGAACCCCTATTATATGGATGTTATTTCTCTTCATGTTGTCACAGAGCTCTCTTAGAGTTTCCTCAGACTTTTGAGTCTCTTTTTATTTTTTCTGCTCTGCTTCTGTGCCTTCATTTATCTTGTCCTCTAACTCGCTGATTCAATTCTCAGCTTCATCCATCCTGCTTTTAATTTCTTCCATTGTGTTCTTCATTTCTGATATTTTATTTGTCATTTCTGACTGATTCTCTTTTATTATTTCAATCTCCTTTTTTATATTTGCTATCTCTTTATTTAGATGTTCATAATGACCATCTATTGTTGTTCTAATATCTTTGAGCATCCTAACAATCGTTATTTTAAAATCTGCATCTGGCAATTTGGTTATATCTGACTCATTCAGGTCCTTTTCTGGGGATTTCTCTTGATTCATTTGTGTTGCATTTCTCTGCCTTCTCATTTTGTCTGTGTAAAAGAAATTTTTGGCCACTGGAGTCCACTGGGTGTGGCCTCTGTGTTCCCTAGGTGTGGTCTGTCTGCAGGCCCACCACCACCTATGCTATTGCTGCCTAGGGCACTTGGGTATGGGCGTTGCCAGTGCCTGCCCACTGGGGCTGTTGCTGTGGTTTCCACCTCTCCTTCATGGGAGTGGCTGTGATCACATGCTCAGGTGTATAAGCTCCGTGGCCTTTGCTCTGCCCCTGTGGGTGGCGTTATGCTTGGCCTTGAGTGCAGGGTTGAGCACCTTTGCTCATCTGCAGGTCTCTGCCTGATTCTGGGCTTTTGCCCTGCCCCTGCAGGAGGAGCCTGCTTGTGAGATGGCTGCTAGCCTTGGCTCCACAGGTGGGTGGGACTGAGTGCCCACGCTCAGTAGTGGGACTCTGCCTGTTCTCGGCTTTTGCCTCCACCCCCACGGGAGGAGCCAGCTCCGGCTTCAGGCCACAAGCCTCATTTCTGGGGGTTGGGCAAGGCTGTGCTCCTGCGCCCTTGCTTAAAGGCAGGTCTCCACCCCTTCCGGGGCTCCTGCCCTTTACCCACAGGCTGGATTGCAGGCGGCCCGCAGTTGGGCTTGACTACTTTCATGCGTCCCCTCCTCCCCAACCGGGCAAGACTGAGCTCACACCTGGGCCCAGTGGTGGCCAGCCAGCTTCCGCCCTTGCTGACAGAACTGCACTTCCATGTCCCACTGCCAGTCGCCCTCTGGTGACCCCTCAGCCATGTGGGTGGAGGCGCTGCAGCTCAGACCCTAACACTCACTACTGTGGTCCCGAAAGCTCCCTCCTTCTAAGTGACTCTGCTCTAAGTGCCACGGGAGAGATTGTTTGGCTGGTGTCCTGCTTCCCTTTGCTGGTATTGCTGTTTCCAGAGGAAATATTCACTTCAGATTTGGGGAATGGGTTAGGGGTTAGGGTGGCTGTCTCTCAAAATGTTTCTTCCTGTGCCTCCTAGATTACACACTCTTCCTGCTACTCCGGTCCTCTTCTCTCTCCCTGTCCCCTGGTGCCCTGGGTAAGTGGTTATGAGAGAGGTTTTCTGTGCGGTCACTTTAAGAAGAATCCTGGGTCTGAGAAATCAGTCTCTTTCTCACAAACAGTATCCTGTCTTGTCTCCAGCTAAATAGTGACTATACGTCTCTTCTAGGTTTTGGAGCTGCAGGCTCAGGCTGGGGCTTTGTTCCTGGGACTCAGGACCCTCCCCTCTCTGCTAAACTCACTTCCCACCACGTGAGTCTCTCCTGGTTCCCGTTCACTCCGGGGAGCTGGGAAGCCCTCTCCATGTTTCTACTTTTCCTACCAGTCTCAGTGTGGCTTCTTCAGTGTTCCTTGGTTGAAGAGTCCTCTTAGTTTAATCCTAAATTGGTTTTTCCAGATGATGGTTCTTAAAATTAGTTTGTAATTCACTTTGGTTCTGGGAGGTGGAATTTGGTACATCCACCTACTCCATCACCATCTTGTCTCCACCACTGGGTTTTTATCAAATACAATGATTGTGGGCATCATAGCAGTCATGGTAGGAGACACTACAATGTGGCACACTTATCATGAGCAGTGATGACAGTGGATGGTCATAAAAACTGAGATTGTTTAGAAATTCTTATTTTTTCCAGTTTCCAGAGGCATAGTAAAGGCTTTGCTTGAATGCTAGAAAGCCCACTTCCTTGGTTAAACTTCTAGCATATCCATAGAGTAGTTTTTTGGGTTTTTTTTGTATTTTTCCAAAGTTGGAAACGGGGAGGCAGTCAGACAGACTCCCTTTGAGCCCGACCGGGATCCACCCAGCATGCCCACCAGGGATGATGCTCTGCCTATCTGGGGCATTGCTCTGCCACAATCAGAGCCATTCTAGCGCCTGAAGCAGAGGCCACAGAGCTATCCTCAGCACCCGGGCAAACTTTTGCTCCAGTGGAGCCTTGGCTGCAGGAGGGGAAGAGAAAGACAGAAAGGAAGGAGAGGGGAGGGGTGGAGAAGCAGATGGGTGCTTCTCCTATGTGCCCTGGCCAGGAATTGAACCCAGGACTCCTGCATGCCAAGCCGACGGTCTAGCACTCAGCCAACCGGTCAGGGCCGAGTAGTTTTTTTTTAATAGCACAATACAACATCTTCCATCACACCAATCCAAAAGAGTAAAGAAGCAATTTGGCAACATGAAGATTTATATTTTAGCTGCAAATACTTATCTAAAATTAAACTAGTCAGTTTAAGATTCTAAAAACACAAGGTTTCACAAATGTACTAAGATAGAAAGGGAAATAGTCTTATTATCCTCTGTAGGCTTCTCTTCTGTCTTTTCTGTCCTTAGAAGCACTGGCTTTCACAAGACTGCCTCATTATTCCTTTTATTTTATATACTCTTTCAAGAAAGCCCATGGAAAAACTTAAAAATTAGTAACTTTCATCTCATCTTATCTCACTTAATGTTAAATTGTATTTCTGTGTATTTGACTGAACACTAGACATCATCTCCTGAATATTCAAGATCCCATCCAAAGCGATCTAAAAAGAAACAGCTTCAGGAGTCTGCTTTCTTTCCCCTGTACATCTAATCTTGATAAATGACACCCTCCTTTACTGACTTGCCCATACTACAAACTAGGAACCATCCTATATGCTATCTCTTCTCTGTACGTTAATCTGGTCCCCACTTCCAAATTGATGCCACTATGTACAAGTTTCATCACCTGCTTTTGAAGTTATCACAAGTCACTCTTTATTGGCTGTACTAATTTTCCTTTGCTCTCCCCCCTTTATTTTAAATGCTATAGACATTTTCTGGCAATCCAAGTTCTTTACTAATAACCCATTGATAAAATAATACAATATGATTGAGTGTATGACTTCCTTCTCCTATGCGACCTATCCTTTGATCCGGAATGACTTTAAATTATATGCATTTAATTGGTTTTTCCTCAATCTATGCTACTCCTGTGAAGCCTTCCTTCACCTCTATAGGCAGATATAAGTTCCCTTTTTCTTGTACTTTTTTAGTGCCTTGTTTAAACCTTAGAGATCAGAGTTTTTTGTTGCAAGCAACAGAAAATATGACAGACATTATGAATTTATTACTGTATTGAATTTTGTCTCACTATTTCACATTACAACTTACTGATTCATTGATTTCAAATTAGTCACCCCAAGTGAACTTTAATCTATAAAAGGTTTGGGACAGGGTTTTCCATCAACTTTGTATAATTGGAATTAAGCAGAGTTCATGACATGAAGTATAGTTCCTTGTATATAGGCTAACTGATTGTTAAAGTTAATTATAGGGAATAATTTAGATGAATTACATTTATGTAATTTATAATATGATTAGACAGAAAACAACACACTGTGCATTGGTGGCCATAAGGTAAATGGGGTACTCTAATGAGTCATCTCACTAAAATACAAGTATACACTGTACATTATATAAATTATAACACAGAGAGCTTAATAGGGTATGCTCTTCTTTAGGCAACCTCCAAAATCAAAATAAAAGTAACTTTAGTAAAAGCAATAGAATGACAAGCAGGGCCCCAAAATAAGAAAAGAGACACTAGGCAGTAAGCATAAGCAAAAGCAGAAGGCAACAGGAGAGCCCTAAAAGAAACAGCAATTTTCTTACATGCTTCTGAAAACTAAGGTGAGAAACAGCAAAACTCAGGTTGAGCTTCCCAACTGTTTACCACGATGCCATTAGCAGATATGCGATATAAAATACTTATGTAGAAAATACATAGGAAATAAACAAAGAAATCACACTGTTGAGAAAGGAACAACAGATTTAGGTGCTGATTTGACCAATATAGTCAGAATATGAAAATTTGTTGAGCTATATACTACGATTTACATAGTTTTCTAAATGAGAACTATACGTTCATAAAGTTGACCTTCAAAACTACAATACATATTGACAGTCATGTTTTGAGTAGTGCTTTACGAATGGTTAAGAGTTTGGTTAAAGATTGGATTAATGTTGTGACACAATTAGGAGGTGGAATGACACCCGTGATGAACTGTATGACAGTTCTAAGAAGCTTCAGCATGCCCACATTACTCGCGACAGCATAAAGAGTGGCCTAAACACAATTTAGTTTTACCAAAATGAATCTGAAGTGAATGTAGATGGGAAGGTAGGCGGTATGTACATGACACCATGGTTAGGCATTGGAAGAGCTGGTAAAAAAAAGCCAGGCAGTAGTTTATGCTGCAAAGCTTCTATGTGAGAGCAGCGGGGAAATCCTCATATATCAAGTCCTTTACGTACTAACATACATGCAATTGGATAAGGTTAAGCTACAAAGAAAATGCAATCTAAGGCCACTCACTCTTCCAGCTGATGCTACTGAAGATGCTAATACAAGGCTAATATAAGGCATTGGAGGCTCTTCTAAGAGCTGAAATGAAGGGCTGTCAGGACACGCTTAAATTCTGCTTTTCCCTATATTCTGGGAAACAAAGAAAATTTGGAACTGCTCCATGTTTGGAAAAAGTTCAATTAAATCAATGCCTCAGTGCCCTTTGGGGAAAGCCAGCCATTCACTGCAAAGCACTTGGACTCTATTTCAAAGGGGCCCATAGGTGTGCTAAAAAGTGGTAATTAGGTTTATCAAACTGATTTGTATAGACTTTCTCCTGCAGCTATGGCTTATTCATTTCAATAAACTCAGTGATAACAAGCTTAAGCCTTATTTTCTAAAGAAAAGTCTCTTGACCATAATACAGTCTGGCAGGAAAGGAGGCAAACTCTTCAGCTCTTACCCATTCAAAGGATAGAAATGTGCAATCTGAGCAGGCAGTATACTAACAGCACACTAACTGTGCTTCCCCTTGGCACATATCCTGGACATAAGTACCCAACACAAGAACAGAGTGTCATCTCCTGGGCATGGGAAGGGGAGGGTGTAGTTAGTGCAACCTGGTTGATTGCGGTAGCCTGAACGACTCCTTCTGGGCTCTAATCACACACTAAATCAGTACTGCTGTTGGAGTACTAATATTTCAGTGCTAGTTTCGGTCCGGGCCTCTGTATTACTTTATTCCATAGGCTTTGCCAACGCTCGCAGAGAAGTTAGCACAGGAAATCAGATTATGGGGCACTCTCAGAAATCCCCACCAACACTACCTACTTCCCTGCTTTGATACCCACCTTCCTATCCCTCCTGTTAGAGTGACATATGTTCCTTCGACCTACCTACTAGTTACCTGCATATAATCTGGTTCCTTCAGACACATGTCTTCATGGGGCATAATCTTCAGTTATGCGCCCTATTCTTCTTGCAATACAGTGAGATTATAGTGTTCAAACCTTCTGTGTGCCTTTTTAGGATATTGGTTTTGTCCAAATTTCTACACCACCAATTTGTTGACTTGCTTTTTGAGCTAGTTAGGAACTACATGGGCTCTTTAAATTTAGATCAAAAAATCAAGTTCCTCCAGCTATTTTTAATAGTTATGTATGGTATGTTGCTACCATGTTGGAGAATACAGAATTATGTCTTTGTGCACCTTTCAATTGAGATGTATATCTATATATAATATACATATATAAAGCAGACAAAGGACAATAGCAAAAATGTGATCATAGCAAAATGGATCATTGAGAAGATTTAGAATTCAGGCCTGAAGTGAACTACTTCACTCTCTCCCCAGCTTTTCGCTTAAACACATGAACTGCTGTATAGTAATTATGGCATCAATCATGTGTCAGTACTGATGTCTACATCTGTTTCTGCTTCTAAAGCCGAAGAGTCAGATTGTAGATGTATCAGCATAGGAATCCTTCGCCACATTAGAATAAATGCATTCCATTACTATCAATTAATTGGAAGAAGACAGCATGGCCGCAAGTTAAAACTCTTTTAAAACAGTGATTTTAGAATTCATCTACAGGGTGGATGAAAACATCATATTTGTAATTGGAATGTTTATGTGAGGGAATGTCAAAGAAAAAATTAGGCAGTTACCAAGCAATAATGAAAAATGCAGAGATGACTCTTCTCCGTTAGAGTCCACAGCTGCTCTAGTGCAGCCGGGAAAATAAACAGTCTCCATTACGAACTTGGCACAAAGAATAATGTGTGTGAGTCATAATTAAAGCAACATATGTAAGCTGATTTTTCTCAGCTTTATGACCAGTAACCTACAGGTAAACAGAATAGTCTACATTGAAGATGTGCTTCATAATTTAGAACTGATTAACATTTAATATGCAAGTTATTTTACTCAGTGTGTTTACTTTAAACCTGGAAGCATTCTTCAGGAAATAAGAGAATAAAATAAAAAAAAGACAAGGTATGCATTTAAAGGGTGTGTTTGAAATAATTACTGATTTGGTTTCATTTCTTCATGATACATAATTGATTTGGACATTACCAATGTAAAGGAAATACCTGAGAACAAGTTTTTATATCAGTGTATGCTCTTATTTTCTGGAGTTGACTTTTTAAATTATGCCAAATCATAATGATGAAATAAATATTTATTTAAGCTACTTTTTTTTACCCCCCACTGAAATACTTTGGGACATAAAATATATTTGTAAAGGGAATTGTTACTTAAGAAATGTATTTGTGTGCCTGACCAGGTGGTGGCGCAGTGGATAGAGTGTCGAACTAGGTTGCAGAAGACCCAGATTTAAGACCCCAAGGTTGCCAGCTTGTGCGCAGGCTCATCCAGCTTGAGCATGGGCTCACCAGCTTGAGTGCGGGGTCGCTGGCTTGAGTAAGGGGTCACTTGCTCTGCTGCAGCCCCCAGTCAAGGCACATATGAGAAAGCAATCAATGAACAACTAAGGTGCCACAACAAAGAATTGATGCAACATCTTTCTCCCTTCCTGACTGTCTGTCCCTCTCTCTGTCTCTCTCTCTCTCTGTTTTTGTTACAAAAAAAAAAGAGATAAAAAATGTATTTGTGAACTATTAAGACTCGAATTTCAAAAATTAAATGTTACACATTAATTACCCTGAAGTATATATACTGCAAATTTTCCTGTTGGATAAAATCAACAGTAACAATATAAGGGGTTAGTATTATGTATTTACTTCTCTGATAGTTGGGGTCAATGACTTGCTTTTGATCAAGATGATTGACATCTTCATGAGTGAAAGGAAAACTCAGAGGCAATTAATTGTTTAGCAGATAACATTGCCTGAGTAAATATGAATTTATTTATATTTTAAGTGTATACATATTGAAACATACTGAATATATTCAAATATATGTGAATCAAATATATATTTTCCATATGTATTCAAATTCTAGTCTCTCCATTTTTATTTTAGTAATGGAAACTACCACCTTGAGTTTTACATGGCCAACCAGTAAACCTTGATTGAACCTCTGTGTAACTGTATAACCATTTTCTGCTCAATAAAATGTGAACAGACTAATACGTGCAACTTCTCTGAAATATGTTCAAAACAAAGTTATACAAATTTTCACTGCCTTTTCCCCCCTTAGTCCTACCGCTGGAACCAGATGTGACAGCAGTGAGTTCTTTTTTATTTTTAAATAAATTTTTATTAATGGTAATGGGATGACATTAATAAATCAGGGTACATATATTCAAAGAAAACATGTCTAGGTTATTTTGTCATTAAATTATGTTGCATACCCCTCGCCCAAAGTCAGATTGTCCTCCGCCACCCTCTATCTAGTTCTCTGTGCCCCTCCCCCTCCCCCTAACTCTCTCCCTCCCTCCCTCCCATGTCCTCCCTCCCCCCACCCCTGGTAACCACCACACTCTTGTCCATGTCTCTTAGTCTCGTTTTTATGTTCCACCAATGTATGGAATCATGTAGTTCTTGTTTTTTTCTGATTTACTCATTTCATTCCTTATAATGTTATCAAGATCCCACCATTTTGCTGTAAATGATCTGATGTCATCATTTCTTATGGCTGAGTAGTATTCCATAGTGTATATGTGCCACATCTTCTTTATCCAGTCTTCTATTGAAGGGCTTTTTGGTTGTTTCCATGTCTTGGCCACTGTGAACAGTGCTGCAATGAACATGGGGCTACATGTGTCTTTACGTATCAATGTTTCTGAGGTTTTGGGGTATATACCCAGTAGAGGGATTGCTGGGTCATAAGGTAGTTCTATTTGCAGTTTTTTGAGGAACCACCATACTTTCTTCCATAATGGTTGTACTACTTTACAGTCCCACCAACAGTGAATGAGGGTTCCTTTTTCTCCACAGCCTCTCCAACATTTGCTATTACCCATCTTGTTGATAATAGCTACTCTAACAGGAGTGAGGTGGTATCTCATTGTAGTTTTGATTTGCATCTCTCTAATAACTAATGAAGCTGGGCATCTTTTCATATATCTGTTGGCCATTTGTATCTCTTCCTGGGAGAAGTGTCTGTTCATGTCCTCTTCCCATTTTTTTATTGGATTGTTTGTTTGTTTGTTGTTGAGTTTTATGAGTTCTTTGTAAATTTTGGATATTAGGCCCTTATCTGAGCTGTTGTTTGAAAATATCATTTCCCATTTAGTTGGCTGTCTGTTTATTTTGATATCAGTTTCTCTTGCTGAGCAAAAACTTTTTATTCTGATGTAGTCCCATTCATTTATCTTTGCCTTCACTTCTCTTGCCATTGGAGTCAAGTTCATAAAATGTTCTTTAAAACCCAGGTCCATGATTTTAGTACCTATGTCTTCTTCTATGTACTTTATTGTTTCAGGTCTTATATTTAGGTCTTTGATCCATTTTGAATTAATTTTAGTACACAGGGACAGGCTGTAGTCGAGTTTCATTCTTTTGCATGTGGCTTTCCAGTTTTCCCAACACCATTTGTTGAAGGATCGCACAAAGAAAGAAAACTACAGACCAATATCTCTAATGAATACAGATGCTAAAATACTAAACAAAATACTGGCAAACCGAATACAACAACATATTAAAAAAATAATACATCATGATCAAGTGGGATTCATCCCAGAATCTCAAGGATGGTTCAACATACGCAAAACAGTTAACGTAATACACCAATCAACAAAACAAAGAACAAAAACCACATGATCTTATCAATAGCAGTGAGTTCTTTTGACAAGATTGACAGCATCCATACCCTGCAAGAGCCATAGAGCAAAGAGACAGGGAAACAGGATCTAGTTTCTGAATGACTTCACAAAGGAGAGCTTCCCAGCCCTGTCAAGAAGTACTTCTCCTCAAAATTTCCTATAATCTGCTTCCTCCTACTCTTCCCTTCACACCTCAATGGCTTCCGCCCCTTCCTTTTCTCCAAACAGCACATCACCAGCACCTAAGAAAACTGTCTAGTAAGCAAAGCTCACCAAAGAGGGACAGTTGGGGAACAAACAGAGAGGGAAATACCAGAATTCTCTCATGTGTGCAAGAGAGAGAAAAATTATAATTCACAGCAAGATAAGCGCTACTATGATAATTAGTATTGGCAAAATCATTAGAGAGTTTAAAAGATAGCAGCAAATTTAAAAAGAAAGGGAGTGCACATGAGTTTTTTGTTTACTTATAATGTGAAGATTTGGAGTAATACATAACATATAGTAAAAGCCATTAGGTGGAAAAGAAATTCATACACATTCTATGATTATTGCATGTGCTATATTTCAAGTTGCAATAAAAAGATGAATTATGGCTGAAAATTCAACTATTTTTTTCCTCTTTGAGAAGCTTTGATAGTCTTAACTAATTTATATTGGTAGTTACATAAAAATCCTAGAATGGCTACAAATCTCTGCTGATCATACCTATACTGTAATTGATCATTTATTTTCAAGACCAAAATAAAATAAAATATTTTAAAGTACTAAAGCATAAATTGCCTTATGCCTTAGCTTCTGTTATATTTTTTAATAAAATGAGTCTTTCTTACCCCATTGAGTAAACTTAACCCTCAATTCTTAATTGAAATGTGTACTTGAAGTATTGAGGCTTTTATTTAAAACTTATATCATAATTTAGAAGTAATCATGATTGACTCAAACCTTCTGGCTTCCCTTAAATTCAGCTCCCCTGGTATAGTACAGGAGTGAGCCTTCAATTTCCCTTTTGAATTGAGAAATAATTGAGGACAGTTTTGAAAAGGAGTCAAGTGCCTGTTTTCTCTGAATAATCCTGCAATTTTGTATTTGAGTGTAGCATTATGGATGATGTGTTTAATGCTGATGAGCAAATTGTATTTAAGCCAGAAATGTAAGTAGGGTTTGCAGATAAAAGAAATACCGTGGGTAAAAGCGATAGAGCTAATTAATGTGGATCCACTCCAATGGAAAATGGTGACGCCGGCAGTTACAAAAAGAAATATATGGCCTAGGATTCAAAAATTCAAAGGACAGAGATGCTCCAAGATGCTAAAATAAATAGCCACCATAAAGACAGGGGGACGTTGAGCTGCATAGCCAATTAAAATTATGTGTAGATTTTATTAAAATTGATAGTACGCTCCACTTCATGACCAAGATATAGGTCTAGAATATTACTTATTACTGAAATGAAAATATTAAAAATGTTAATAATGACAAATTTCCAAGTAGAATTTCTTTATTGTTAGCAAATCATATGAATAGTATATGACTATTTCTAAAACTACTCTAAAGAAACAGTAGATCTGACTTTAAAAGATGTTTCCGCCTGACCAGGTGGTGACGCAGTGGATAGAGCGCTGGACTGGGATGTGGAAGGACCCAGGTTCGAGACCCCGAGGTCGCCAACTTGAGCGCGGGTTCATCTGGCTTGAGCAAAAAGCTCACCAGCTTGGACCCAGGGTCGCTGGCTCCAGCAAGGGGTTACTCGGTCTGCTGAAGGCCCACGGTCAAGGCACATATGAGAAAGCAATCGATGAACAACTAAGAAGTCGCAACGCTTAACGAAAAACTAATGATTGATGCTTCTCATCTCTCCGTTCCTGTCTGTCTATCCCTCTCTCTGACTCTGTCTCTGTGAAAAAAAAAAAAAAAAAAAAAAAAAGATGTTTCCTCACATCCTTAGGCTAGAAATAAAACTGTTTATATTTCAAAAATAAACAGGGAGAGAGAGAGACAGAGAGAGAGAGAGAGAGAGAGAGCATGCAAGCACCTGGTATATATTTAAGAACTGCTTTGTTTTCCTTTGTGTGGGTGGGTATGCTACTTCATTAAAGAGATTGGATTGGAACTATTCATGAAGAACAAGACAATCAGAAAAGGGATTTGTTAAAGAATCTTGGAATTGTTTAGTTTTCAGATGATTTGCAATGCCCCAAACAAAGAAAAGCACTTCAAACGAAATGTGAAGTAACATGCCAATGACTGTAAAATCTGGCTTAAGCTTGACTTCTTTATCATGATCATACTATTAATACTTACCAGCATTTATAATGTATTTCATATACCCCTTATCATAATAAAATAATCAAGGTCTTTTATTTCTTCTCCTCAATCTTATATACTATGCCATTTATCAAACTCCATAGGAGACAGGAATCTTAGAGGAAGTAGGCAAAGGGGACCAAAATGGCTGAACTTTACAGATAACTGGTTGACCATGTATTTGAATTAAACATTTAGATACAGCTAATTAACTCATTAACCTTTACATTAAAAATTCTATTTCACACTGTGTACTACACTGTAGTTCAGCTATGGTTCAGGTGTTACTTAATTAAATCTAAGGCCAAGATATTTGTTCAATGATTCTCTATTAATTCATTTATTAGGAGACCATAAACATTCAAAACAGTGCCCAGATGTATTTCACTCTTATTTATTATTAAAGAAGTTTCGCTTGCTGTAATATACCTTTTTAAAATCTTGTTTTTTTGGTTTTTTTGTTTGTTTGTTTTTTCCTGAAGTTGGAAACGGGGAGGCAGTCAGACAGACTCCCACATGCACCAGACCGGGATCCATCCAGCATGCCCACCAGGGGGCGATGCTCTGCCCATCTTGGGCCATCGCTCTGCGGCAATCAGAGCCATTCTAGCGCCTGAGGCAGAGCCCACAGAGCCATCCTCAGCGCCCAGGCCAACTTTACTCCAATGGAGCCTTGGCTGCATGAGGGGAAGAGAGAGACAGAGAGGAAGGAGAGGGGAAGGGGTGGAGAAGCAGATGGGCGCTTCTCCTGTGTGCCCTGGCCGGGAATCGAACCTGGGACTCCTGCATACCAGGCTGATGCTCTACCACTGTGCCAAACGGCCAGGGCTGTAATATACATTTTTAATAATTTTACCAAAAACACAAATCTTTTTTTATTAAACAAGAGGCATAACTATGAGAGATTTATGTTTTTCAGATATATCCTGATTGGGATTAGACTCTGTATACCAGTTATTCTAGTATAATCATGTTAGAACACAAGAGAATAATCAAAGAAATAGTCCATGAAAGATATTAAACAAATTTAAAAAAATAAACAAAAAATTAGGAGAAAAAGTAATATAAATAAAATTAATAATTAAATAGACCTTGGTGCATGGTGAGGGAATAAAAACAAAGTTGATTATTCTCATTGTTACTGTAGTACAAGAGAAATTGAGTTAAGAAAAATTGTTCATAAATGTTTGTTTGTCCATTTGTTTATACAGCACTGACCTGATCACTTCTGCATGAAGAAGAAAGGCAATAAAATGAAATGGATCAGAAAACTGGTGGGGTGAAATATATGAAAAAACTGGGGAAACAAAACAAAACTATTAATGATACAAATGCAGAAAACGACCTTAGTGTGGAGAAGAGAAAAACTTGACTCTGAAATAAGAATAAAAGACTGAATGAGTCAAGATACACAAAAGACATTTTTAGCTGGAAATAAGATAAGCTGAGATATGTATGCATTATGACACCAACCTTCTGAGCATAATAAAAGTGATAAAAATGAAAATAGGCAGAACTGGCCCGGAAGCTCCAGAAACATGAAATCGATTTGAAAAGCTCTGCTGTGGGATATAAGTAAAAGTCAATAGAGAATTAATTTTCAAATACTGAAAAATACCAGGATAGATTTGGTTCATCTCTGATAGGTTTAGGAAATAGGACTTCATAATTATTTTACTATAGTCCGTGTTCAGCAGTCAAAGAAGGAGAATTTCGATAAATGAGGATCCAAATGGGATCATTAACCCACTAGTGGTATTAAGCAATCTAGGGAGAGATTCTAGCATGCAAACAGCCTCCTTGTCTTAGTGCTTTTACTATGCCCTGTCTAAGCATGCATTTCTTTGCATTTATGCTGCTTCGAGTGGGTTGCCCTTCTTGGTTATGCAGATGAATATTTTCCAGCAAAATTGGCATCATTTTCAGTTGTTTTTTTTTCTAAACATTGTTTCTGCTACTTTCTTTTTTCCTTCTCTCTTTGGTATTCTCATTATGTGTGGTTTGGGGCACTTTAAAATAGCTCGCATTTCTCTAAGACTCTGTTCATTTTTCATTTTATTTTCTGTTTTCAGATTGTATTATCTCAATATATCAACATATTAATCGAACTTCAAGTTGTCTTATGCCAGTCCAACGTGCCATTGAAGTGTCTCTAGCGAATTTGCCATTTCACCTACAGTATTTTTCAACTCCAGAATTTTCATTTTATTATTTATTATAATATATATCTCTGTATATTCTCTATTTCAACATAATTGCTATTTTCTAGTTCATCATGCCTTCCTTTCATTCAACATGGCTTTCTTTAGTTCTTTGAACAAATTTATAATTACTGTTTGAAGTCTTAGATCTGGTCAGGTCTCGCCAACACGAGCAGTTTCTGTCCATGTAGTTTTCTGTGTATGGGTCCAAATTTCTGTTTCTTTGCCATGTCTCATCATCTTTGGTTGAGAACTGGGCATTTAATATATTGCAGTAATGCTGGATTCTAATTTCCCTTCACCCTCTGTGAGCGTTGTTTCTATTGCTGTTTACTGATTTGTGACTTGTCCAGGCTATTTTAGGGAAGTCGATTTTCCATGCAGTGGGAAGTCTTCTCTGCAGTCCTACAGAGGAGTACAGGGTAGGGGCACAGCCAGTCACCTGGCAGGACAGCCCACTGGTTTCAGCAGCTCTCTCCTTGTCTGACTTCCCCCATCTCTCTGTTAAGCTTCCTGCCGCACGTGGTATGTCAATATCTTAAAGTTACAGAAGACTCTAGTAAGGAAAACTGTATTTTCAGCATCTGCTCAAATACAAATTTTGTTCCACATCCTTTTATAGTGAAAATAATAGAGTTTTATGTTGGTGATTCAATAGCATTTGCTTTTAAGTCTACTGAATAAATAAATGTATAATCTCTGACCTTGATCAAAGTTCTAATCTCTAGCATGACTGAACCATCTCATGTCCTTTCTATAAAAATATGCTTGTGGCCTGACCAGGCGGTGGCTCAATGGATAGAGCGTCAGACTGGGATGCGGAGGACCCAGGTTCACGACCCTGAGGTCACCAGCTTGAGCGCGGGCTCATCTAGTTTGAGCAAAAGCTAACCAACTTGAACCCAAGGTCGCTGGCTCGAGTAAGGGGTTACTCAGTCTGCTGAAGGCCTATGGTCAAGGCACGTATGAGAAAGCATTCAATGAACAACTAAGGTGTCGCAACGCAAAACTGATGATTGATGCTTCTCATCTCTCTCCATTCCTGTCTGTCTGTCCCTATCTATCTCTCTCACTGACTCTCTCTCTGTCACTGTAAAAAAAAATGCTTGTGTTCCAACTACATCTGTTTCTTATATTAGAAAAGTTTAGCGATCTTAACAATTACTTCCGACACATGATTGGGTATTTTTTTATTATTCACATTTGCCGAGTTTGTATTACTAGCTATTGAACTGGGTTATTTGTTTATTGCTACCAGTGGTGGGAAAACCCACTACATTGTATTACGCCTCAGAAACCCTGTTAGCTTTGAATGGTGAAATATTATTTATATGGGTAGATACATATTCTCCAACTGAAGCATGAAAACTCTCAGGGGTTTTCACACACTGTTTATTCAAGAACAAGCTTTTATATATGTATATTTCTGCTCAGACTCTGGAACTTATTCCAAAATAATTCCAATTACATCGAGTCTTTTGTTCCTAAATCATACCCATGATCACCTCTGTGCATCCATCTGTTGTGATATATTGACTCAGTCTGCCCACTGACATGTGATGGAGTTTATTCGGCTGGATACCAGAATGCCTGTAAGAGTATATTTACAGTTCATTTAGCTCTGTGCTATTCTTGTTTGCAGACTGGCCAATCCAGGGCTACATATACGATAGTAAATCAGAATTCTCCCAAGTATTCAGCCTAAAGGACATAAGGAAGAAAATGCTTGGTGTTTGACCTACTTTTCCCCTGCAGGTGTTGGTGATATTCATTGCCAACATTAAATTTAAATTTAAATACACACATGCACAGGAAAAAAGATAGTTCTGTTCTTACTATATATGAACATTCCTTGGATACCTCTCATTTAAATCAGCTTTGCACTCAACATTGCAAATGTGACCTGGTCACAATGTCACTTAGCTTTGGTTGCTCATCTGTAACGGGGTGGTTTATAGTTTCTAACAACAAAACTTTGTGTTTATGGAGTGAACCACAGAAGCTTAATAAATATCTTCCTTTAGGTGTCAAGTCTCCCTCCCCATAAATGGTTTTGCATCTAATTCGTGTACACAAAATACTGTGCACTTCCTTTCAGTTAAGGAAGCAGTGGAAACATCTGTAATATACTAAACATAATACCAGATACATATCTCATGTAATTAAGTTCAATTAATTAACTAATGTACTCTGTACAAATAGTTGGCAGGCAGTGTTAATTGCTACCAATAAAAGAAAAACTGTGTTGAATACAGGACGAATCTTGACGACCTGTGCTGCCCAGAAGCTGCTGTAATGTTAATGTTTCTGACGGAACAGAGCAGACCCACTCCCCCATTCCCACAGCACTCCCCCCCCCCCAGGGATGTTTATGTCACCATCTACTGAAGTTTGGAAATGATTCCTGCGGTATATGTTTCATTAAGTTCAACTATAACCTAAGATGTCAACCTAAAGATTCCTGAGCTAGAAATAAACAGAGTATATCACTTCCAACATGAAAGTGTCAACATACATGGTCTTAAGTGGGATTTGTTTTAACTACTATTTCATTGTTATGAAGGGCGAACAGGAAACAACCTAGGTAACTCTAACGGTTAAACTTTTTCATGAAAAATACAAACAGATAATGCAAAGCTTGATTATTTAAAAAGACATTCACTTTTCACATAAAAACAAGAATTGGCACAATTAGTTAATGACAAAAGCAATTAGAGACCAGAGTAGAATTTTTAATTTACACTTGTGAATGACAAGTTAAATAGTAATCAAATCAAGGAAAAATTATATTAAAATATGGGTTCTGAATCATTCTGGCGTCCATGGTAAATCTTCTAAATCTAATGGAATTAGATTAAATTTTACACATGATTTACCACAAAGAATAAAAGCAAAACTGTGATAATTATGTCTTTATAACCATGAGTTCCCTGGCCCCATTGTCCAGTGTGACATTAGAGTAGATAGCTAAGCACCCATTGTCCAAATCTAAATTTTATTTTCAAACACATGAACTAGAAGGAGGATGACATCAAGACCACAAAAAAATCACAAAGAATAAGTTTTAAAACAGTTGACTGTTTAGGAGCAAAATAATTGACCTGTTTGTGGTTTGTTTGTTTTTTTTTTCCAATGGAAGAAGGTAAGCTCCTGGGTTCACAAAAAAGAGATTTTTGTAGAAGCAGAAGTTCTATAAAATTGGTATTATTCTTTCTCAGCTTTTAAAAGTCTGTTCGAGGCAAGTAATAAATTGAGTTCAGATCATTTCTGTCAGAACACTGTTTCAAAAAATGGCTGCAGGTTGCATTCTCAGCCCTGCCCCTGACTCGGACACTTGTTAGAGCAACCGAGTTTCCCAGTTCCACCACTGAGATGGCACCATTCGATGTGACAGATGGGGAAGAATTCTCAAATCATGTTCAGTTCTCTATTTGTTGTCTCTCACTGAGAAGACTTTCATATTTACCCCACATCAGCATAGCCAGAGGTTTTTGTACAGATACCTATTCCGTTCTACTTCACAATGGCAACTTCCCTCTTACCTCATGCTCTCTTCAAGTTGCCGTCTTGCTGGTAAAATAAAAGCCAATACTAGGCCCTGGCCGGTTGGCTCAGCGGTAGAGCGTTGGCCTAGTGTGCAGAGGACCCGGTTTCGATTCCCGGCCAGGGCACACAGGAGAAGCACCCATTTGCTTCTCCACCCCTCCGCCGCGCCTTCCTCTCTGTCTCTCTCTTCCCCTCCCGCAGCCAAGGCTCCATTGGAGCAGGGATGGCCCGGGCGCTGGGGATGGCTCTGTGGCCTCTGCCTCAGGCGCTAGAGTGGCTCTGGTCTCAACATGGCGATGACCAGGATGGGCAGAGCATCGCCCCCTGGTGGGCAGAGCGTCGCCCCTTGGTGGGCGTGCTGGGTAGATCCCGGTCGGGCGCATGTGGGAGTCTGTCTGACTGTCTCTCCCTGTTTCCAGCTTCAGAAAAATGCAAAAAAAAAAAAAAGCCAATACTAATACTTATAAATGGAATGACAGTATGCACACAACATTTTGTGAGTTGACTGCAGCATAAAATTGCTCTTGGGTGTGTTGTGAGGCCCTAGCCGGCATGGAAAGCTCTAGTTCTATATCTAGGGAGGCAGCCAGTGCATTTTCAGTACAGAATTTCTGCTCCATTTCTGAACTAGACCTTCATGGCCCAGCATCAAGAGTTTATATTGAGCACAACCCTATGAAAATAACAGAAAAGAAACAGACTATAGTCTTTTATTTGTATGTTTTCATATCATTACTCTGTGACAAAAAAAAATTTAGGTAGTATAAAGAATGATAATTTATGAACAATGATGCTTGATGTATACTGGTTTTACTACAGCTGTTCATGAGAATCAAGCACCAGGAGTCTATTACAGAATCCTTCTTGAGTCCCAATTGCCTTCTTATTTACAGACAGTCTACAAGAATGCAACATATGTATTGTTTGAAAAAATAGCACAATGCAAACCTGCACATGAAAAATATCATAACCTATTGTGATACAGGCATGGAACAGACCAACAAAATCTTAAGAAACTCTGCAACAGGCACACTCATTAATGCTTTTGATTATCCTGAGAATGATAATACAAACACTATAGCTAAAATAACAGTTAAATTTCTAATACACAAAGACATATTAGAATCAAAAGGGGTTTTATTATTTAAAAATGTAGAGGTATATATTTTTTAAGTGCAGCTTGTTTCAAAGGTGGTGAAGGAAGAGATGGGATTACTGGGTTTTAAAAACAAGGAGAAAATGCACGAACTTCAGGGAGAACATTGTTATCAGCACAACCTGCACAGGACACGTGGCCAAACTAAGATGAAAGGAAGACCATTGGACTGAACAGGTATGATGTAAGGTAGGGAGTTTCACCAGGGTTTGCTGAGGCTGCTGGCTTAGTGGGCTCTGTCATTAGCCACTTTGCCTGCGAGCAGAAAACTAAGTGTTTTGGAAAAACATGTTGCTCAATACAGTTTCCATTTTTTGACAATGCCATTCCCTATCTTTTAGTCACTGATGGGCCACTCTGAACTACAGAAATATTCACTAAAAAAATGACTGCAGGAAGACAAGATGGTGCTGGAGTAGGCGGACGTACCAACATCCATTTCCCAGAACCAAAGTGGATTACAAAATAATTTTAAGAATTATCATCTGGAAAAACCAACCTTGGAATAAACTAAGAGGACTCTTCAACCAA
Source organism: Saccopteryx bilineata (assembly GCF_036850765.1). Lineage (NCBI taxonomy): Eukaryota > Metazoa > Chordata > Mammalia > Chiroptera > Emballonuridae > Saccopteryx > Saccopteryx bilineata. The sequence goes on along the minus strand of NC_089490.1, from coordinate 234,532,621 downwards.
GGAACACTGAAGAAGTCACACCGAGACTGGTGGAAAAGCGGAAATGTGGAGAGGGCTGCCCAGCTCTCTGGAGCAAATGGCAGCCGGGAGAGACTCGCATGGTGTGAAATGAGTTTAGCAGAGAAGGGAGGGTCCTGAGTCCCAGGAACAAAGCCCCAGCCTGCAGCCCCAGAGTCTAGAAGAGGCGTAAGGACAGTATTTAGCTAGAAACAAGTCAGGATACTATTTGTGAGAAATAGTCTGATTTCTCAGACCAAGGATTCTTCTCAAAGGGACCATGCAGAACACCTCTCTCACAACCACTCACCCAGGGCTCTGGGGAACGAGAGAGAGGAGAGTACCAGAGTAGCAGGAAGAGAGTGTAATCTAGGAAGCACAGAAAGAAATATTTTGGGAATCAGCCACCCTAACCCCTGGGACAAGTCACTCCCCAAATCTGAAGTGAATATTTCCCCCAGAAACAGCAATACCAGCAAAGGGAAGCAGGACACCAGCCAAACAAGCTCTCCTGCGGCACTCAAAGCAGAGTTGCTTAGAAGGAGGGAGCTTTCGGGACTACAGTAGTGAGTATTAGGGTCTTTGCTGCAGCACACCCACCCACACGGCTGAAGGCTCGCCGGAAGGGTGGTGGTGGCGGGACGTGGAGGCGTGGTTCTGTCAGCAGGGGCAGAAGCCTGCTGGCCACCACTGGGCTCATGTGTGAGCTCAGTCTTGCCCAGCTGGGGAGGAGTAGGCGTGCAACAGCGGTCAAGCCCAGCTGCCGGCAGCTGTAATCCAGCCTGTGGGGGGAAGGGCGGGAACCCTGGAAGGGGTGGAGACTGGCCCTTGAACAAGGGTGCAGGAGCACAGCCTTGCCCCACCCGGAGAACCGAGGCTTGTGGCCTGACTAGGGAGCCGGCTCCTCCTGTGGGGGTGGAGCCAAAAGCCCAGAACAGGTGAAGTTCCGCTACTTAGCTGAGCATGGGCCCGTAGTCCTGCCCGCCAGTAGAGCCAGGGCGAGCAGCCATTCCACCAGTGGGCTCCTCCTGCAGGGATGGGGCAAAAGCCTGGAAAAAGGCAAAGACCGCAGCTGAGCAAAGGTGCTCACCACTGCCCTCAGGGCCGAGGATAACACCACCCATGGGGGCGGGGCAAAGGTAGAGGCCACAAAGGCTTCTGCACCCAAGCATATGATCACAGCCACTCCCGTGAAGGAGAGGTGGAAACCACAGCAACAGCCCCAGTGGGCAGGCACTGGCAACACCCAAACCCAAAAGCCCTAGGCAACAACAGAAGAGGAGGTGGAGGGCCTGCAGACAGACAGAACCTAGGGAACAGAGGCCATACCCAGTGGACAACAGTGGCCAAAACCTTCCTTTACACAGAGAAAATGCGAAGGCAAAGAAATGCAACACAAATAAACCAAGAGAAATCCCCAAAAAAGGACCTAAATAAATCAGATATAACCAAATTATCAGATGCAGAATTTAAAATAACGGTTGCTAGGATGCTCAAAGATATCAGAACAACAATAGATGGTCATTATGAACACCTAAATAAAGAGACAGCAAATATAAAAATGGACATTGAAATAATAAAAAAGAATCAGTCAGAAATGACAAATACAGTATCTGAAATACAGAACACAAATAAAAGAATTAAAGCAGGATGGATGAAGCTGAGAATCAAATCAGCGAGTTAGAGGACACGATAAATAAAAGCATGGAAGCAGAGCAGAAAAAAGAAAAGAGACTCAAAAAGTCTGAGGAAACTCTAAGAGAGCTCTGTGACAACATGAAGAGAAATAACATCCGCATCATAGGGGTTCCTGAAGAAGAAGAGAAAGAACAAGGGATAGAGACTTTGTTCAAGCATATCATAGCTGAATACCTCCCTCAATAAAGGCAGGAAAACATCTCACATGTTCAGGAAGAACAGAGAACTCCATTAAGGAGAAACCCAAAGAAATCAACACCAAGACACATCATAATTAAAATACCAAAGCTAAGTGATAAAGAGAAAATATTAAAAGCAGCTAGAGAAAAAAAGACTATCACCTACAAAGGAGCCCCCATAAGGATGACTTCTGACTTCTCAACAGAAACAATTGAGGCTAGAGGGAATGGCAAGAAATATTCAAAGTAATGCAGAAGAAGAGCCTACAACCAAGACTATTTTATCCAGCAAGACTATCATTTAAAATTGAAGGAGAAATAAAAAGATTTACAGACAAAAAAAAAAAAAAAAACTCAAGGAATTTACTACAACCAAACCAAGGCTGCAAGAAATGCTAAGGGACCTGTTGAAATAGATCAAAGGAGAAAAAAAATAGAGCAAAAGAGGAATGCAGTTTTAAAAAATAAAATGGAAATAACAATTACATATCAATAATAACCTTAAATGTAAATGGATGAAATGATCCGATCAAAAGACATAGGGTAGCTGCATGGATAAAAAAACAGGACCCATACATATGCTGTCTACAAGAGACACAACTTCAATCAAAAGATGCACACAGACTGAAGATAAAAGGATGGAAAAAAATATTTCACGCAAATGAAAATGAAAACAAAGCTGGGTTACAATACTTATATCAGACAAAATGAACTTTAAAACAAAGACTATAGTTAGAGATAAGGAAAGTCACTACATAATGATAAAGGGAGCAATCCAAAAGGAAAATATAACCATTATAAATATCTACGCACTTAATATAGAAGCACCTAAATATATAAAGCACACTTTGATGGATTTAAATGGCGAGATCAACAGCAATACTATAATAGTAGGGGATATCAATTCCCCATTAACATCATTAGATAGATCCTCAAGAAAGAAAATTAACAAAGAAACAGCAGACTTAAAGGACATATTAGATCAACTGAATTTAATAGATATCTTCAGAACCTTTCACCCTAAAACAGCAGAATATACATCCTTTTCAAGCGCTCATGGTACATTCTCTAGACTAGACCACATGTTAGGGCACAAAAGTGGTATCAACAAATTAAAGAAGATTGAAATCATATCGAGCACTTTCTCTAATCACAATGGCATTAAACTAGAAATCAACCACAACAGAAAAACTGAATACTCAAACACATGGAAACCAAATAGCATGTTATTAAATAATGAATGGGTAAACAATGAGATCAAAGAAGAAATTTAAAAATTCCTAGAAAAAAACGATAATGAGCATACATCAACTCAAAATTTATGGGACACAGCAAAAACATCCTGAGAGGGAAGTTTATAGCATTACTGGCATACCTCAAAAAGCTAGAAAAAGCTCAAATAAACAACTTGACCCTACATCTAAAAGAACTAGAAAAAGAACAGCAAGTAAAGCCCAGAGCTAGTAGAAGGAAGGAAATAATAAAGATCAGAGCAGAAATAAATGACATAGAGGCTAAAGAAACAATACAGAGGATCAATAAAACCAGGAGCTGATTCTTTGAAAAGGTAAACAAGATCAATGAACCTTCAACCGGACTCGCCAAGAAAAAAAGAGAGGACTCAGATAAATAAAATTAGAAATGAGAATGGAGAAATAACAACTGACACAACAGAAATACAAAATATTGTAAGAAAATACTATGAAGACTACGCCAAAAAACTAGACAACCTAGATGAAATGAACAAATTCCTTGAAAAATATAATCTTTCAAAAATTAATCTGGAAGAATCAGAAAACCTCAACAGACCAATTACAACAAATGAGATTGAAACAGTTATCAAAAACTCCCAAAAAAGAAAAGTCCTGGGCCTGATGGTTTCACAAGTGAATTCTACCAAATATTCAAAGAAGAACTAACTCCTATCCTTCTCAAGCTATTTCAAAAAATTCAAGTGGAAGGAAAACTTCCAAACTCCTTTTATGAGGCGAGCTTAATTCTGATTCCAAAACCAGGCAAAGACAACACACACAAAAAAAATTATAGGTCAATATCCCTGATGAATTTAGATGCAAAAATCCTCAACAAAATATTAGCAAACAGGATCCAGCAATGTATGAAAAAAATCATACACCATGATCAAGTGGGATTTATTCTTGGGAGACAAGGCTGGTATAATATTTGTAAATCAATCAATGTGATTCATCACCTAAACAAACAAATGGAGAAAAACCACATGATAATTTCAATAGACGCAGAAAAAGCATTTGATAAAGTCCAGCACCCATTCATGATCAAAACTCTCAGCAAAGTGGGAATACAGGGAACGTACCTCAACATGATAAAGGCCATCTATGACAAACCCACAGCCAACATTATACTCAATGGGCAAAATGAAAAGCAATCCTCTTATGATCAGGAACAAGGAAGGGGTGCCCCCTTTCACCACTCTTATTCAACATAGTTCTGGAAGTCCTAGCCACAGCAATTAGACAAGAAAAAGAAATAAAAGGCATCCAAATTGGAAAAGAAGTAAAACTATCATTATTTGCAGATGATATGATATTGTATATAAAAAATCCTAAAGTCGCAGTCAAAAAACTACTAGACCTGATAAATGAATTCAGCAAGGTGGCAGGATATAAAATCAATACTCAGAAATCAGAGGCATTTTTATACACAAACAATGAACTGTCAGAAAGAGAAATTAAGGAATCAATCCCCTTTACCATTGCAACCAAAAAAATAAAGTACCTAGGAATAAATTTAACCAGGGAAATTAAAGACTTGTACTCAGAAAATTATAAAACATTGATAAAAGAAATCAGGGAAGATACAAACAAGTGGAGGCATATACCGTGCTCATGGTTAGGAAAAATAAACATCATTAAAATGTCTATATTACCCAAAGCAATTTATAAATTCAATGCAATGCTGATTAAAATACCAATGACTTATTTCAAAGATATAGAACAGGGGTCTCAAACTCGCGGCCCGCAGGCCACATGCGGCCCGCCCACCAATTTTGTGCGGCCCGCAGACTAATCAAACTTTGTGGATTAGTCTGCTGGCCAGTCTGTCTGCGGGCCACACAAAATTGGTGGGCAGGCCGCATGCGGCCCGCGGGCTGCGAGTTTGAGACCTCTGATATAGAACACATTTCCAAATATGTATATGGAACCAAAAAAGAACACGAATAGCCTCAGCAATCTTGAAAAGGAAGAATAAAGTGGGAGGTATCACACTTCCGGATATCAAGTTATATTATAAGGCCATTTTACTCAAAACAGCCTGGTACTGGCATAAGAACAGGCAGATAGATCAATGGAACAGAACTGAGAACCCAGAAATAAACCCACAGCTCTATGGACAACTGATATTTGACAAAGGAGGTAAGAGCATACAATTGAGTAAAGACAGTCTCTTTAACAAGTGGTGTTGGGAAAATTGGACAACTACCTGCAAAAAAATGAAACTAGACCACCAACTTACACCATTCACAAAAATAAACTCAAAATGGAAAAAGACTTAAATGTAAGCCATAAAACCATAAGCATCTTAGAAGGAAACATAGGCAGTAAGCTCTCTGACATCTGTTGGAGCAATATATTTGCTGATTTGTCTCCACAGGTAAGTGAAACAAAAGACAGGATAAACAAATGGGACTTTATCAAACTAAAAGTCTTCTGCACAGCTAAAGACAATAAGAACAGAATAAAAGACAAACTACACAATGGGAGAATATATTTGACAATGCATCTGATAAGGGAGTAATAACCAAAATTTATATAGAACTTGTAAAACTCAATACCAGGAAGACAAACATCCAATCCAAAAATGGGCAAAAGAAATGAATAGACACTTCTCCAAAGGGGACATACAGATGGCCAATAGGCATATGGGAAAATGCTCAACATCACTAATCATTAGAAAAATGCAAATTAAAACTACAATAAGATATCACCTCACACCAGTCAGAATGGCACTCATCAATAAAACAACACAGAATAAGTGCTGGCGAGAATGTGGAGAAAAGGGAACCCTTCTGCACTGCTGGTAGGAATGCAAACTGGTGTAGCCACTGTGGAAAAGAGTATGGAGATTCCTCAAGAAATTAAAAATCAAACTGCCTTTTGACCCAGCTATACCACTGTTAGGAATATACCCCAAGAACATCATAGCACTGTTTGAAAAGAAGAAATGCACCCCCATGTTTATGACATCATTGTTCACAATAGCAAAGATCTGGAAACAGCCCAAGTGTCCATCAGAGGACGAGTGGATTAAAAAGCTTTGGTATATATATATATATATATATATATATATATATATATACACTATGGAATACTACTCAGCCATAAGAAATGACGACATTGGCTCTTTTACAACAATATGGATGGATCTTGATAACATTATACTGAGCGAAATAAGTAAATCAGAAAAAAATAAGAACTATATGATTCCATACATAGGTGGGACATAAAAATGAGACTCAGAGCCATGGACAACAGTGTTGGGGTTACAGGGTAGGAGGGGAGGAGAGGGAGGGGTTTGGGGGAGGGGAGGGGCACAAAGAAAACCAGTTAGAAGGTGACAAAAGACAATTTTATCAATGTCATCCCATTAAAATTTTTTTTTTTTAACTTTTTTTTTTTTTTTTTGCATTTTTCTGAAGCTGGAAACAGGGAGAGACAGTCAGACAGACTCCCGCATGCGCCCGACCGGGATCCACCCGGCACGCCCACCAGGGGCGACGCTCTGTCCACCAGGGGGCGATGCTCTGCCCATCCTGGGCGTCGCCATGTTGCGACCCTCCTGGGTGTCGCCATGTTGCGACCAGAGCCACTCTAGCGCCTGGGGCAGAGGCCACAGAGCCATCCCCAGCGCCCGGGCCATCTTTGCTCCAGTGGAGCCTTGGCTGCGGGAGGGGAAGAGAGAGACAGAGAGGAAGGCACGGCGGAGGGGTGGAGAAGCAAATGGGCGCTTCTCCTATGTGCCCTGGCCGGGAATCGAACCCGGGTCCTCCGCACGCTAGGCCAACGCTCTACCGCTGAGCCAACCGGCCAGGGCCTCATCCCATTAAAATTAATAAAAAAATGACTGCATTAATAACAATTATTTTCATTTAAGTAAAGATTTTATTATCTCCATAAAATACCATGTTAGTATTTTTACTTCTATAATATATATATATAAACAATAATATGATCATTTTTGACTAAATTTTTTTAATTCTCATGAATTCATGCATAATGATTGTTCTTTATCTTGTTAGGAATAAATATCCCCATTTCCTCTGATCAAAGAGGTTAAAGTTAGTCAAAATTATAAAAGTAAAAACAAAACAAAAGCTTAACTAGCACATGCTAAACACCTTTATATTCTTATTTCATCTTCAGAAAACTTCAGAAAAGATGCATTCAGTGTTTTTCCTTTGCTTTTGTTACAAGTCGATATTTTTCTCACATTTGTATCTGATAATGTATCCTTTCTTAATTTTTGTTTTTTAAATTTGAGATAAACAAAAACATCAGTTTGATGTTCCACATTTTAAGTATTCATTGGTTGGTTCTTGTGTGTGCCCTGACCAGAGATTGAACCCACAAACTTGGCATAGTATAACAAGGTTTTAACCAGCTGAGATACCTGTCCAGAGTCTACTGATGCATCCTTTGACCCCAGTCCAAACTCCACTAATTAAGATCTAGCTTAGCTCATGCAGTCTCCTGCTATTCTTTGTTGTCTGTGATTTTGTGCAATTGCACGTGCGTGTGCATGCATTTTGTGTGTATGTGTGTATGTAAACTTCTTCTGCAAAGTCCTCCAAATCCCCTAAGCTCTTGTTTACCTAGTCTTATATTACTCACACTTCTAATTTTGGTCACATTCAGCATTTTGAAGAGCCATCCGTGAGGACAGACTGCTTCAATATTCCTAACATGGCTCATGGTCTTGAAAAGGCCACTCAAAATATTTGCTTTTCCTCATGCTCCAGTAGATTTTTTTTTTTTTTTTTAGTTTTTGAAAAGTTGACCATTATCCAGGGAGCAAAGACATAGCTTTGGTTCCCTTTTAAAGAGTTATCAACTAAGATTACAGTGTTCCCACTCATCAATTTGCTTTTCCACACTGATCTCTGACTTGAAATTTCAGGCTGTCTTGAAGGTCAAGTAACAAATACCACAATTCATTACAAGGAACATCCCTCCTGGCCTTTCGCTTGGAGGACCCTGCTGTTCCCCAGGTATGACAGCCAAAAGCAGGGCAGGTAGGCTCAAACCCTCCTGACCTTTGTAAATGCCATTTCAGTAGGAGCAAGGATTAATGTAGAGAATGTCTCTTCTTTTAAAAACATCTTGTTAAAATTTCACAACTTAAAAAAGGTGCCCAAATGTTCTATTTAAAGAGACGAAATTTTAAAATAAAAAAAATTGAACTATACATTCATTATTGGCCTGTATTGTTAGAAATTTAACAACTCTCTTTTTTTATGGAAGCATTAGGATTCATATGACCTCTTCTAACCTGTTTTTGAGGTAATGCAAGCATCTGTTTTATGACAGGACTTCAGTCAGCATGGAGTCAAGAGGGGTTAGCCTTTGTTTCTTAAGATAGAAAGAATTAATTGTGTTTTACATCTTTTGAGTGGCAATTACATGATGGATTCCTTTCAGGATTCCAGTCCTCTCCAGTCTCAGCAGGGTGGCCATTGATGTTATTCCTATAATATCAAAATCTGACCTACAAGAACCTGACCTGAACTGGTATATGAAATGATCTGATTTGGCATATGCAAAAGAAAAAATGTCATTTCATGGGAATCATTAAACATTTGACTGTTTCCTCATACTAGCCTACTTTAGCTAATACACTCTTATGATTTCAGTCATCACAATGTTTCCACTCCAAAAATTGGAGAATATCTCATTAAATATTAGCTATTTACAGCATTTATAATTTTGGCATTAAATCCTAACAACTAGAAGCTCAATTTCCAAGTTCACTTTTGATATTTTTATAATATAAAATGATACCCACACTCTATTAATATACAAATGGCATAGATTTGCTTCAACAATTTGCTGCAAAATGTATCATATAAAGAAAGGAATTTAGATATAGTGGCCTTAAACAAAACACTAGAGCACCTGGATATGATAGACATCTACAGGACATTTCATCTCAAAGTGACTGAGTATACATTTTTCTCCAGTGTACATGGATCATTCTCAAGAATTGACCATATGTTGGGCCACAAAAACAACATCAGCAAATTCAGAAAAATCGAAGTTGTACCAAGCATATTTTCTGATCATAAAGCCTTGAAACTAGAATTCAACTGCAAAAAGGAGGAAAAAAATCCCACAAAAATGTGGAAACTAAACAACATACTTTTAAAAAATGAATGGGTCAAAGAAGAAATAAGTGCAGAGATCAAAAGATATATACAGACTAATGAAAATGACAATACGACATATCAGAATCTATAGGATGCAGCAAAAGCAGTGATAAGAGGGAAGTTCATATCACTTCAGGCATATATGAACAAACAAGAGAGAGCCCAAGTGAACCACTTAACTTCCCACCTTAAGGAACTAGAAAAAGAAGAACAAAGACAATCCAAAACCAGCCGAAGAAAGGAGATAATAAAAATCAGAGCAGAAATAAATGAAATAGAGAACAGTAAAACTATAGAAAAAATTAATAGAACAAAGAGCTGGTTCTTTGAAAAGATCAACAAAATTGACAAACCCTTGGCAAGACTTACCAAGGAAAAAAGAGAAAGAACTCATATAAACAAATCCAAAATGAAAGAGGAGAAATCACCACGGACACCGTAGATATACAAAGAATTATTGTAGAATACTATGAAAAACTTTATGTCACTAAATTCAGCTATCTAGAAGAAATGGATAAATTCCTAGAACAATACAACCTTCCTAGACTGAGTCAAGAAGAAGCAGAAAGCCTAAACAGACCTATTAGTAGAGAAGAAATAGAAAAAACCATTAAAAACCTCCCCAAAAATAAAAGTCCAGGCCCTGACGGCTATACCAGCGATTTTTATCAAACATTCAAAGAAGACTTGGTTCCTATTCTACTGAAAGTCTTCCAAAAAATTGAAGAAGAAGCAATACTTCCAAACACATTTTATGAGGCCAACATAACCCTCATCCCAAAACCAGGCAAGGATGGCACAAAGACAGAAAACTACAGACCAATATCTCTAATGAATACAGATGCTAAAATACTAAACAAATACTAGCAAATCGAATACAACAACATATTAAAAAAATAATACATCATGATCAAGTGGGATTCATCCCAGAATCTCAAGGATGGTTCAACATACGTAAAACGGTTAACGTAATACACCATATCAACAAAACAAAGAACAAAAACCACATGATCTTATCAATAGACACAGACAAGGCTTTCGATAAAATACAACACAATTTTATGTTTAAGACTCTCAACAAAATGGGTATAGAAGGAAAATATCTCAACATGATAAAGGCCATATATGATAAACCATCAGCTAACATCATATTAAATGGCACTAAACTGAAGACTTTTCCCCTTAAATCAGGAACAAGACAGGGTTGTCCAATCTCTCCACACTTATTTAATGTGGTACTAGAGGTTCTAGCCACAACAATCAGACAAGACAAAGAAATAAAAGGCATCCATATCGGAAAAGAAGAAGTAAAGGTATCACTTTTTGCAGATGATATGATCTTATACATCAAAAACCCCAAAGAATCCACAAAAAGACTACTAGAAACAATAAGCCAATACAGTAAGGTTGCAGGATACAAAATTAACATACAGAAGTCAATAGCCTTTCTATATGCCAGCAATGAAACAACTGAGAACAAACTCGAAAGAATAATCCCCTTCACAATTGCAACAAAAAAAAATAAAATACTTAGGAATAAACATAACAAAGAATGTAAAGGACTTACATAATGAAAACTATAAACCATTGTTAAGAGAAATCGAGAAAGATATAATGAGATGGAAGAATATTCCTTGTTCTTGGTTAGGAAGAATAAATATAATCAAGATGGCTATATTACCCAAAGCAATATACAAATTTAATGCAATTCCCATGAAACTTCCAATGACATTTTTTAAAGAAATAGAGCAAAAAATCATCAGATTTATATGGAACTATAAAAAACCCCAAATAGCCAAAGCAATCCTAAAGAAAAAGAATGAAGCTGGGGGCATTACAATACCTGACTTCAAACTATATTATAGGGCCACGACAATCAAAACAGCATGGTATTGGCAGAAAAATAGACACTCAGACCAATGGAATAGAATAGAAAGTCCAGAAATAAAACCACATATATATAGTCAAATAATTTTTGATAAAGGGGCCAAGAACACACAATGGAGAAAAGAAAGCCTCTTCAATAAATGGTGCTGGGAAAACTGAAAAGCCACATGCAAAAGAATGAAACTGGACTACGGTTTGTCCCCCTGTACTAAAATTAACTCAAAATGGATCAAAGATCTAAACATAAGACCTGAAACAATAAAGTACATAGAAGACGACATAGGTACTAAACTCATGGACCTGGGTTTTAAAGAGCATTTTATGAATTTGACTCCAATGGCAAGAGAAGTGAAGGCAAAAATTAATGAATGGGACTACATCAGACTAAGAAGTTTTTGCTCAGCAAGAGAAACTGATAACAAAATAAAGAGAAAGCCAACTAAATGGGAAATTATATTTTCAAACAACAACTCAGATAAGGGCCTAATATCCAAAATATACAAAGAACTCATAAAACTCAACAACAAACAAGCAAACAATCCAATAAAAAAATGGGAAGAGGACATGAACAGACACTTCTCCCAGGAGGAAGTACAAATGGCCAACAGATATATGAAAATATGCTCTTCTTCTTTAGTTATTAGAGAAATGCAAATCAAAACTGCAATGAGATACCACCTCACACCTGTTAGATTAGCTATTATTAACAAGACAGGTAATAGCAAATGTTGGAGAGGCTGTGGAGAAAAAGGAACCCTCATACACTGTTGGTGGGAATGTAAAGTAGTACAACCATTATGGAAGAAAGTATGGTGGTTCCTCAAAAAACTGAAAATAGAACTACCTTATGACCCAGCAATACCCCTACTGGGTATATACCCCCAAAACTCAGAAACATTGATACGTAAAGACACATGCAGCCCCATGTTCATTGCAGCATTGTTCGCAGTGGCCAGGACATGGAAACAACCAAAAAGCCCATCAATAGATGACTGGATAAAGAAGATGTGGCATATATACACTATGGAATACTACTCAGCCATAAAAAATGATGACATTGGATCATTTACAGCAAAATGGTGGGATCTTGATAACATTATACGAAGTGAAATAAGTAAATCAGAAAAAAACAGGAACTGCATTATTCCATACGTAGGTGGGACATAAAAGTGAAACTAAGAGACATTGATAAGAGTGTGGTGGTTATGGGGGGCGGGGGGAAAGGGAGAGGGAAAGGGGGAGGGGGAGGGGCACAAAGAAAACTAGATAGAAGGTGACAGAGGACAATCTGACTTTGGGTGATGGGTATGCAACATAATTGAAAGACAAGATAACCTGGACTTGTTGATCTTTGAATATATGTATCCTGATTTATTGATGTCGCCCCATTAAAAAAATAAAATTATAAAAAAAGAAAGGAATTTATAAGCGTAATCATCAGGTGTGATTTATTTTTATTCACTTCATACTTGCTCATTGTTTCCAAAAGTTTTATCCTATTATTTTATTCTTTGATTGCTATTTTTTTCTCTTTGGTATCAGAAATGTTTAATCAGGTATTCTTTCAAAATTGATTGCCATTCGGTTCCTAGATTACTCCTGCCCCTCTCTCTGGCCACCTTTCTTTAGTCTAATGATCCCCTGTATGTATGTAACAATGCCTTGAGCATAAATAGCTCAGCAGTTGCAATCTAATGATTCTTTATATTCTTCCTAAAAGAAAACTGAAGATGTTCTTCAAAATTAAGAAATCCTAAATTCTTATCTCTTGCTTTGCCCCTCCTCTTTTGTGAAATTCAGGTCTAGTTTTTACTGAATTGCACTGAATAGAATTAAATCATTCTTTTAATAATCATTTATGGAACACATATAACTGTTAGTCCTGTGTTCTCATATTAAAGAGTAGGCCGTGAATAAAAAGTCCCTGCCTTTTCTAGCATTTTTCTAGTGAGAGAGATAAGCAATAATAGATGAGCATATAGCTACAGGTCAGATACTAAATAGTGTTATAAAGAAATAAATAGAAAGAGCATTAAATTTAATTAAATTTACAAATAATATTAAGAATTATGACACTTTTTTATAAAAGTCAAATTCACATGTTCATACTTCTGGGATGTATTCTAAATGTGGTTCTTGTATCGTGACTGATAAAACTCACAATTTCTGAGACTGCTGGAAATTTTTTAAAATAATATTTCAAATAAGTATGACAAATCAGTAGTCTTACTGATAAAACAGTATAATGCAACCAACGTTAACCTCTGGAAAGTAATGTTCTCTTTCTATATAACAATTTTGCCCTTGGAATATCATAGACCATCATGATCGAGGTGTCTTCAGAAACTTTACTTCACATAGATATAATTACACTCTGTTAGACTAAAGCTTTCCCGAGAGCACAGTGTGGAATGAACTACACATTCAGCGGCTCCAGAAAGAAGCTTTTCAAGGTATCAAAAGTTAAGAAAAAAAGATATACTTGGCCAATTAAAGCAGAGCAAGATGGCAGAATAAGAGTTTCCTGACCGTTCCTCTGCCCATGGAGCTGTACATTGAGTTCCTCCTTGAGGTGTGAGACTGTGTTTCTGATGTTGCATTAACCAAGTAAAAAGCAAAGTCCACTCAAATTGAAGGGAGAAACATAGTCTCCCTTCTTGACAGAAGAAAATGCAAACTCATTTTTCAAAAATAAATGGATATGGGGGTATGGGCAGCATTGAAATGATGATTGTTCCTATTGGTTTAATAAAATAGCCCATATTAAAAAATATCTGGTGCTCTCATCAGGATCAAAATGTAAGTTAACTCGGCAATATGCCTTTTGCTTTTATTAAAAAAAATAAAACCAGCCCTGGCCGGTTGGCTCAGTGGTAGAGCGTCGGCCTGGCGTGCAGAAGTCCCGGGTTCGATTCCCGGCCAGGGCACACAGGAGAAGCGCCCATCTGCTTCTCCACCCTTCCCCTCTCCTTCCTCTCTGTCTCTCTCTTCCCCTCCCTCAGCGAGGCTCCATTGGAGCAAAGATGGCCCCGGGCACAGGGGATGGCTCCTTGGCCTCTGCCCCAGGTGCTAGAGTGGCTCTGGTCAGGACAGAGCGACGCCCCGGAGGAGCAGAGCATCGCCCCCTGGTGGGCAGAGCGTCGCCCCCTGGTGGGTGTGTGGGGTGGATCCCGGTCAGGCGGCTCATGTGGGAGTCTGTCTGACTGTCTATCCCCATTTCCAGCTTCAGAAAAATACAAAAAAAAAAAAAAAAAAAAAGTAAAAAAAGAAAAAAGAAAAAAAAGAAAACCAGATTACTATGTTTGCTATTTTTTAACTCATACTTAATTGAGTAATCCCAATGGAATAAAGATTATATCTTGCCAATTAAACTGCATACCTATTAACATATTAATAAATATACCAGCAATACCTGTATATGTCTAAGACTAAAAATGTAACCCATATGTCTTTTTCTGGAAAACCAAAACTGTTAGATTATATTTAAATTGGAATGTAGGTGCAATGGGAAAGGGTTCAGTGAATCCCAATTCAATATTTTATCTTTGTTCCCATAACACCAGTGTATGGTGATGCTATTTACAGAGAATTGTAAACTATAATGGCCATAATTAGCAGTCTATATGCATAATTCATGAGGACAAGTTGCAAACATTTTTGATACATGAAGAAAATTGATTTTTCATTTGAATTCTTTCAATAACTATTTTGAAAGAATTTTAAAATATGTTGGTCTGATGTTTACAAAGAATCAAATTTAGTATTTATACATCATTAACCATATGTAATATCTGTTGAACTAATTTACTTCCTTAAATGTTACACAGTTTGTTGAGTCTAGCGATCTACTTAAAATGACCAGTTTTCTCTTTAGTGTGTGAAAAATATCAAAAGGTAAATTGTAGGGTATTAAGATGGGCCATTTTCCTGTTGATCCACATGAAGTGATTTTTAGTAGCCAATACTAACTTCTTAAGATTTGATATAAGGGACAGTTTACCAAAATCAGTCCAACCAGAATACATCAGACTCTGTTTTCCCTACTACATTCATGTAAGATTAAATTTATTTCCCCTTGAAACATTTTATGTTGAATAGTGATAGCGTTACAGATTTTAAAAATTATAGTTAAAACTAATCTACTTGAATAATTTTATCAGAAAGAATATATTTGCTATGACCTGAAGGTGTGTTTGTAGTGTTGGATAGGAAGTGTAAGGTAACCAGGGTCATGTGGTATAAATTTCAGGACTGGATGGAAGCATATGTATGAGACAATGCCTCAAATAATTAAATCTGTGATGTATTCAAAGAGAATAGGGATAGAAAGGAATTAAAGTTAACTGATAATTCTGGTTATGGGTAGGCAAAATAGGGAATTACTAAAGAAGAGCTGATTAGGAGGTCCCTAGACAAAAATATCCATCCAACATTGTCATAATATTTTTAAAATGGCATAACAGCCTCCATATTGATTTCTATATACACCATTGTTCTCAGATTCAAATTTAAAAAAAATAGTTGTGCAGAAGAAGTTAAACAAACTCTAAAGAGAAAGCATATCTTCAAAAATCAAGCCTTGTAACTGTTCAAATTAAATTATATATTCTTCAAATTATTTTTGCTTTATTTTCCGTTTATTCTAAATATTCTTCAAACTCAATAAAATAAGTGTGCTCAATACACAAAAATCTTGTTTTAGCCTAAACCATGATGTCAGACCACAAAACATATAAAGTATTCTTCACCATTTTGAAATTTCCTGAGGTAATATAATAGCTAGTATATAATTGATATCAAGTATAAAGAGGTCCTAAGTTATTCATGAATTTTTCTGGCTACAATAATATTACCAGGCTGGGGAAGAATATCATATTTTATGTGAGGTCAAGCTCAGTGTTTTTAATATTAAATGGAATTACAACTTTTAATTACTAAACTTAGATTATAGCATGACTTGAAGTTACTATATTACCATCTATTAACAAAGGGAGAAAAATGAAAGAAAATTCCATGGAACTATAGGAATCTTCATCCAGAGATAGACTAGCCAGAGCCCCCAAACTTTGTCAAGACAGCATTAAAAAATGCACATATCATATAGCAAATGATTATCCTAAAAAATGATAGATATCAGTCTTCAATTTTGAACACTGAGAATAAACTAAATGGATTAAATGAAAAGTGTTGAGTTGAAAATGATTCAACAGAATGTAGAATAAAATCTTAAAAATGGGGAAATAGCATGTTTTGATCTTATTAGAGGTTATAGAATTTATAAATTCCCTTTCAAGTAAAAAATCCTAAACAATTTTTATGAGAGGTAACAAGAATCAAATACGTTATCTTTCTTACTTTAGAAACCCATGAAGCAAAAATATTGGTATGCTTTATTCTGACTTGAGCAAAGTCAAACTATACCATGTGTTATGGAGCTGAGAATCAAAACTAGTTCTGTCTGTTTTAGACCAACTTAATTAAAGAATATTTTACATCAAATAAAATGCATTCATTTTAAATGTGCATTTCAACAATTTCCACAAATTCATGCACCTGTGTAACCAGCGCCACATTAAAACATAGAACACTTCAGTAGAATAGAAAGTTTATTAGTGTTACAGGTCTTCTTTCACATATATCACATCTTTCAATGACAATATTCATGACTGACCATAAACTCTTTTAAAATTTTAAATGAAAAGGAAATATATCATCAACCTTATTTGCGTATCTTGCAACAGGTCCTAACTGGTAAAGGGGAGAAGGTGATACCATGCAGGTACTGTAAACTGTACCACAGTTTAGTTGCTTTGTTGTGTTTACAGATGAGAAAAAGTAGTGTGAGACCCAAGATCTTTGAGTTGGCCTAACCAACTCAAAGCATCTGTTAGGGTTATGCCAGGTATGCTTTTAAATAATCCCAACTTCTGGAAGCTTCAGAGGGTAGTTTCTCCCTAAAAGTTGGTGCTGAGCAGCTGATCATAATGAGCATAGAAATCTTCAGGGAAATTAAGGGGGGGGGGGGTACTTATCCAGTTAATCGAAAAGCCTGGCATCAATAAGGGTAGCTTATCATCTGAATGATAATTCCTTAGGAGAAGACCCAAATCAAATTTTGTCCAGATTTCCCTATCTAAAATAGTTTTGAAGCAAAAAAACACTTACAAAGTTTTAAGCACAATGATTTCATAAAAAGAGACAGAAGAAAGGAATCTAGAAAATCATAACAAAAAAAAAAGGAGCATATGAAATCAAAGGCAAAGAACATGTCCTCGGTAGCCATGAAAAGAGGAAATTATGGAAAATGAAATTGTTTCCTACGGGGACTGATGCATGCACAATTCCGCATCCATGCTGTTTTCAAGATATTAAAACTAAATATAGTACATCTGCTCCACGGAATCAGAGATAATATATCACAGTGTGAACTTTCATGATGATGATGGGTGTTCAGCTGTTTTGTCTGGGTATTGCTATTCCTTTGTGTTTTATCATTATTTGAGAGCAGGAGAAGCTGCTTTTAAGGAATTGGAAAAATATATAAAATTAGTAAAGCATTGCAGGTGAAATGTGTGGCAATGTAAAAATCCCATATGGGAAAGTAGGCTGGTTTTCAGCCCCAGGAGTGATCATGTTGTTGGATACCAAAATACTCCAGGTGGTACCTTCCTGCAGCCAAGCGTGGACTAAATTGCTCACATACCAGAGCAGCCTATGGTATCATTTCTGCTTGATTTAAGAGACACTACTCACCCAAACCCTTATTCTGATTTAATGTTATACAGATCCTGCAGACAGGGCAGGGAGTGAGGTATTACAGGGCATAGCCATTCAAGGAAAAATTAATAGCAAAATATCGCGTGATATAACAGAAACAGATTCCTCTCCTGGGCCGTGAGATCATAAACCACCCCAAATAGTGTTATGAATTCGTTTTAAAAGTACACGTTGCTGTTTCCTGTATGACATATAAAAAGTGAAACAACAGAATTTTCTCTATGACAAGTTAACAAGGAGCAATAGAAAAAATAGCCCATATACTTACTGATAATAACCAATTTATTTTTAAGTGGAATGAATGCATAAGGGGTCATTTAATGGTATAAAGGTGATACCAATTAACTTTTAAATGACATATTGCAAAGAAAAATGAAATTACAGAGACAGACAACAGAGTGGGGATTGCAGGAAGGGTAGGAGGGTGGGGAGGTGGAGGAGAGTATAGGGGGTAGATGGTGATGGAAGGAGACTTGACTTGGGATGGCGAACACACATGCCATATACAGATGATGTGTCATAAAACTGTACACCTGAAATGTATATAATTTTATTAAGCAATGTCACTCCAATAAATTCAATTTAAAAGATTTTAAAATAACTTATAGAAACTGTTGTGTTCTTACTCCTGCACACAGTGCCACATTAGGACATTTAGAGTTCTGTGATCATGGACAGAAGTGTATTATGAATGTTTTCCTTCTTCCTCAGTGTCTGCCCTAAAATAGAATTCAAAGCTCATGCTGAGACTCTGCAATACTGTTCCCTGCAAGAAACGATGTTGTTCTGCCTTGCCGGCAATCTGTTTTTATGCTTAATTTTGCCCTGGGTAACCACAATGCTTGTTTATGTCATCAAAATGGTTTTTTCAGAAATGGATTTCCACGAATCATCAATAAATCCTGCTTCTAGGATCTAATTCTCTCTGCTAGGAATTCAGGGAAGAAATTTACATTTTCTTGCTCTATCATATACTTATTAATCGTGATTAAGCTGCAGCCATTAATCACGTGTGGAGAGATACACTTATATCTTTTTCATATTTTAGCATTACTGTAATTACATGCTCTTACTTAAAGTTTTGTCACTAGCTTCAGATCAGTCTAGCTCTTAGTTCAAAGAATTTACATTTACCGTGAAATGAAGTTATGCAACTGAATTTTTTCTTTTGAGCAAACATAGAATACAGCAAAGAGGTGTGCAAATGAGTGAGGAATAGGATCTTCTCAGATAGCCAGAAAGGAGAAAGAAAAAAATTCAATGTCCATTATTAATGGCTGACACCACAGTTATATTAATTTGCATTGTCTGATAATAGTAGGGCCATAAGAAGAAATCAATCTATATTGCAGAAAATGCGATATAATTAAAATATTATAAAAACTTGCATGTTGAAGATTAAATAAATAAAATTAAAGAAATGTTGTTGGGCAAATGAGTTTGTAAAATCTGTATTTTTTTGAGTTTGCTCACTTTTATTGTTAAGAAATGGCGCTGAGCAGCCACATGTGTGCTTGTCCTCAGAGCAGGGCAGTTGATTGCAAATTGTGAATTGCCTTCCTGCTTGGGAGGGGCCATTGTTTTGCTAATGCTTGCTGGAGGATGGGTCTCTGTGGGCCCAGCCAGTTTTGTAGGGAGAGCAGAGAGAATGCAGAGTGATGAAGAAGAAGCCAGTTTTACAGAGAGAGAGAGAAGTTGTACAGATAGGGAACCAGAGTTGAGGGGCTTTTGGAGCCCTACTGAGGCTTGTGAGGACCTTTGATTCTAGGAGCAACCGAAGAATGAAAGGGAAGTGGTTTCCCTGTGTGTTTGCTCATCTGCTGGTGTGAGACTTTAATGAAGGAATGGCCCACCATTTTTTGGTTCCACTGTTTCTTTACCATATGTCCAAATTCAATAAAAACCTGCATGGCCATGAACGCAGTAGCCACAGGCCTTACAAGTGTCTTAAAGTAAAGCTGCCCATGTCTAAGTAGAAAGAATCATTAGATATTTAGTAATATTAAAAATGGTTGAGAGTTTCATACTTGAAGGAATAAAAGAATCTGAACTAATTTTTTTAAAAAAGAACAGATAGTTTATTATTTTTAAGTGTGTTCAGTACCCATCTGAATAATATTTTCAAAGATATATTATTGCTTTGTCAAAGATATGGATTTTCATAAAAATTAGAGCTATAACTACTAATGGCACATTTTTGAACATCAAAGTATGCATCACTATTCATGATGTATTCACATAAATCAATATACATATACATATTATGTAATAAATCTTCAAAACATAGTTATAGAGCACATGATATTTTATAGACTTTCTTTATTATTTATTCATTTGCCATGGTCTTTTTCCATATCAACAGACATTTTTCTGCACCATTATTTATAATGTTTCAATAATATTAGAAAGAATATGCTTACAATGTTTTCTTAACAACCTCCTATGGATGAGCAACACATTTTTCCCCCAATTTTGTTACTAAAAATACCTTTAAAAATAAGTATTCAATATTTAATGAGGATCTGACTTCACCCTCTCCAATAACTGACTTCTAGGGTTATGCACTTGGCCTTGTCAAAACAAACAACAGTTAGCTTTCCAAAATTTCAATTTCAACCATCACACTCTCTGACCACTGTACTAATTTTTTCAGCAAGTATTCCCCAGTCTTCTCTGCAGTAATATTTTAACCTCACCAACCTTGAAAATCCATTCATCACCTCACATTTCATGTGTTTTCTCCCCAGGTATTCCCTCCTTCCTCTGTTTTAATTTAATGAACAATCAACATGGAAACAGGCAGTTGTGTTTGACTCAGTTGCCTTACATCCCTCTTTTTGCTCTACCTGCTTGATGACTCTACTATCCTGCTGACAGCCACTGTCTCGCTGCTCCAGACCTCAGTCCACAATGCTGAACATGGCAGGAGTGAAACACAGACACGTTCTCACTTGTCTCGCTTCCTGTTCATGATCAGAAACCAGCAGTGGGCTCCTAATGCTCGTCTGTCAGTCATATCACTCTTCCTTATCTTTATCACTCCCATTATCTTTTCTCTTCTCCTAGACACACTCCATTCCTTTTTCTTCTTTAAACCTTCCTAACCTCCTCTACCAATCCCCACTCTTAGCTAATGAACTGGCTTCTCCCTTCACAAGAAATTGAAAACAATCAGAAATTATGTTCTACAAGCTTCTACTATACGTGCTTTGGATCATAAGCGGCCATGGGCCCATTTCCTCTGCAGTCGCTGTGAAGTTACTGTTTAAACTACATTTGCATAGGTTCCTGATCTTCTGGCTCGCTCGAGGGTCTTTCTCCTACAGTTGGCATTCTTCCTCCCTGCCCTTGCACCATCTCTGTTTTCACTGTTTCTGGATCATTCACAGGGCATACAGAGATGATTTCCTCTTCTCTATTTTAAAAACAAAGCAAACAACAAAACAAACAAACCAAAGCAATAGCATCACCACCATCACCACAGCGCCCAATTCCTCTTCCTGACAATATAAGAAAATCCTTTATTTGCCATCTCCAGTAGTAGAATTGCTACTTCTGTCCCCCACCACCACCCCATCCAGTTTCTCCCTCACAGCTACCTCTAAACTACTCTTGCTCTTGTTGCCAATGATCCCCAACTTGCTAAACTGGTCAGTTTTAAAGTTTACCCTACTTCAGGGGTCAGGAATCTTTTTGGCTGAGAGAGCCATGAACGCCACATATTTTAAAATATAATTCCATGAGAGCCATACAACAACCTGTGTATGTTATGCATTATCCAATAAAAATTTGGTGTTGTCCTGGAGGACAGCTGTGATTGGCTCCAGCCACCCACAACCATGAACATAAGTGGTAGTAAATGAATGGATAATACATGAGAATGTTTTATATTTTTAACGTTATTATTTTTTTTCTTAAAGATTTGTTTGTGAGCCAGATGCAGCCATCAAAAGAGCCACATCTGGCTCAAGAGCTATAGGTTCCCGACCCCTGCTACTTGATTCTCATAGGGGGTTACTTTTTGCTTTTTAATTTTTTCCTTCTTCTCATGCCTTCCAGAATACCGCGTTAGTGTAGTGGTTATCACGTTCGCCTAACAGAATACCACGTTAACCTACTTTCCTTCTTCCATTTTGGAAATTCTTTATTTGCTGTAGAAGATGGACTGAGGGATGGGAAAAAGAAAATAATTTAACTTAGTAATTATTATCATTATGGGACAAGACAAGCTCATAATTACAGAAAACTTTAATTCTAAGTAGGTCATCAAGATACATGATGCTTTGGTTTGGTTTGTCATTGGTAGAGACACTATCAATTAACAGTTAGAATGTGAAAAATGGTTATGGATACAAAGTACTCTCACATACACACCATTATATTTATCGCAAAATATTTCCTTGATTAGTTCCAATGTGTTTTTTACTGCAACACAATTTTTTTAAAACAATTGCAATATTGTTTGTCTAATAACTTGCATATGCTTGAATTTTTGGAAGCCTTTTTATTAAATTTACATATTTCTGATTGCATTATTTCTTCTTAAGGTTGTTGGTCATAGTAATATTTATTTATTTTCATGCTCTGAAGGAAAAAATGGTAGAGATAATGCAGACTGTCCATTTTTGTAAACATGACATAAATATTCATCCTAATATATATAAAACAATCTTGAATGAGGTGTATGCTCCTAGAAAAGTAATGGATGAAACATTTTCCATCAAAATGACAGAAAAATATGTGTGCTGATGCAGACTGCAATCTGTCTGAAAAATTACTTCATATTCTATGCTACTCTCAGTCATAGGTTTATTTTGGGACCTAGAGAATAAATGTGCATATGTCTTATTGACTACTCTGGATTTTATGTGAATCATGCCTGTTGTTGTGTCTTAAAAGTAAATTTTTAACAAGTGGAATAACAACATACTTTAATGCTTTTGAGTTTCTAACTTTAAATAGAAAACAAAGGAACACAAAACAGACATGACCAAATTTTACAGAAACTTCAAAGAAACAGAACTAATTGGGGAGTTTTTAATGGGCTATCATTAACACTACTGCAATTATTCACTACCAGAAAGACCCTCCCCCCACTTCTGCATTCAAACCTTATATGAATACTTCCTAATCAAACCCTGGTTAAGATATCAAAGAGTGTTAGATGGCATGGACAATGGTCTGCATATACACCTGACTAGTGAACTGATACTGTCAGAAGATGATAATAATGATTTGCGATGTGTGTGTGTGTGTGTATTTCAAATTACTAGTCAAGCAAACAACAGAAATTAAAATTTGATTCATCATATCAGAAAAAATTTAGTGGCAGCTGTTGCAAAATTATTTTAACTCAGGAATGTTAGGAAAGGACATGGTAATTTTACATATTCAAAATGAGTATTCTCTATAGAAATCTCTGTTTTAAAAATAATAATTTCTATGGGTTTTTTTCTATTTTCCTTTATCCTTTTATTTCCTCCTCCAGAAGTTTCAAATAGAAAGCCAATACTTGTCTTCTAGGAAACATACATACTTTGGGCAGGGTCAGGGGCAGGGGAGAACCAAAGTAAGTAATATACTTCATGAGCAATACACAGAAATGGAATCTAAGAAATTATTTTTCTTTATTAAATTGCAATGGAGATCTTGTATTCTAGAAGATATCAGAGGAACATTTTACATTTCTTTCTTTTTCTAGGAGTTCCTTGGAAGCCAACTTTGCCTGGTGATGAACGTGAATGTTGAAATGTGAACATTCCTAAGATTCGTGCCCAGGTCATTTTTACCTTTAAAATGTATGAAAGCTTTTAAAAGTGATAGCTTTCCATTACAATCATAGGGGAAGCTCAAGGTCAAAGAACAACGTTTCTACTTTGCTTTTTCTAAGAAGTTAAACTTTATAAGAACTAAAATGCTGAACGAAAAGGATAAGATCCCTGAAAGATGATTTCACTGTGTAGAAAGGAGTCACAATCATTCACTTGTCTGCTGTTTAACTTCAAAGTGCCTACAGATGTTGTTAAAGAATGGAAATTTGGAATAAAAGAAATTGCCTAGGATCCACCAAAGATTTATAAATCAATGTCTATGTGTATGTGTAAAAATATATAATATGTTCTCTAGACTTTGGAGAGGACTGTTCTTGGTACTCAAATAATAGAATTTAAGTAAATGACATTAATAACATAAGTTTTATTATCTCAAATACCACTTCTTTGCACATTTCATGCATGTAAGCCAGTATATCAAGCAGGACAATTACATATTAAGTCCATAGGCTTCCCTATAACAAATATAAAAATTTATATAAGTGGACAGATTATTTATTAGTATCCATAGTTTGCCTCTAACAAACACAAGAGTTTATATTAACTGACCAATTGTTTATTAGTAACCAGTATGTCAAAAGTGTCAGTCTTTTTGTGGTTATAGTCAGATAATCAACAGAAATTATATAAGCCACCTAAAAATTTGTTTAAGACATGTAATAGAGAATTCTAAGTATTTAATAAGTGTTGATGCTATGATGGATGTATAGAATAGACCTTTTTTTTACCAAATGAATAATTTGAAATATTGGAAGAAAACAAGATTTATGTGAAATTATTAGAGCAAACAAGTTATACTGCATTGCTAAATGCTAAGCAGTATTCCATAAAATAGAAGGGCAAAATCAATATCAGTATAAATTTCACTATTTAGCAATCCCTCTGAATTATTCTTACCAATATGGTAGTAGTTAATTATTTTGAGTCTGTGCCATTTTTTATTTATTCCTATTGGACTTCCCCATAGCATGATTCCAACTACAATTTGCTTTGATACAAGCACAGTAATCTTCATGTTAATGTAGCTTAGAATTTCAAGGTCATGCCTGATATAGCAAAGTGTTGTCATAAATATTTCTGACATATATTCATTATGCTTTTTTAAAAGCAAGTTAATATTTCAAAAATAAATTAATAGTAACATCATTCTTCAGCTCAATTATAAAATATGCTATGTATCAGACATTCTTAATGCATCAGGATTGGCTGGGGACTACTACAGCTGAAGTAAAAAAAGAATTTCAAAAAGCAGTATTCCGCAGTGAATAATATAACCATATGGTCATTTGGCTTTGACTTATTCAGAAATGGATGTGAGGAATTTTACCATGTATCTGAAATAGTTATACAACTTCTAAAAGAATATATTACAGAAAAATGAAATGTAAATAGTATAATGAAAATTTCACTTATTTTTTTCTAAGTTTTTCAAATATTTTTCAAATTTTTCAAAGAAACATAGTTCTGTGTTGTTTGAGAAATAACTTACCCAATTCAGGCTAAACCCAATAGTACTGAGACTGTTGATATATACGAGTTATATTTTGGGTAAACTTTGATAGATCAGAAATTATCGGGGAAATATCTCACAATTAAACTTTATGCTTAGATACCAGAGAGAGGGAGGCAGAGGGAGAGAGAGAGAAAAAAAGAGAAGGAGAGAATGAAGGAGAAAGAGTTGTTGGAGTATTAACCTGCCCCACACTAATGAAATAATGTCTTCAAGTTCTCTCTACAGGTACATTTTGGAAAAATGCACCAACAAGTATTTCATATGTGTCAACCATCTTTAAGAGTCAAAAATTCTGTCCCTCACAAGGTAAGAGTTATGTCTGCAAAACTGAGTGACCTGGACACCAGATGAAGTCAATGTACTTACCATTAGGTAGAGTAAAGAACTTGCCCAGTACACCCCTGAAAAACAAAAGCCAGTCCAAATTAGGATCAAGGTCAATGACATTCCATGAGTGGGCTTTGATCAAATTTGCGCTGAAATGTTTTATGGGTTTCATCAACTTTTTGCGTTTAGAATGTAGCAAAGTTAAACAGTGTCCCTTTGAATAAGATATATCGCTTCTTTGAGCATCTATATCTTTTTTTATAAAACAAGGACAGCAATACCTGTCTTACCTTCTTCCAGGTTTTGTGTCAAGGGGTGATGGTAATTGAAAATACCACTACAAATACAAAGTTTTATATTTTCTTGTTTGTTTTTGTATCTAACTGTACAATTTGCCACCCAATCTGTTGGGCCTGCATGAGATAGTATGCAGTAATAAATTGAAACAAAGGAAATAAATAAAAGAGATATAAAGATGGAGTTACCATTTAGAGAGACCGTGAAATGCATTTTTAAACTGATACTTACAAATGAAAAGCAATGGGATGAACAAAAATTCAACACAGGCCCTGATGTCTGTGGCAGAGAAAACCACAGAGAGAACTGATCTTGTATCCTAACCTTGCACAGAATTCTGGACAGCTTAAAAGTATCATAGAGAGTATGAAAATGTTACTGACATAATATGTTACTGATATGATTTCTTCCTATTGAATTGTAAATGCCAAGTCAAATGGGTCATATATGCTTAACTTTATATTCCCAGTGCCTAGCACCATGCGCAGCACATAGTAAATAATAAATATGTGAAAGATGGCCTAAAGATTAAGTGCTACTTGTGCAAAAAGGAGGTACAGATTGTCCAGAGTTTTGAAAGCCACTGTTGCATGTATCTTGTTCAATTCTTTAGCTGTCTAATATGAGAGGGCAAACTCAATCCTTTCCAGTGCATCATAAAAGAAGAGAAACAAAACAATTATTACCACTTTTGAAAAACCAGGGTAAGTAGTAATGGTCTAGAAATGGCTATGGAGAAGAAGTAGATCGGCTCCCCCCATCCTAGAGTTGAGATACAGAGCATGTGAAAGAAGGTTGTTTTACTTGGGAGAGTATGAGTGGTCAGCTAGGACCCACTTCACGTGAGCAATTTCCAGAGGCTGAGGTTTTGTCTAGAATGTTGCGGGACAGAGTGAAGGAGAGGAGGGGTTAGGTAGATGGGATTGCATTGAATTAATCACCACAGATGCTCATAAATTCCAGGTGATAGTGGGCGCCTGCTCTTCTTATAGGTTAGGATGTCCCTGAAGTCAAAAGAGTATGAGCCGAGCTAGGATTTGCCTTCATCATCTAATGTTAACTATTTACAAAATATCCATTCTCTTCTTTCTTGAGTTAAGAAAACTCTTAGGATAGGCCAAGTATAGCTGACAGACTGTGTATACCAGTCCTCCTTGGGATTTTGTGTGGCCATGTAGTCAAATTCTGACCATTGTAACAGAATTCTAGACACATAAATAAATCAGAATACATTTAGCAGGAAATGCTAAATGATGAATGAACTTGGTTGGCATACAAAAATGTACAGTACACCACAACGTAAAAGCTAACACACTGCTTCTGATTAAGGTATCCATCCTGGTTTCATAGTTAGTTCAGGGTTATATAGTCAAATGTTAGATTAGGTTTCCTCAGAATCACTGAAATAAGAAAGTGTTGATTCGAAGGGGGTTATGCCCTTGAGGTATATTGAAAAGGTATCCATTTAAAAAATCATTCTTATAGATTTTATTCATGAACAAAAAGCACAAACTCCTAGCAAATAAGATCCAGTGATTCATTATTAGTTAAGATATAAATAGGGGCAAGTGAAATTTATTTAGAAATAAAAAGATAATTTATAACAAAAAAGAAAATTGCTATGTAAACAAATAGAGCTGATCATGAGAAATAAAAAGCATGTTGTAAACTCTGTAGAGTGAATAGACAACTTATAAGTGATGTATGCTAATTCCTTACTTTCATGATGGAAAGAGATGGAACACAGCTTACTTACTCAGTAACACATGGTAATATATATAATACTGGGGGCAGACTGGCTACAATGTTTGAGATTCAGAACAATATTCACTATGTTCCATGCAAAGCTCCCAAATTCTACTTTGCACTAGTTCAGGTCAAAATATTATTATAAAAAATAATTTTACATATATACACAACAGTGATGCCTAGGTTTTCGTCCATACTCCTTCTGAAAACAATCAGCAAAATCCAAACCGACAAAAACCAAAGCAATTATTTCCATATGAATCAATATAAATCCAATTACTATCTGCAGTAATCACTTACATGTAATTGTAGTATTAGCACTCACAATCAATAAAACAAGCACAGAAACACTGGAGAGCAATGAAATTGTTTAGCTAGACTTGCGGGGTGATGTTCACACAACGAGAAACAGCGCCACACTAAGCAGGAGAACGTGTGGGTTGCCCTTTGTTTTCACAAAATTAGCAGCAAGGTCCCATGGGCATGCAGACAAAATCCGAGACAAATTTTTCGCAGAAAAAATTGATGAAAACCAAAACCAACAATAACCAACTGAAGTAGACGGAAAGCGAGGCATTACTGTATATGAGACTTCAGAAAGTTTGTGTTCTTTTAAGTGGTAAAAACACATGTACTAAAAAAAAAAAGAAAAAAAATTGCTATATTCCTTTCATCTACCACACCTGCATCAGGTAGCCACCACTCCCTGAAATGGTTTATTTTTCATTGTGCTTACAGGGTTTTCAGTAGCCATTTAAACCATAAGAAGCTATATATTTCTATCATACTGTTAATGTATTAATAATTGGTATATCTATAAACTACTTTTGACAGTGTTTAGTTTTTTCTGCTTAAACAGAAAAAAACAAATAAAAAACTTAAATATATAAAACATACAACTTCTGAAAAATTATTTGGCCTTGTATATAAATCATTTTATATAGAAAATTTTGACTCATTTAAAATTCATTTTGGAATAAAATATTTTGATTCATCTAAATGGACACACTTCACAGCGGGGGTGGAGTAAAACTAACTTTATATAATGAAGATATAATTTATAGTAATGCGTTTTATATTCCAGACTCAAGAGATAACACATATAACCAATTACCATTATTAAGTATAAAATTATAATTAAAAAATTATTAATCCATTTGAAAATTCATCAAGTTATTATAAAAGGCTTTTTTGAACTGGAATATTTATATATACTTTTGAATATAGAATTAGAGAAAATGTTGTGACTTTGCATTTAATTAGTCTTTGGGGGATAGTGTGGAATCATTTATCAGTGAAGATGTAAAGTTTCAAAAATTTAAAATGATTAGCTCAAGTAAAGATATTGAAAATTACACTAATTGGAATTGTTTAAAAACTACTAAAATACTATCCCTGTAGAGAACTTCTAAATGAATTATACAAAAGATAAATGCAACATTAAATTTTCTCTCATTTTTTCTTACAAGATGCTTTCAAAAGTCATTTTCAGTTTGAAAATATTTTTCTAAGTTTATATGTTTGGCTTTCCAAAGACTCCTTAAGATGGCTACATGTTTAATATGTTGGAAGATATGTAGAAAGACATGTAATTTATTGTTCAGAATTTTCTTATGGTATTAGAACTTTATAGTTTCTGGATATGAGAATTAATGTCTAAGACAGAAGTAAGGTATGTTCAAATTGAACTGAATCTATAAATAAATAAATAAATAAGCAAATAAATAAATAAGAGAGGAATGGAGGGAAGGAAAGGAGAGAAGGAAAAGAAATGTAATTGTCACATGGGACCACATTTCGCATGCAGACTTGATGAGTGAGGTAAGAAGAACCTGACTCCCATCTTCTTTGCTGGAGTTAGGTACCTCTAGACTCAGCAGTGTCAAGGGCTGCCTTTGTAATGAGATTTTGGGAGTGAGAGAGAGAGCATAGGACAGAACAGAGAATTCTATTACAGTGATGATGAACTGTTAATTTAACAGAGTTTTGCATGAAAAGCTTGTCTGTTTCTGTAAGACCATTTTTTTTTTCCAGGAAGAATGATTGGAAGCCACTCTACAGAGGAGCAAAGCTAACTTCTTCCAGATGCAAGGTTTCCATATTCCCAGTTGCTCTTATTATAGACATATGGGCTTGGGTAATAGGCTTGGCTTCAGCAAGAAAAATACTAGCAGTTTCACAAGTTAACAGATTCATCAAGGAGACAAAAACAATGTAGAATCATCCACGGGAGCCAATTATATGAAATTGTATGTGGTCACCATACATGCTTTTATTGTAATAAAGTAATGAGGAAAATCATCTCCCTGAAATCAAGTGCTTCACATTTAATTAACCAATATCCGAATATTCACTCCCATTCTCAGGGGATAGATTTTAGAAACTGGCTCCTGCAGTTTATGGAGTTCCTCTTTGCATGCAAAAATGATTTTGTTGACAAGTAAAATAAGCAGTGAGATCCCTTTTAATAAAACCAAATTCCCCCATTGCTTAGTCAGTGACCTAATTATATTTCAAAATAGGGAGCTTTGGAACAGACAAAAACTAGGTAAGGAAAGATTCTAATAGGGAAACATTTACAGTTTTATATGATTGATTTGCTTATAAAAAAGAAAAGAAAAAACTGAAAAGCTTTTTGAAGACACTGAGTTTGTCTTGGCCGGAGAACATGTACTTTTTTTCTCTCCATTTTTTTTCAATAATGAAAACTTGAAGTCATTTTATTTATTTTGCTCTGTTTATGGAAGTAAAATGCTGGTAGCTGATCATGGATCTGACTTGTACTAAACAAACATGAAATAGCACCCTGTTAGGATTTGGGATATCAGAATAAAAATGGTTCTTATGACTGAGGGATAACTTCTCTCAATTTGCAAAGGGAGAAGAATTTGACTCGCCCATATGAACAGGACACATCCAGATCCCTTAGGTATGAACTGAAGGTGTGCAGGAGGCTACACAGGGGCAAGAAGGACACATTCCTGGGGAATCGTTCTAGTGTAATACCTGGATGTATGAATTAGAAATATACACAGAAAGGTTTGAGATGGATCTAAGGACAAGTGAGTTCTGGAATTCTCTGTTTCAGGTGTGATTTGCATTTTCAGAGAAAATAAGGGGGAAAAGGAATGTTGAAGAGTTTCATATTCAGAGTCAATACATTTATTAAGCAGTAGATATTTATCCGGCATTGGTAAAGAACTTACAACTCAACAACAAAAAGACAAACCACTCACTAAAATACAGCCAAAACACATAAGGAGACATTTTTTCAAATAATATATATATAAATGTATATATATATATATATATGGTCAACAGGCACATGGAAAGGTGGTCAACATCACTAGTCATTAGGAGAATGAAAATTATAGCTATACTGCTCATGAAAATTAGGGGATATTTCAAAATGAATATGAACCAATGAAATATCCCCTAATTTTGTGAGCAGTGCACAATGAGTACAGGGTCACACTCCCTAGGACAGCAATAATTTTTCTAACATATTGGCAAAGGTAGAAATTAGAATCCTTGTACATTGTTAGTTACAATGTAAAATGTTCCAGCTGCGGTGAAAAACAATGGAGTAGTTTGTCAAAAAGTTAAATGCAGAATTTCCATACTATCCTGCAACTCCCCTCCCAGATATTTACCCAAAAGAAAAAGAAGTGAAAACAGGTACTCAAATGCTTGTCTTGTACATGGATGTTCATAAAGCACTATTTACATCAGCCAAATGGTGGAAACATCCCAAATGTCCATCAACAAATGCATGGATAAACAGGTTGTGTTCTATGCGGACAATGGAATATTATTTAGCCATGAAGTGCTGACTCATGCTACAATATGGGTGCATCTTGAAAACGTGTAAGTGAAAGAAGCCAGTCACAAAAGGTCACATGGTGTGGGATTCCATTTATAGCAAATATTCAGAATAGGTAGAGCCGCAGAGACAAAACACAGGTTGGTTGTGGTCAGGGGCTGGGAAGAGGTGGGTAAGGGCAAACTGCTAGACTGCCGTCCAGAGTTTTTTGGAACAACATGCTTATTTGAAAGCCGAGATTCAGAAGTGTAATAATACTTGTATATTAAAATAGGAAATGATCCCAAAACGCATAGGTCCCCCAGATAACGTGAAATTCTATACCTTATTTGTTTTCTTCACCTGAATAAAAACACCCCCAAGATTTTTTGCAGTTGTAATTAATTCCAATTATTAAGTAGCGCTTTCCTCTGCCTGTGTTGTCCTAGCCACCTGCTGCTTCTCCTGTGATCCGTCTTGCTGCTTTGTCAACCTGATGAGCGGTGCTGCCTGCCAGACACCCTGCCCACCTGTTCATCATTTACCGCCAGCCTGTCATACTTGACTATTAGAGGAAATTTAAAAAAATACTGTGAAAAGGAAATTTTAAAAAAATTACTGTGAAAAAAAAATACCTTTTGAACGCTGGGATCATAACAGGCCAAATGCTTTCTCTTCTTCTTCCTCATTCACTAATGATCACCCTCGACATTATACTTTGTTCCTCTATTGAAACATGGGTTCCTCTCTCTCTGGGGTTAAACACTTCATCATTCCCACGCATGACCTTCATGGTGTGCTCTAAGAACGGGTTCCCCAGGTAGCCACGCCTCCTCTTCTCTGCACCAGCTTCTGGGCCCAAGAACGAGAAACATGTGGCAGGTGTGGTGAGGGCCAATTAAAAAACAAATCCACACTAACTGATGGGTAATCTTCAGTCAAAGCCTTAGTGACAATACCAGATGACCGGGGAGGCGCTGACACTGACCACACCAGAGATGGCTGGCAGGCTATGATTCATCTGCACTGTGCAGCTGTTGGGAAGGTAAACAGCCTATACTCCTGTCTTGTGCTTTTCTGGGTTCGTTTTCTTACAGCAGTCTTCATATTTCTTTTCTTTTAATTTTTCACCCAAACTTGTAATAGGTCGGATGTCTCCATTCTCAAACAGCCTTCCATCTTTCTTCATTTCCCAGAGAACTGGATTTACAAATAGATTGGTGTTGCATTTGAGTTCATCACATTCTGAGTTAATAAACAGCTGGAATATATTTAATGAATGCAGGATGGACAGTTCAAATTAGGAAAGCATGAGTATCTTCACCCCGTTTTGCTCCTGGTGTTCAATCTCAGTACAAGTGTTTTGTTCACTTACACACCAGGCGCTCTTATTCACACTCTCTCAGTACTGAGGACAGAGTCTGATACAAAACAGCCCGGAGTCATGTTTAATGAGAATTGGAGGGATGTTGGCTATTTGTGTTTAGTATACTGCTCACAAAAATTAGGGGATATTTGAAAATGAAAGTGTTCATTTTTGTCATTGTATCAAATATATTCTGTGCTTCTGTAACATTTTAGATCTATGTGACTGGTTCATTCAAGGGGCATAAAATTCCATAAAGCCACATGGTAAATATATCAAACTTCTAATTATTATTTTGTCATGAAATAAACTCTGCTATGGAGTAAAATTGCCATGCCACATAGTTTGCCACATCGCTTTTTTTTTTTAAATAAAACAAGAGCCTAAAGATATTTCACACTTTGGATGATAAAACTTTTCAAAAAGCCTGGCTGCACAGAAAATATTTTCCACAGACTTTCTGGAGTATATTAATAAAATAGTTAAAAAAGAAAAAAAAATACACACACACATATATGATCAAATATAATATATATCAACATATATAATATATATATATGTTACTTCAGTAAATGCCTCATTAAGTAGCCAACAAAATATGTCTTAAATCAATCCATACCTTTTCATCCAAACCATCCCCCCTCAAGTCTAGGCCCCCTTCAATAACCACCGAGACTGGGCCCTGGCCTAGTGGATAAAGCATTATTCCAGCACACCGAGGTCGTGGTTTGATCCCTAGTCAGGGCGCCTATGAGAAGCAACCAATGAATGCACAACTAAGTGAAACAGCTGGTGAAACAGCCAGTTGATGCTTTTCTCTCCCCTCGCCCCACCTTTTCTCCTTTTCTCTCACTCTCTCTGTCTCAAATCAATGGAAAAATAATGATAGTCTACTAGGACTCTCAGACTGTAGTACTATGCATCTAAATCACTTTGACATCTTGTCAAAATGAAGTTTCTATTTCCCGTTTTAACCAGCCCCTGCTGCTGCTTCGTGTACAATCCTCTGAGTAGCAAAGAATATAATCTTTTTCCCCCCACCACCATGCCTCACAGTTTTTCTGCTAGAGGACTCTTTTAGTTGTTGTTGTGTTGTTTTTAATATAAATCGCAGCCAAGCATCATTCATTTTAAACTTCATTATATAATATGTCGCTCTCACCCCAGGACACCCCAGCCAGGGTCACAGCAGCTTCTCAACCAAGTCCACGTTTTCTCCCCTAGTGTTGAGCAGTTTGCATGGTACCCACTCTGTCTGGGTCGGCCCACTCCCCACCCCTGTTAACAACTGTGTCTTCCTCTTTCTTCAAGTGTCAGCTAGTATTTTAGTGACACGAATAGGACTTCCCTGACTACCTTCATATAAGTCACTTGTACTCTCTACTCTTCTCTGCTATGTGCTTATTTCATAAACACAGTGAAAATTAACTTAGTAATTGTGCATCAGCTTATTTACCTGATTACTTGACTGTAATTCCCATTAAGGAATAATTTCTATAAGAATAAAAATTGTGTCTATTTTATAGACCTATACACAGGGTCACACACAATAACTGGCACAGCAGAGCAGTTAATAATACTTTAAAAATAAATAAACATTCTAGCCAGCTGGCTCAGTGACAGAGCATCAACCCAGTGTGTGGATATCCTGGGTTCAATTCCCAGTCTGGGCACACAGGAGAAGCGCCCATCTGCCTCTCCACCTCTCCCCCTAACTCTCTCTCTCTCTGACTCCTCCTCTTGCAGCCATGGCTCAATTGGTTCAAGTGCATCAGCCCAAGTGCTGAGGATGGCTCTGTGTCAGGTGCTAAAAATAGTTTGGTTGTGAGCATAGCCCCAGGTGGGACAGGGCATCTGCCCCAGATGGGGATTGTCTTGTGTATCCCAGTCAGGGATCATGAGGGTGTTAGTCTATCTCCCCTACTCTCACTTGGAAAAAAAGAAATAATAATAATGAATAAACATGTGCATTTCTATGAGGTTTTCTAAGTGTCTTTAACAATCTATTCATGAATACAATCACCAATTTTTTTTTCTTTTAGAGTTGACTATTTTCAAAACACAATATATTTTATTTGTGTTCAATCTTATTTGAAGTCATTAATTCCATTCAATGTTTTAAGGAGACATTATTATAATTTCAAGATACTAACTAAACTTCATAAGAAAGATCAGCACACGTCCTCCAGCTGATGTGAGCAACTGATTGACAGTCAATTACTATTGTCTGAATGGTCACCAAACAAATTCATAACATTGTGAATATGAGACATCCTGCTGTACCTAAAGAAAGGCTTAGGAATCTATTAGAATCCATGCATCTGGATGATATTTTATAATTAATAGCTAACATTTACGGAGTGCTTATTATATTCTTTGTTCTTATTCCCAAAGGGTAACGCCAATATCATATATATACATTTTATCACAATTTGGATCAAAACTTAGGC
Organism: Saccopteryx bilineata; assembly: GCF_036850765.1. Lineage (NCBI taxonomy): Eukaryota > Metazoa > Chordata > Mammalia > Chiroptera > Emballonuridae > Saccopteryx > Saccopteryx bilineata. The sequence goes on along the minus strand of NC_089490.1, from coordinate 234,497,349 downwards.
CTATCTTGTGCCAATGCCTGCTTTCTTAACCAAGACATTCTACTTTTACTTTTTAATAAATACATGTCTTTCTTTTTGTCTTTTTCTTTTGCCTCCCTCTTCTCTACTTTCCCTCCATTTTCTTTACTCTGATTTTTTCCCTCTCTCTACTCCTCTTCTGTTTTCTCTGTCCTACAATAAACTGTGTGATTTGGAAGCTTACTTACTTATGTTTTAGGACTAGCTGAATAAAATTTTAAGCCAGTTTCCAAATCCAGTGTTGAGACACACTCAAGTTAGTCATGTGTCTGTTTCTTCATAGTTCAAAGCCTTACAGAAAAAAAATAAGAATGAAATTTTTATATTGGGGGGATAAACTGGGATTAAAGTTTGTTTTCACCATCATAGAAAGGAAAACAAAATCTGTATGAAACGTCTTCAACAATTTGGTTAAGAGCTTTAAGTTTAGTGTTTTCTTGACATGAAATTCTTCCAGAAATCACTAGTTTGGGTACACTTTCAAACAAGGCCAGCAAAACACCCAAACTCCTCCCCAGCTCTTCTCCCAGCACCGAGTTCTGAGTTCCGAGTTCCATTTATAGAAGGTAAAAAATCAATTGCTTTTCTTTCTTTTAAATCAAAGCAATCTGCAGCCTGTAACACTGCTATTATGTTTCTTGAAAATCCTCGTGGCCCCCAGGACTATAGACTCCTTGGCTTAGGGAGAGAACGCTATTAATTGAGAATGATCAAAAAGTAGTGCCAATTTGCTCTGGGAAGTCAGAGAACTTGCAACAAGCTAAAAAGGCTATTCTCCTTGGTATTGATCCTTATATGAGGCACAATCACAGGTCACCAACAGTTTTCCTTCTCTTGTTCGAAATCAGATGTAATTTACTGTTGACAAACAGCGGGGCAAGGTGTGTTCGATTTGAGGTCACTTCTCTCCACTCTATGCTTTGATCCTATATTGAACACCCTAAAAAACCTTCAGTTATTTTTAGCTAAGTTAATACCAGCTACGTAATATTACCTATACCTTCACCTAGTGTCCACCTGAGAGTAACAAAATATGTCTGCAATCCAACCAGCAACACATTTTATGGCATTTAAAATCACTTCTAATAGTTTTAGAATACCTTCTACACACAGTATCCAAACTGTAGATATAATCACATGTTTAGAAAGAAAACAAACAACTTGCTCAAAATATTTTACATATGATTGTCAAAATGCTATAATATTTCAAATAGCACATCATTCTTGTGTCTCCATTAGCTTTGTTTTCTTTTACCAAATATAAAAACAAAACCTATACATCATCAGTTCATCACTGAACAAAATGCCCTCTTTGACTCCTCAGTTTTGGAGACAATATGTTGAGTCAGTGATGTAAATTACCAGATTGTGTTTTACAAACTAGAATTTCTGCTTCCCTGTTTCTTCTCCGAGAGAAATCAGCCTTCCCATGTCAATACTGTTCCATCCAAGATGCTCCAGTCCATGGGAATCATTTGGAGTCTCTCAAATTAGGAGTTCATCTATTTGTCAACCCTTTCACATTTCTTCCTGCCCGTTCCTCAGCGTGACCCTCCACATTTCTCTGAGACAAGCTCCTAAATCTATCTAGAGCCAAATGATAAGATTCTGTTTTTGTTTGAATGAAGAAGGTTAGTTTCAGCCTTGTCTTCAGAGCCAAGTCATGGACTTTGCAGTGAATGCTAAGATTTCTACCTTCCCTCTGTTCTTATTCCTGAAATATTTTAGGAATACTCAAGGCAAAAAAAGAAAAGAAAAGAACACCTTCAAAACACTGAATTCTTCAACTGAACCAGAGAGAAGGTTATGGCTTCAGGGTACCTAGCAGGGCAGAACATCGGCTCCCCTGCAGGTAAACAGCCAACAGAAGGCGGCAGGTAGGCAAACTCAACACAGTGTGCATCTCATTAGTGTTGGAGAAGGGCATTAACATGTTGCAGTAAACACAATGTTTGGCTTACTGTTTATGCGGGGAATATAAATATTTAAGGGCTTGGCAGAAGAAATTGAGCCTTCCATGGATACACAGAATTACTGATCAGAATGAAAAGATGGAGTGATGAGAGAGACATGCCATGTAGGTCAGAGAGAGGCCAATGTGCCCGATGATGCCAGGAGGCCAAATGAAAGAGAACGTGGGAAGTGCTCACTGGCTTAATTAACAAAGAGGTGCATGGAGATGTGGGACATGTTAGAGAAGTTAAAGGTGCAAGTGAAAGGGAGATTAAGGTAAGTGGAAAAAATAGCTGAAAAGTCTTACACAAGAGCTCCTGGGAAGGAAAAGAAGGCAGAATGTTTTTAGTTATTAGAGAAATTTTATGATATACTATATAATAGAGACATATATTTTAACTAATCAGAATAACAATAGTAAAGAGAGAAATGGGAAGTACAAGAGTATATGACAATTCATGGGTAAAATACGAAGGATGAGAATAGAGTGTAAAGGGAAACTGCTACCTGACTCAAGCCCACTTAATTACACATTGCTCTGATTCTTTGGGGGAATAATGACAATTTCAGGAACCTTAGAGTGGAGTGAGGTTTCCCTATTTTTCCAAAGCTTCGCCACCCACTTACCATAAAAACAAGGTTTGGTCTAAATTCTGCCCAACCTACAGACATCTATTCAACAAATACTTATCGCCTGGAGATTTTAAAACACTTTGTTCAACCTGCTCTGTGAGTTTGAGGGAGTCCCAGCTTCCTGCCTTTTCTGGGTCACCAGCTATGACTTTGCGTATAAGGATCACTCAAGATCTCAGTGGCAGCATTCCAGAAAAAGTATGTGTCCATTCTTATAGTTGCACCTTACATGGCTGGACCTTGGGCTGCTTACATATACGAATGGAGGCTCAGGTGTCATGTTTAAAACTAAAGGTTCCAGGGGTCCTCAGTTCTTCTGCCTTGGTCATGCAAGATCAGGCCAGTAGTTTAGGCAAATCAGAATCTTCATTAGTCCCAATGTCGTCGATGAGGTTGTAAATCTAATCGTGATCGTGGTCAGAAGACACAGACTCCATTACGAACACCTCCGTTCAGACTTTCAAAATGACAATTTGCAAACGCTGGGCGTGTTGGGAAATTTAGAGAAGATCAGCATGTCGCCTTCCCAGGTGTCCCTGGAGTGCGCATACCTGACTAAAGCAAGTGCAGAGTTTGATGCAGATTAGTCAGGTAGCGTGGGACGTTACATGGTGGATGCTGAAGAGCTTTCATGTGAATGACAGGAGTGTGACAGACAGCCAGGAGTCACCTAAAGCAGGCTGTCCTCCAGAGAAATATTATCAGGGCTGAATGTGGAGGACAAAGGGTGAGGTTTCTTTCTTTTCTTTAGGTTTTTTTCTTTTGTTTTCAGTTGTACTAAGCCATAAAAATTTCCTTCTGTTAAGGGAAGAGCAGCCACACTTAGAAATATAAACAAACAACCTGCTTGGACTCTAGGCCTTCTAAATCCCTCGACAGTCTTTCATTTTTCTACTCCATGATCAAGAAAATGCAATCTTAGGTCCTTCCGGCAAGTTTAAATACAGAGAGCTTGCTAAAAAGACTGAAATGTACATCCATCTGCAGTATGGCCCCTACGGCCCTTTCGCGAGAGCGAAGGCAGGCTGCCCACGCGGCCCTCGCAGCCTGGCGGAGGCCATGCCAGGCGCTGTCTCAGGTGGGCAGCCAGGGGAATCAGAGCGAGTCACAAAGGTAATTCCAGAATGAGCATGATGGCTCCATGGCATGTCCCTAAACCAGGTCGACATGAGCAGCACACCTACTCTCTGAAAGCAAGAACACAGTGTCGGGCAGGTCTGGGGACTGTTCTTAGCAAACAGGAGCCCGATCATAAAGTTCGATTTGAGAGACACCCATGAGAAATGTAATAGGTTGAGCAAGGACAGTAAAAAAGCATCATGGCAAGTCACTTAGAATAGAGAGACTGCACCCAGATGACCGCAAGGCATTATGTAAAATACAAATGCAGAACAAGAGGAGTTTTCGTGTTTCTGCATAAACAGAAACCCAGCCTCCGTGACTCATCCATTCAATCAAAATGCGGAGATGAAGACAGACAGGAGAGTGTAACGTAGAAACAGAACAAGACGGCATCTGGGACAAGGACAGAAGGTTTTGCATGGCAGAGTTTCAATTTAAGCAAATGGGAAAGGAGTCCCTGGAGGCAAAAGACTTCTGCGGATAGGACCACCCCACAAGCAAGAGACCGAAGAGAATGACAACCTCATTCTGGCCCAAGACTCAGCCTGTCAACACACAGGGTTTTTAACGTGGCAGAAACAGAACAAGCAAGAAAGGTTTTTGCGTCCTGCTGTGCACGCCTTAATTATGGAGTAAATCTAGCCACAGTTCACCCATAAGTTAATTTTGCTACTGTTCAATTCTTAATTATTTTCCTTATGATTTAGAAGAATACAACTCTGAAGATATATGGATCCCACTAAAAACCGACACAGATCAGCATCGAGGCAACATTGTGTGCTGGTTAAATACAAAGACTCCAAAGTCAGACTGCATGAATTCAGATCCTGGAATTGATATTCACTAACCATGTGACCATGACCGTGGGCACTTGGCTTATCCTCTCTAAGCCTCCAAGTCCTTGCAGTAAACTCCAATTAATCAGTTTCTCTCTCATAGGACTGTTGTGCGTTTCAACAACAGAACACTTCCACAGGGTTTAGAACCGCATCTCAAGCACTGTGAGCATTTAATAGATATTTGCAATAATTATTAAAATACAGGGACCTCAGAACTCTCACACCTCTCATCCCTTCTTTATTATGTTTTGATTATTCAGCTTTTACACAAGAAAACAAGTCATTTCAGGTAGAACTGAATGCCACGTTCTTTTGGCGATCAAGACGGGTGTATGACACTTTGGTTTACCTGTAGGACAGCTGAATTACCCAATCAAAGGAGAGGGAGGGAGGGAGGAAGAAAAGAAAGAGGTTGCAATTTCCCTGGTCATTAATGCACTACAACTAAAAAGAAAAAAAGAAGAAATCAATTTTAAGAATGTATAATGAGCACAAAGCGTAAAAATAAAGCAGTTTTCTAGATGCTAAATGATTTCACAGGTTCCAAATGCTTTTGTTTGTTACCCCTGCCAAGATGCTAGAAGGTACCAGTAAATTTTAATCAAAATCTTTTTATTAGAACACACATACACATAAGAAAGAAAAGCATTAGCACTAGACTACAGTACCTCTGCCTTATGGTTATGGGCACTATTAAGAATTACATATATACGGAACACATAGACATAGACACCACATCACCGCAGTAATGGAAAGAGACTTGGAGCAGAGGACATAGGATGTGGTTTGCAGATGGTGTTTTATTGAGTTGTACACTTGAAATCTGTATGGTTTTTGCAAACCAATATTATCCCAATAAATTCAATTAATAAAAAAAAAGAAAATTACATTTGTTTAACTGGCACAATTGAATCAAATTGAAACATTTTTAATCTAGAAAATTTTAGTGCATTGAAGTGATGACAGGACGATTATGAAACTTCTGAGATTTTATTTTTATAATTTGTTTAGACAGGCTTAGAATATTATGTAAATCAAGCTACTCAGACTTTGGGCATGATTATATTTTTAAAATGTTTCTGAAGTATGTTGCACTAAGCATATGCAAAGTAATAGAAGCAGGATAAATCTAAATAAACTACTATAAAAATATGAAAAATTTGTGCTTGGAAGAAACTCAGATTCCTATCATGTTCAGTCTTATTTTAAAAAATGAGTCCTAAGCTTCGGCAGTTTTGGCAATCATAAAATCAAGAGTATTTGTATTTTAGTTGAAAGTACACCAAATATTTGTTTCTGTTGGGCTTAGCTTAACGCAGTCAAGTACATTTGGTGATTGCAAGTTGACTTTACGTAAAAAGGTTCTATGAATAATTTTGATAAATATGTTTGCTCCAAAGGGTAACTTGTCTTCACAATTTATTTCTGGGTACAGATCAGACCTTATGACCTTGTCATGCGTCCCTGCTCTTAGAGTACTTGTTTATTTTGCTTCAGGTTAATCTACTGTGATAAAAATTAAAGATGAAGTTTTCAAACCACTGCTGTACAAGTTATTGTATCGAGTTTTTTTTTAAGAGTTTTAGCCAACCTAACACATAAGTGTGCTTAGTGGAGGGAGAAACTTCTTTATTTGCCTTAGGAAATCACAGCAAGTAATAAAGGGTTGACACCAGAGAAAACTAAAATGACTTGTATAGACTCCCAACTCTTGTATTACTTGAAAACACATAAACAAAAAATTAATGTTCTATTCTATAGTGAGAGTCTCGTGGAAAGTTATAAATAGCCTACACAATGTGAATAATTTTAATTTAAAAAATCAGAGGGTGGTCCTTAAACTACATTCCAATAACTATAGTACCTCTATTTTGGTGTATGACTTTCAGGAGATTCTAAACTGAAGAACTGAGTTGTTTTTCTTTTGTTGTTATTTTTTAAATAATTTCCACATCAAGTAATCATTTGTTCTTTTTTTATTAACTGGATTAAATACTAGTAGATCTTAAATACCAAGGGGCATGACTTAAGAAATTTGACAGATCAACTCTAAACTTCTGAGAGAAAATAAAAAATTATTTGGATTACCAATCTATTGGGAACAAGCAGTTTTGGGAATTAAAAACATGAAATAACTGGGTAACTTATTCCATTTTTTTCTTTCTTTCCTTTTTTGTTTTCAGATTGAAAACCTGAGAATCTCAGACTAAGATTCTTTATCAACACTCTGAAAGAATTATTTAGACTCTTTTGAAGAAACAAATGTATTGAATAGGAAAGTTGCCTCCTTTTCCTTGCAGGAAAAGTGTCATCTTCTTATGAGTAGAAGAAGACTATTTTAGATGTCTTCTTTATATAATACATTTTTGTTATAATTTCAAAGTGCTAAATAACCACTGTTTTCCCTATTGTGAGTGTTTTGGAGAGGCTAGGTATCAGCAGATACTGACGACTCATTTCTGTTTAATACATTTAACGCAGGCAGAAAGAAAGATGGCGGGCCACCAGAATAAAGGAACGGTACATTCCTTTCCTGGTACTCTCATCGCAACATACAAGTGGGTTTCTCCTGGTTGTTGGTCAACCAGGCTTTCTAATTACTGATTTGAATGGTTCTGTAGATTAAAAATAAAGTTATTAATTGAGTATAAATGAGTTTGGAAAATAGCCAACTGGCAAAAATTTCTTCCTTGAACATTTATTAAAGTCAAGATACCTCCTTAATTGAAGAAGCTATAGCATGACTGTATCTTTTTAAAATCTTATATGCTCATGTCTTATGGGAAAAAGCCCTGGGATCTTATTTGGGGGCTGGTTTGGGAGTTAAGAAGTGGATGTGTACATAAATTAAAATACCTGCAGAACAGATCTTTATTAAATTAACTACTTCACTTCTTGGAGACTCCCAAGGAGCTTGGCACCAGCATGACAACAGCTGTCACTGTTTCTTTTTTTTTTTTTTTTAGTCTTAAATACACTTAAGACAAATAATCATAATTCCTTACCTAGCTTGAGGCAACGAGGGTGCATGTCTGAGAGCAGAGATGGCATGGCTGAGCAGTAAGCAGCAGCTGGAGACACAGCTACCCCTTGCTGAGGGCACATGGGCACCCCTAACCCCTCCTCACCCAGCCCCGCTGGGCACAGGCAAATCCTCACTCACCACACTCGCAGGACTATCTTGGACTGAGCCTGACTTTAATCAGCTGTGCAACATATTTTCATTAAAACAGTATTAGGAAGAGAATTTTTAATGACTAGATATATTTCATTATTTAGATTATTTAACTTTCATATGCGTAGTACAATATAAAGAGAAAATTTCCTGTATCTACAAGTGGGGCAAAAGTAGTTTTATAGTTGTGAGTATGCAAAATACAGTTTATTCTTGTATTATGATTTATTAATTATTGTATCATTTTCCATACAAACAACTATAAACTTACTTTTGCCCCACCCTGTATCTAACAACAATATAGATGTAGAGGGAGATATATTTGAATAATTTTTTATATATATTAGATATATATAGGTATATATATGGTATATGTATTTGTACATATACATTTTATATATATATTAAAATGTTATTGAATGTTTACTACTATAAACTATAATATAAGGTTATTTCAAGTGGATCTCTTCCAGCAGAAAGAATTGTCCTTTGGACTCTTTGAAGTTAATTAGGTAACAATTTATTACAAATTGAATATTCCATTTTCTTTTCTTCTTTTTTTAATGCTTCCATCATAGCACAGGTGTAATAGACCCAAGGACTCTGTTTGGTAGCTGCATTTCTAAAAGAAGAACCTTAGTGTTCCGACTTTCCATTTGTTTATTGTGACCACTGAATCAAACTGAACACTCAGCTATATTGTTTCTTTAACCTTTGAGAGTACAGTACTGACTGTGAAAGCAGACACTAATAAGAAGTATACCTTTAAAATATTTAGAGAGCGTTATTCCATCACTGGGTTTCTACTATCATGTTGGCCTGAGGCCCCTTTAAAATATGCGTTCCTGAAGCCTGTCGGAAAACACCATCCTACTGTGACTTCCGTGAACCAGTAGAATAGATATGTCCAGTTCCAGATGTTTCATGGTCGTCTCAGTAGGCATCGTTGTTTGCGCAATGGCGTTTTAGTTTTGTCATAAAAGTAATCTTGTTGGTTATGTAGTCTTTTAAGTAAGAAAACCAATTTAAAAGAAATGAGATTATTTGACCAAAAGTCATGTTATTAGCTGATGCCTAACTAAAGAACAAACAGAACTAGAAAGCCTGTTTTCCGCATGGTACCCACGGCACGCAGGTAAGGATGCTGACTCGTGGACTCAGTCACGTGCTGATGTCTCCAGCTCTCGTCTGCGAAACGTGGTCAGGCGGCCCAGGATCTAGGTGAGACCCATGCACTTTTTGTGAACTAATAGATTATTTTTTTACCATGCATTCTTTGCAGGTACATATTTTACTCATACTCTGATATTTTTCATATTTACTAGATGAAATATAAAAATTAGTATGCAAAAATGATAAAAAGAATTACTGTTTTCAGGTAGAGAAACTATCTCAGAAAATGTGGGGGGGAAAAGGTGATAAGTAATATACATGAAAAAAAATAACCTTTCCAACACGTGGAGTAGACCAAAGGTAAGAGCATGTTGCCTGAGGAGATACCCAGATCCCTATCAATGAAGGACGTCCCCTCCATACAGAAGTACCAGCTGTCAAAATGCTAAAGTCATTGGTTATCTGAAACGCATATTTGATGATGTATAAAGTTCCTGCAAATTCTGAATTTCTATCTTGACATATATACTTGATATTTTTGAGGTAGCACTTTCTATGTTTATCAAGTTAAACCTCCAGAAGGCATACATTATTTGCTACACCTCTTTTGATGTAATCAATTTTGTTTTCATATTTCTTATTTAACATAAATTTAAAAATATTTTTGCAGCTGACATATCTTTACTTATAACGGTATGTAAACATAAGGAAAAGCAACACAAACATGTAGTCTTCCAAGTGGGGTTGATTAATTGGCCATTGTTTAACGTTATTATTTTCCTTTCAGTGTTACTATATTTAAAAGAGTATCAATTTTTAAAACAACTGAAAAACTAATCTGCTCATATAGATCATCATTAAATGTGTCACCTAAAAGCAAAGCCATGTATTGTTCACAAACTTTTTCTTTCTTTCTTTTTTATTAAGTGAGAGGCAGGGAGGCAGACAGACAGGCTCCCGCATGCACTCCAACCAGGATCCAACCAACAAGCTCTCTATGACGTGATGCTCTGCCCATCTGAGGTTGCTGCTCCTTTGTTCAGCAACCAAGCTATTTTAGAGCTTGAAGCGAGGCCATGGAGCCATCCTCAGCACCTAGAGCCAACTTGCTCAAACTGTTTGAGCCATGGCTGTGGGAATAAAAGAGAGAGAGAGAGAGAGAGAGAGAGAAGAGAGAGACGAGAGAGGAGAGAGAGGAAGAGAGAAGGGGGAGTGGGAAAGGTGGAGAAGCAGATGGGCACGTCTTGTATGTGTCCTGATCAGGAATCAAACCTGGGACTTTTACACACCAGGCTGATGCTCTACCACTGAGTCAACCAGCCAGGGCCACTGTTCACAAATTTTAACATGCAGCTATGTGTGCTACTGTCTTCCTTTGATAGTGTTTTGTCAGAAAAGCATGTCTGAGCACCTTTATGCCTTTGGAACCTTTATCCTTTGGCAGGTAAACCTGCTCTGGGAATTTCTGGCCAAATAAACATAAATAGAAGGCAGTACGCTATCTTCAAAATGAGTTGAGCCCTTGAAGAAAGCCCTATGGAAGCCCATTCTTTTTCTGAGCCTGGTCACCAAACCAGACTGTGCTGCCTCCACAGAGAAAATTCCAGATAAACAGGCCATGAATCAATTTCACAGTCTTTCAAGCTCCAAGCGGTCGACAGAGGATGTCTGGAGAAATCCGTGTTTCCCTATCCCTATTTCTGTAATCTTATGAGCAGAGTATGACGATAGTAAAAGCCACTACTAACAATAAATTACGGTAGGTCTTCATTGTAAATGATGTTCAGTTAAAATTTAGATAAAAATATGTTTCTGGTGTCAACATCTTTGTGTGTCTGTCAGCAGTTATACAGACAAAAATCAATAATAAGCTGTAACCCAGCAATAGGCCTGAAAATCATTGATTGCATTATTATTATTATTATTATCTTGTTGTCTCTCATAGGGACATCAGACATCTGGTTTGAAAGATGATGGCAGTAACAATTATTTGCATCGTAGCCCCAGCTAACTAGATAGCTGAAAACATCTGTTATGATCTTCACTCCGTCTAACCTGTCCCTGGAGAGGCTTTGATAGCTGATTTTTTTTTTTTTTTACTTCTGTCTGCAATAATCATTTTTGCAAAATACAGAGTACTTGCTACTTAAGAAATCAGTGCCCTGGCCGGTTGGCTCAGAGGCAGAGCGTCGGCCTGGCGTGCAGGGAACCCGGGTTCAATTCCCGGCCAGGGCATATAGGAGAAGCGCCCATTTGCTTCTCCACCGCCCCCCTCCTTCCTCTCTGTCTCTCTCTTCCCCTCCCACAGCCAAGGCTTCATTCGAGCAAAGATGGCCCGGGCGCTGGGGATGGCTCCTTGGCCTCTGCCCCAGGCGCTAGAGTGGCTCTGGTCGCCGCAGAAAAACGCCCCCGGGGTGGGGGGGGCAGAGCGTCGCCCCTGGTGGGCGTGCCGAGTGGATCCCGGTCGGGCGCATGTGGGAGTCTGTCTGACTGTCTCTCCCCATTTCCAGCTTCAGAAAAATACAAAAAAAAAAAAAAAAGTTAAAAAAGAAAAAAAAGAAATCAGCTCTAATGTTATTTTTGTCCTTTTGAATTTAAAACTATGGGAGAGGCCGATGAGGACAACATTAGAAGACAATTATCCAGCCAGAGTTGGAACCTAACTGTCATAGCTCTTTTGCGATGCCCTTCTCAACTCTGGTCATTGGTTTTCTCTGATATATTAAACTTATTAAAAATATAGGTACTAGGCCCTGGCCAGTTGGCTCAGCAATAGAGTGTCATCCCAGCGAGTGGAAGTCCTGTGTTCAATTCCCGGCCAGGGCACACAGGAGAAGCACCCATCTGCTTCTCCACCCTTCCTCCTCTCATTTTCTCTCTGCCTCTCTCTTCCTATCATGCAGCCAAGGCTCCATTAGAGCAAAGTTGGCCTGGGTGCTGAGGATGGCTCCATGGCCTCTGCCTCAGGTGCTCTGGCCACAATGGAGCAACACCCCAGATGGGCAGAGCATTGCCCCCTGGTGGGCATGCCAGGTGGATCCTGGTCAAGTGCATGTGGGAGTTTGTCTGACTCCCTCGCCGCTTCTAACTTTGGAAAAATATACACACAAAAAAATTAGAGGTACTAATATTTGAACTAACACCTCAGAGATTCACTAGACTGAGGTCGTTATGACCCATTAAACATACAGGTAGAGCTATCAACAATAAACTTTTTGGTGCTGATCAAATAGTGAATTAGAAAGTATCTGTGTCACTAGCACATATTGGTGCATACTAGACTTTGGCTTAAATGATACAAACAAAAGATATTACATCACATGGTACCTCCCAGCACCCAGAGACCAAGCTTATAGAAGAGCTTTAAACCATTAACAAGGGAGACAGGCAATAAATCCTCAAGTACAAATCATGACCAATGTTGTGCAACAAAAAAGAAACAGGGTGGGCAAAGAAAGTTGGAAAGAGGAGATTTTTTTTTAATTTTTAATTAGATTAGAACAAGGAAGAGAATCAAATACTCATAGACACAGACGACAGTATGGTGGTCACCAAGGGAAAGGGAAGGTGGGATTTTAATTCTCAGTCGTGAGCACAGTCATGACACAGCATGAATCACCCAAGACAGGGACTCAATGAATATGAGAGCACAGGCCAAACAAATGAATTCATGCATGAGTCCGTGAGCCAGAGAGAACTTTGAAATAGAAGGGAATTGGACCTGTCTTTGGAGAGTGAATACAAATTTGTTTGTATACTAATAAAACTTAAAAATAATGTACTTATTGAATAGAATAAAAACACATTCCCACCTTTATACTTCTCCAACTATACCAGTAGTTTGAAAGTATAAAAAAGGGAGAGAAGAGGCACAGCCAATGGCTTTTATGAAGATGAGGAAGGGGACAGAAGGAAAGGAGGAGAGGGAGGTGGGACAGGGATGCTCTTGAGGGCGAAGGGGAAGGGGTTAGTAATGAGACAGCACTCCCTCAGGTATATGGCTCAGGAGACATATAATGAGGAAGATATTCCACTACAGCACAAGGGTGTATCATAGAAGTCTCGAAATAATGGATTGAAGAATCTAATTATAACCCATTCTGAAAACCTCTTAAGTAGGAAAAATAAGCAATACCACCAGTGAAGCATGAAGGGACTGCAAATGTTCTGAACACCTTGGTCTGGCAGGTAGGACTCCATAATGACTCACACAAGAGTAATGAGGGTGACTCTGAAGAGAGACCATGTTTGAGAGTAACAAATATTTATTTAATATGACTCTATGACTATGAAATATGTGGATCAAGGAGAGGAAATATCCCAAACTGGGACATGGGGACAATATCAACGACACTGCAGGTGTTGATAATATGGCTACACTGCAAAGAAGGGTCACGTTAGCCTTGAGCATGTGAAGTCTGAGGAGTCAGCCATGCATCTGGGCAGTTGTAAATACAAAACTGGAATTTTATGGAACAATTCTGTTTGGAGCTGTTACATTTATAGGAGTCAGCAAAGATGGACATCGGGGGGAAAAATGGGAAAGAATAATTTTTAAAAGTGAGTAGTGGTTAGTATATGTGTTTAAGTTAAAAATCAATTTTGGAGTGGTTCCAAACATATTTTCCCCATGTCAAATTATTTTTTGGTGTTAGCACTCTTCTAGATGTTGCATTATAGTGTTAACATAACATACTTTCCTTTTTAAAGAGAAAAGTTATACATTTGATCAAATTGTATATAATTCCAATATTTTATAGGTAGTGAATCTACTATAATTTAAGAATCAAATAGTTCTAAAAATATATATATTACTGCTTATTAACATTTAATGTATATATAACATTATTAATGTATATAACATTATCAATGCATATTAATGTAATTAATAATGTTTTTCTTGCAAAAATAATGGTGCGAGTTTGTATACTAATAAAACTTAAAAATAATGTACTTATTGAATAGAATAAAAACACATTCCCACCTTTATACTTCTCCAACTATACCAGTATTTCTTGGATAACTTTTTTTTTTTTTCACTTTTTAGTGCTATGAGATTTGGAGGAAGTTCATTCTCTTTTTATAAATGTTCTTCAAATTCAACCTGCTGTGAGCCCAGGTTAGGATAATTGAACTCAGGAGAATATTTTAAATTACAAAAAAATAGGGCACCAAGAAAACATGGTTTCCTAATTATGCTGTGGATTTTTTTTTATCTCTTTCTCCTTCTCTCTCAAGATTTCTTTCCCTAATCCACTGTGTGTCCCTGGTTCTGTCATAGGTTTTGGAGACAGAGCAACAGCGACATACAATTAACTATGGAAAATGGGCATTTGGTATTTCAATTGTGTTAACTAGAATTTTGGAAGTTAGAGACCAATGTCTGTATAGAAACTCTCTGTCAATAGGAATTCTGCTTTATCACTGACCAGACATAGGAGAAGTCAAGGAGTCCTAATATAAAAGGTTGTTCACAATAACAATCATTGTTGCACTTTAGTAACACGCTTTCATGGGGGACTTTGGCCTTAGTACACCAGAAATATATTGCATGGCTTTTATTTATTTGTAATAAGACTTAGATTTCATACCCTGCTATGTATCTATCATTTCACTGAATATATACAAATGCCCTGAATATGCAATACTCTAGAAGCATCAGTAATAATAGAATTCAATTTGAAATAGCTATCCACACAGTATGTATTAAGTTCAGGTGATACTGAAGTTTAAGTTCTAAGGTACCATGTTTTATACCAATTTGGGCATGAGTGATATACTTGATATATTTTTTTAATTCTAAAAGAATGTAGATTAAAATTTGTCAATATCTTTCTAATATAGTCAAAGAAAAAAACAAGGAAAGGAAGGAAAGAATGAAGGATGGAAGGGAGGGAGGGAGGGAGGGAGGGAGGGAGAGAGGGAGGGAGGGAGGGAGGGAAGGAACATATTTGGTATGTTTGTGTATTATTTAGGCTGCCAGAGTGCTGTAAAGCAATAAACTAATCATAAGACTGAAATCATAACAATAAATTTAATGATAATGAAATAATGCTAACAAATGTTTTGAGCCCTGTAGAAACTCTGTTAAAAATGGAGATTAAGGAGTGATAAATATTTAAAATATATTGGCTCCAAAGGAGACTTTTATATCTGAGCGCATCAGAAAAGAATAAAATGTAACGGCTAAAGTAGTCTATTTCTTTTTACGCCTCTTTCTTTTCCTCTTCTGTTCAATGATCTCTCCACGTGCTGCCTGCCTAGGAGCATGTGAAGCCCATCACATATGTTCCACAATTGGCAAATGCAGTACTAAACCATAAAATTCAGGAGGAATTAAAGACTCTTTGGGGTCCAGTCTTCCAGAGTCTGGAATCACTAACTGTCATCTCTACTGGTTAAAGTATTTGCTACACAGCTAGGACAGAGTCATTAGACAGGAGATGTTTGAGTTCATAAAGGGCTCATGGAAAATGCTTTTATCCATTAGCAATTGTGAGAGTGTTTTGCTGTATTGTAATGACTAGACACATCGACCCGGACGCAGCAAATTTTCTAATAGTAGGTAAAACAAGAATCAATTTGAAATGTCTTTCCTATTTGCCCTCCACAGATCTATAATAATCTGTTTTCTAGCCCAAAGACCAAGGTACCAAATAGAAGTATAGAAGCCACTATAAAAATATATCCATAGCAATTTAAAACTAGAGAAAACATAGATTATGTTGTATAATCTCCCAGTAAGCAAGGTATGGAGATTGTCCAAGGTCACATGCTAATTAGCACCATAGCAGTAAGCAGGGGTGATGATTCATTATTTTTCTAACCTTTTCCCCAGTACACATCAAGACTATATGTATTCCTTACATAATGAATGGGAACATCAACAATAAACAAAGCAGAGGGAGGTTTTCCTAAACTCAAATTATCTAATAAAACTTGAATACAGAAAAAGGTACCATGTAGCTACCAAATTCCTTTTACATAAATACGTTGCTTCCAAACTTTTTATTTCTGTTTCAAGATCTATCTGAATATCTTCCTGGAATAGTAAATTGTGCTGTTAAGGTTACATATCAAATGTCATGTAACATTTGTTCATTGATGGCCCAAGACTGGTTAAAGTAACCAACAGATCTATGAATGCTAGCCAAATTAGAGCCTTCCCACAAACTGATGTTAAAATCACCACAAACCATAGGAATATAGCATGCCCAGCACCATTTTGAGCTACGACTTCTATTTTAAATCTCACCAGATACTTAGATTACTTTCAAATGTAGCTGCTTAAATCAGTCATATTTTACACAGGAAGTGAAGAGACATAGGCTAAGTGTACACAGAACTGCTGAACTGACTTCCCAGTTACACTGTGGGCATGGGCAGCAGGGTGTTGTCATGATCACATCTTCTGCAGTTCGTCCGATTGGCCACGTGTCATATTAACTCAAACTCAAAAAACCATCCACTATGTTGGTGTTACCAGTGGCTATTCTAGACTAGGCATATCATAGGCAATTGCTTGCAGTAACTTTTAAAAACATTATGAGTTTGTCAATACAATGTTACATAAATATTTCTGTAGCCAAATCTTGAATGTGGATGGGAATCTTTTCATAAACCATTGGTTTTGCCTTGTATTCTTACCTATATACCCACATATTTGGAACGATTTCTTAGATAAAAGTTTCCTCATTGGCTTTCAACATACAAGATACTTACTATACTTTTAAAGTAATGTCCTTTTATGTGATGAAAAGTGGATTCAACTTTTCAGATAATAGCATTCACTTAATAGGTATATGTGAGGAAGGAAAATTGGCCACATTGAAAAGCCAATATTTGTTCATGAATATCTTTTCTCTAATAGAATGTTTCAGATTCCCTCATGCAATGCTATAATCATACAGGTATTTGTAAATCTCTTTAACTCACTTTTTAAACGTGCTTTACATAAATGAAAAAGTGTAGGAGAGGGAAAATATTAAGTTCTCTTTGTTTCACCTTTGAATTCTCTTTAGTCAACTTGTATTGATTCTATTTAATATGGAATGGCTCTTACTAGCGTATATTAAATGTTTTTAAAAGATCATTGTACTACAAGTTATATGTAGAAGCATATAATGTATAATGAAACTATGTACATTTTACATAATAAAGCATTCATGTTTAATGCCACAGTGCAAAATGTAAAATATTTTTCCAAGTATGATGACTTAATTTCTTCATCATCTTCCCTATCTATTCATTTTAATATTCTGTATCTCCTCATATACTTTTTCCATTCCCTTTATCAAATTTGGAAGCACAATTCTTAGATCAGATCAAGACCAAGAGCAAGAAATGAGGGCAGAAAGCAATTTTTTCTGTTATGAAGCGAGGGCATAAACATGAGCACACTCCCATTCAATATATTTTTGTCACTTAAAAACATTTTTATAAATAAAGAAAAAGTTATGTCAATGTTAGTAGCATACTGCAAGTATAACTTGTTATTTTTAGAGAAATTAGCAAATTAATTTTGCCTTAGCATCTGCAACTTGTTTAAGTCACTGAAGCTAGTAAAATGGAGGCTATGATTTATTTTGGCAGAAATGTTTTCATGCTGCTTTGAAAACAATGAGTAGTTTTTATAGCTCTTTCAAAGCAACAGAACACAGCAATCAATCTCAAAATCCAATACAATGCTTATGATTTATGTTTATCTTCATCTGATAGTTATTTTTCTATCATTTTTAGACAGCCATGATTGACAGTGTGTTCAATTATCAATACTCCAAATGTTTCTAATTATCTTGTAATGAGAACTAAGTTGTGACTGAAGTTGTTAACACTGACTTTCATTGGGAAAAAAATGGTAATCATATATAATTTAAAATTCTAGTTGCTTCAGGCCAATTATATTATATTGGGTACTAAGAAGAAATAAAATAAATTTTTTTTTGTATTTTTCTGAAGCTGGAAACGGGGAGGCAGTCAGACAGACTCCCGCATGTGCCCGACCAGGATCCACCCCGTACGCCCACCAGGGGCGTCGCTCTGTTGCGACCAGAGCCATTCTAACACCTGAGGCAGAGGCCATGGGGCCATCCCCAGTGCCCAGGCCATCTTTTGCTCCAATGGAGCCTCAGCTGTGGGAAGGGAAGAGAGAGACAGAGAGAAATGAGAGGGGGAAGGGGGAAGAAGCAGATGGGCGCTTCTCCTGTGTGCCCTGGCTGGGAATCAAACCCAGGACTCCTACATGCCAGGCCGACGCTCTACCACTTAGCCAACCAGCCAGGGCTGAAATAAAATAATTTTATATAATTTTTTACATGGTATAAGAACGTAGAAAAGAATTTTAAAAATGTTTAAATTCTGCAAAACCCAGTGGCGGACTTACGGCAGACACACTGGGCGTGTGCCCCGGGCCCTGACTTCTGAAGGGCCCCACAAAATCTCAACTTTATACTTTCTTCTAATGACACTAAGTTTGGTTTCATATGTGCAATTTTAACATTAATAGTACATAATATTTTTTTATTTATTTAAAAATATGGTTAACGTACTTTTATTTTCCCTCTCCCTTTTTTTAAAGGGGCCCAATATTTTTTTCTGCACCCAGGACCTCAACCGACCTTAATCCACCCCTGGCCAAACCTAAGAGCATTCTACCAAATCAAGTGTGCTCATCTGTAGTACACTCGGTAGGCAGTCATCACCTCTCACTGTGCCCACTGCTGCAGGTACATAATGATGCCAGGACTGCTGGTCTTTAGTGCTCTGCAGAACACCAAGATCTAACCATGGCTTGCCCCTGCATTCGGAATAAAATCAAGACCCATCTGGTGCTATATTGATTATGTTTTCAGCTGCAACTCTTCCCCAGAACAAGTTTTAACATCGCCATAGCACATGCCTTTCATTGAGCATCTGCTGAATTTTCATACCTCACAGTCACAAGTGAACTGTTCATTCATGCCCTTATCTCTGCCTCCAATGCCATCACCTGTGTCTCTGCTGCCCAGCATTTAACCTCTATGGATGCATCCGAGCCTTGATGCACACTTGCAGTGCTTACTCCAGTGAAATGAATCGTGTTAGTTCTGTGTTCCCAGAGCAAATTTTGTCACTGCCTGTCTTGCAGGGAAGAATACCCACTTTCCATTACAAGTTATGTATATGTCTACCTGGAAGGTTATCAGATCCTGAAGGAGAGATATAACACAATGATTCTGTATTCCTTAGAAACCAGGTGTATAGTACTCTGTGTATGCATTCTAAGTGGTGATTGTTCTTGTTAGAATTTCTAATTCCTACCTTTGTTCTGTATTGTTTCTGAAACCTGTTAAATATACATAATTATGCCCACTATATTAAAGTAAGCTTCTATCAAATATTGAGGGAGATTATCTAAATTATGCAATGTATTCATTTTTCTGATAAAATTCATTCCTATAAATAAACCTTGATACTCTTACTATATTAAAAATTAAAACTTAGCTTTATTATAGTCTATCTCCTTGTATGTGGAGGACACATTCAGAAGGAAAAACAATTTATTTTATTTCAATAATTTAAAAATAATCAACTTTGGATCAATTTGTTTAATCTAGTCAAAGGTGTTTACTGAAGCTGCATGAATTAAATTATTTAATATTCAACTAGTTGTCCTTGAACCATGGAAGTTTGCCCTGTTAATATACTATTTTTTAATAAAAAAATGTCTGCTTGTGTCTATATAGTCATGTATATATTATTACAGTTCACAACTTAATGATATTTAATTGTGTACTTTTTTCAAAGATCACCTGAAAAGCAAGTGATATAAGAAATGTGTAAATTTATTAATGTTTACAAGTATCAAATCCCACAAAAACCCTACCAATGAGTCTGCTAAGATAGCTTCTTTCTGTGGCCTATTGTGAAGAGCATACTAAGAACAAAGATAAGTTATTGTACAGAAGGTTTAGAATGTACAGCAAAGAGGAAGGAGATTTACCAGAGAAAAAAATGAGAGAAGAATGTTTACAAATACTTTTCCCTAGGGGTTCTTAATGCCATTGAACCTCTAAGACACTCGAGATACTTTGAAACTCAGTTTAAGGTGGTGTGGGAGGGGTTCGGCCATTAATATTTGTTTAAAGATTTCCAGTTGATTCTAATGTACAGCCTATGGTGCCTTTGTGGAATTTTGCATGATAAATAACTGATTCATAACTGCTAACATTATTCACTCAAGTTTAGTTTGAGTGAGGTATT
Source organism: Saccopteryx bilineata (assembly GCF_036850765.1). Classification (NCBI taxonomy): domain Eukaryota; kingdom Metazoa; phylum Chordata; class Mammalia; order Chiroptera; family Emballonuridae; genus Saccopteryx; species Saccopteryx bilineata. Next base: position 234,477,255 of record NC_089490.1, on the reverse strand, counting down.
CCCATTTAAAAATGCAAATAGTTGGATCTGGTTTTAAAAGTGCCTGACTGCCTGACCCGTGGTGGAGCAGAGGATAAAATGATGACCTGGAACTCTGAGGTCACTGGTTCGACACGCTGGGCCTGCCCGGTCTGGACACATACAAGAAGCAACTACTATGGGTTCATTGCTTCCCACTCCTCTCTCTCCTTTCTCTCTCTCTCTCCCTTCCTTCTAAAAACAATAAATAAAACCTTTATTTAAAATGTACTTATAAAAATAAATGAATAAAAGTGCATGATTAACGGGCACCGAGACTGCTCTGAGCACACAGGGCTCTCACACTTGGCAGCTGGTCATCTTCAGTCACATGTGCGGATTTGATACTTTATAGAGAGGAAAAAGCAAAAGAAAAATTAAGTTGGTTATCATGAATTACATACAATAAAAATAAATAAATACATAAATGAATATTTGCTAAAAATGTTTGTGAGTATGACAAAGGCAGAGAATTTTATAAAGTAGAGGGTGATTTAAGAAAAACAAAACAAAACAATAGCATGCCTTATTTCCTACCTCTAATATGAACCTCAGTTGAATGAGTACTCCCACTACAAAACTAAATAAATTAATTAAAGACTATGTATGGTTTAATATCTGTGAAAAACTAAGGTAAGCTCTTTTTTTTTAATTTTTATTTTTACAGAGGCAGAGATAGACAGGGACAGACAGACAGGAATGGAGAGAGATGAGAAGCATCAATCATTAGTTTTTCGTTGCGACTTCTTAGTTGTTCATTGATTGCTTTCTCATATGTGCCTTGACCACGGGCCTTCAGCAGACTGAGTAACCCCTTGCTGGAGCCAGCGACCTTGGGTCCAAGCTGGTGAGCTTTTTGCTCAAGCCAGATGAGCCCGTGCTCAAGCTGGCGACCTCGGGGTCTCGAACCTGGGTCCTTCTGCATCCCAGTCCGACGCTCTATCCACTGAGCCACCACCTGGTCAGGTGGTAAGCTCTTTTTATACCCACTTCTCTCAACACTCAGACATAAACTTCTATTTAAAAATTAATGCTATTAACATTAATTCTATTAAAAATTGTATGACATCTGCTGCACAAGATAGATTGCATAATGAAGTTGTTTCTTTCTTATCTGAGCCAAAATGTTCATATGCATGTTCAATCTAGAATAACATTGGTTGATATAAAGTGAACCAAAAAAGAAAAAATCACACCTTTTCCCCAAAAAATTTTATTCAAAGTTTCAAGCATATCACAATACTTAGAGGCATTTAGTTGTCTGTTTTACTAATGTAATGAAAAAGAAAAAAAAATAGAGCTCCGAAGAGAAACAAGAGGAGGAAAAAAACCTTCCTATTTTCAACAAAGTCAAGCAAAATGTCCCTTTCACCTTCTTAACTGCACCATTTCCTATTTTAATTTGAGTCAATCTGAGGACCTGAACTTCAGGTTTCCAAGTTTTATCATTTGTAACGTCCTGCAAAGATCAAGGATTCTCACTTTCCACCTCACAGATGTCCTTGCACACCGAGACAAGACTTAAATATTTTACACACATATATTACTTCATTACTGCCTAACTAAAAACACATCTGATATCTGGCAAGACAATGAGGTGCTTCAGATAAAGTGAAGTGATCAAGGGTGGAAATGGGGCTTGTACCACTTAGATGGATTTGTGGCATTCATTTACCAATTATAGGATTTTTTTTCCCTCCACTGACTGTATATATTTTGTACACAGATTGTTACTGACATATCCATGCTACATTTAGAATAAACATTGTATTTTTTAGCAGCATGAGTGTTTTTCTTCTCTATTAGAGGTTATCCTTAATCTGATTTACTCAAAAATCTGTTGACTTAAATGTTAATCATATCTAAAAAATACTATCACACTAACATCTGATATCTGACATGAAACTGGTATGTTGGCCTAGCAAAGCTGACACACAAAATTAAAAATTGCAGATTCACAAAAGCAAATAAACATAAAATTCAAAAGCAATCTGAATATAAAATGCAGGCAGGAAAGATTATTTTTAGGTCAAAGGATAGGTAAAATAGTGATTTTTAATGGAAAAGAGACAATAATTTAGAAGAAATATTAGCAATAATAAATAATAGGAATTTGGAAGGTTAAAAAATTTTAAATCATTTTCTAAAAGTTAAGGCAGTGACATTCTAGTGGTCTACAATCTCTGCTCACTCTTTAGTAATCTCACTAAAATCTTTAATCCTGAAATGCCTGGTCTCCCAGAAAAAGTTATTTGTAGGCAAAATCCTACCTACCAATACCCAAAGAGTCTGACACAGAGGATTTAAAATATGCAGCTCAAAAATTTACATTTTTAAAAAATGATTTTTTGTTTGAAAGCAGCTTCTGAAACAATGGTCTTGAATAGCTTTATCCAACAGACTTTTCTGCAGTGATAGACATGTTTTATATCTGTTCTGTCCAAAACAGTAGCTACTCCATGTGGTTACTGAGCACTTGAAATATGACTATTGAGGCTGAAGAACTGAACTTTTTATTTTATTTCATTCTAATTGATTGAGATTTCAATAGCTACTCTATTTTACAGAATGGTACAGAAAATGAAAAAAACAATTTTTAATAGCAAGGGGGAAAAAAGAAAAAAAGCGCTGGCAAAAACACAGATGAAAACAGGCTTTGCTGAAATGAGAGAGATGTAAACATGTCAAGCAAAGTAGGGGCCGAGCAGTTATCTGATCAAAACTTCGTCAATAGGATTCTGAAGTTCCCCAGTGTTTTACCATGGACTCGTAGAACTTCTGAGAAAGTCTGATTCTCTGAGCCTGTGATACGAAACCCTGATTTTCATCAACTACATTTCTTTGGTGCCTTCTTTCCCTTTGAAGCCATGATGAGAGTCAAGGAAATGTTATGGCAGGCAGGCCAAGGAATGGAACCGAGATGTAGCAGGGAGGGCAGGCGACTGAGAGTCCCTTAGGAAGATCAAATATATATATATATATATATATATATATATATATATATATATATATATATATATATATATATTTCTTTCAAAATTACTTTAGCATCAGAAAATCTTCAAGGAAAATATCACCAAAATCTTCATCATAAGAAAGGCAAGTTGAGAAAGGAAACATCTTTGTCACCAACACGCTCTAAATGAACTCATTGATAGGTTGCATCTATTACTGTAGATGCTATTTTTGTCTCTCTTTCTCTCTCTCTTGCAAAATATAATACCCTTTATATAGGATGTAATTTTTTTAAGTAGCTTGATTGGTAGTATAACTACATTTTTACTCATTTATTAATTGAAATTATTTTATTACATTCCCTATTTTTATGGAGAATAAGCAGACAGGCTATGAAACATGTGTTTATAAATATGGATGTTGCCTTAGTCAGTTTGGACCGCTATAATGGAATACCACAGACTGACTGACTTCAGCAACAACATTTATTTCTCAGTTCTGGAGAAGTCTGGTGAGTCAAAGATCCAGGTGCTGCAGCTCTGATGTCCCAGGAGGTATCTCCACCTGGTTGAAGGTGACAGCCCTTCGTGCCTCTCAGCACTCTCACAGTGGGGATTATGGGGTCAATGGATGAATTTGAGGTGGTGGTATTTAGTCTATAGTAGATGTAGATACAAATTGTGTATGGATGGGAGGGGACGTGGGTGTGTGTGTGAGTGAACCACAAGCCTGCTCCTCCTGTGATATTCATGAGAGACATCGTTATACAAACAGTTACTTTTCTCTACACCAAATGCAACATCTATTCATTTCAAATGCATTCAAAAAGTAATTCTTTTTTACTCTACCACTGCATGTTTTACCTTACAAAACCAGAACAGCTACTCAATGAGTTTAAATGTTGAAGAGGGAATGCAATGCATACAATGACCGTGATACAAGGCATTGTGGGAAAAGTGCCATACATGTTCGGAAAATGAAAGCAGAAGAATAAAACTACCACTACCTGGAGTGAGTGTGGAAGGTGCCATGTTGCCGTTGACTTTTAAATGAGACTTTGAAGTGTGGATATGATCTAAGGCGATTGTGATGAATTTTATTTCTGGTGATGGAGAGATTCCATTTTCCCAGGTGTTTAGTGGGCACCCCACTGCATTTTAAGAATGACTACCTCTTTGCTTTCAAAGCATACCTAGTAGCTGTACATTTAATTTATTTCTGAACAGACAAAATTAATTGCTGTGCTTTGCCAAGTTCAGAAAGACTTTTCTTTTATTTAGCTCTCAAGAGGAAGTATTAGCCTACTGTAGGTATCACTACCTCTCTCTCTCTGAAAAGGGGAATAAAAATGTGCAATTAACTTCAGACAATTTCTTAGGAACCTTGAATCCTACTGGGCAATTTCAAGGCAGCAATCACTTGATGATATATTTCTTCTCACCTGACTTTTAGCTCCTAAAATCATTACTGGAGCTTTTCAAGTCTGTAAGTGGAAAGGCTCGTCTTTGTTAAGAAGACTATTAATGTAGGCCCTAAGTAGAGAGGTTATTAATGTTCAAGGAACTGGGGCTGTTCATAAGCCAGTTCAGAAGATCACCCCACTGTTGAGATGGCCCCACAGATTTTGAGTTAATAGAAAGTACTGGATCAAAGTTTAGAGAGCTGCTTAAGAGCAGCAACAAAGAAGGTCTCTCTGGAAAAAGTTCCCAGAAGAATAATATACAAAGAAAAGGAACACCTTTGAATTGACTTAAATTTTCCTTTCAACTTCAGCTTGGAAACATGAGCTATTGATGTTCTTAATAGACATTCATTTTATATAGTTTTTTCTAATCGAAGGTATTAAAATGTTTACATTTGAAATGAAGATAATTAAGGGAGATTTACTGATCTAATTGATCTGCTAGTTGACTGTGAAAACCACCACCATCAATGCTTTGAAGTGATATCGATGTCCCTTCTTCTTGAATCCAAGCTGACTTGCTCAACATCAATAGAATGCAGCAATGGTGACAATCTTTGACCCTCAATGAAAGGTCAAAAAAGGCCGTACAGTTCCATTTGGTTTTCATAGAATCATCACTCTGTATGTGCTCAGAGTCATGCTGTGGAAAGCAATGCATCCGTGTCCTAGGCTGAGGGCAGCATTTGACTGTCTCAGTCTGGTTGCCACATATGTGAGGAAAGACGTGTTTATTCAGATGATTTTAGTTCCTCAGCTGCAAGTGACCCCCAGGCTTCAAACTTTCCATCTGAGTCCCCAGATGTCTCGAAGTACAGGCTTCCATCCCTGAAATTTCAACTGCAACCTCTCCAAATTCCTGACCCATACCTTGTGAGCGTAACACATGAAGCGTAATGCCACTTTATTTCTGGGTGCTTTGTGACATAGAATTGTAAGAGACCACCGTTGTCCAACATGCCTTCAATTCAAGTAAAAGCAGGTTATATTTATATGCAATCCAAATTGTATCATATTATAATTATGACTTAATGCTTAAGATAGCTTTTTTATTTTTTTACCTTTTTTTCCTGGTTCTTTAGTTCTTAGTTCTCCATTAAGTTCTAAGCTTAATCATACTTTTGTTCCTGAAAGTTGAATGATGCAAAACTTATTTTTTCTGCATGTCTGAGATATTCAGCTTTATATTTGATTTCCCACACTGCTTTCTACATAGGAGAGAACCTATGTAGGAAGCAGGCCAACAAACATGACTCTCAACACATTTTATGAGTTTTAGAACCCTTCACCAGTGAAGAGGATGTCTCAGGGATTTGACAAACTGGATCCAGTTTTCCAAAATCAAGAATTTGATTTGGGGAGCAAGGTCCACCTCTGAGCAATGTCCACCTCCACTGTTCTCCTACTTCGGTCTTCACATCAGCTTAAATAAACAGATGTGTTAGAACTGATATTTCATATTCACATTTATATACATGCCTACTTCTACCTATTATAACGGATCAACATTGCATATTTATTTTCAAATGAAGAAAACATTTGGTGCCCAGAGCATCTGCAAAGATAATAAGCATGAGTGACCGGAGAGAGAAGTATGCAAGGCAGTGGACGGTGTGATATGGCAGGATGGCCCCAGCTCCTCCTTCCTATGGTGCTATGTTTCCAGGGAAGAGGACCACACAGAATTGATTTCTCTGAACCCAAAGAAAGACAAATTTTCCCCTCTGACTTCCGGGTTTCCGTTTATCTCAAATCTCCCATGAGATTTCATTCCCAACCATTCGATGCGATAAAACAACATACAATAATGAGAGCTGTGTCTTAAGTCAGTCATCAGGAAGGGGAAAGGCTGATTAATTGGATAATTTTAGTATGAGCGATAAGTAATTTGAATTATGTGCATATGTGGGCACACCCCTGTGTGTGTGCCCATGTGTTTGTTTGTTCTTTTTCCACTGCCAACTAAAAGACTAAAATAATGTACCTGTCTGAATCTAAGTTATTGGCAGGAATAAGTGATAGAATCAATGGAGTCCGAAAGACCAGTGTAACAGGCTTTAATGAAAGGAAACCTGCGGGCTGTCTCATAAGGAAGAGCAGCCCCTGGTTTTCTAACAGGTAGGGTTAATAAGGGGATTTGAGGGTGGGGGCTGGTAATCATTAAGGGAAAATGTCTCTTTCAGTGATTTATGTAAGATTAACCATAAATAAGCTAGGGGATCTTCTACACCCGGGTTAGTCACCCGGATGCCTAGGAGAAGGTGATCTGGAACATCTAGTTTGTCTGTGCAGAGCCACTGATCTCAAGACTCAGATTATGTTGATATTCAGGGTGAGATAGACTAGGATACATACAGGTTCCCGTCCAATTAGTTGAGAGGTACATGTACCTAAATGATATTGGTCCCACACATATAGAAAGCCCCTGATTGGGTGAGATAGGATGAGAGGTGAATAGAGAATAGACGAACAAGGGGTCAGTTTTGTCTGTCCATCTTTGAATTCCAGATGGTCAATGTGGAGGAAAGTGCAGTCCCAATTGAGGGGAGACATGGTCAGAGGCCTTGCTTTTAGCATTGCAACTGTGTGAAAGTGGTAATGAGCCAGGGATAGAGTCATGTGGTGGAATAGGAGCATTTATGTTGTAAAGCTGTAAGAGTAGGGGGTCCTGAGAATTGAACGAGGTTAGAAAATTATCCATTTGCTTCTGGAGAGACTTGATAGTTAACTCGATGGTTCTGATGGTCTTCGGGAAATTGAATAGTTATTGTGGTGTTGCAGAGGTAAGAGGGGAGGTGAGCAACTGGGGTGTCACCCTGAGCCTGGAAGCCTAGAGGAGCAGGTGAAAGGAGAGGAGTATTTAAAGTGATTGGTCCTTGATCAGGAGGAGTTTGGGGTTTTAATTTTTCAGGTACAGCTTGTTTGCTCAGTTTGCAGCTAAGGTGGGTAATCTCTATGAGAGTGCTGGCTCTCTCAAAGAAGGTGGTCCCTTTCTGAATCTTGTATATAAGAGTGGTGTGAAGGAATGAGTATTCTTAAGAGGAATAGAAAGAGCTGAGTAAGCTGAAGATGACATGGACAGACATATCCAGCAGTTGGCTGCATAGGAGGAGTTAGTCTTTTTATGAGATTTTAAATAAGATTAAGAGAGCTTTCTAGATGTGAGGATTCCAAGAGGGAGGGTATGGGGGCAGAGTGTGCCTTTAAGTGTAAGGAGATAAGAAAGAATAGAGCAAGCTGGAATCTCTGTCCTGTCTGTTGTCAAGGGGTAATCATGGTTACTCAGGGTTCAGGCTCTTCTTCTTCTGGGATTTTAGTCAGTCTGACCTTGGTGGACCCTATGGGGGAGCAGGCATATATGGGTGGTGATTCAGGTTGACTGGAAGGGTCATCCATAGGCATATGTGGAAATGGAGCTTCTGTTTTCTTTAACCTGAAGACATGAAACTAGGGGGCCTCTCCCTGGAGTTTTGCAGCCATGGGGGTGGTGAGGAGAACCTTGGAATTCATTATGCTGGGTGATACAGGTAAATTTATAACAGAATTGGGCAAATCTGCCTGGCCAAGAAGCAGTAACAGGGCCGACATCGAAGACGGGAGGTGAAAAAAGAGAGAGGCTCTGAATTTGGAGAGTAGGTCTCAGCCTAAAATAGGTGTAGGGCATCAAGGTAGGAGGAGAAAAGAGTGTGCAAAGGAAACACCATATATTAGACAAGGCAGTGGATCTATGGCCAACAGGGAGGAAATATGACCATCAACACTCACAACAAAGATCTTTAAGGGATGAGCAAGACCCAAATATTCAGGCAAGGTAGAGTAAGTAGCCCCTGTGTCTATAAGAAATGAGATTGGCCTTACCTGCTACTTGGATGGTTACCCTAGGCTCTTTGATGGGGCCGACGGCCCTGGGCACTTTCAGTCTTCAGTGGCTGGGCAAGGTTAGGTCATAGGTGGCTGGAACAGGGCTGGAAGAGACTGAACCTTCCCTTGGAGGAGCAAGGGGGCAGCCTACCTTCTAGTGTCCCTTTGTCCCACAGTGAGGGCAAGGTCCTGGTGGGGCCGAGTAGCCAGACAGGCTTATTGCCCAATGACCTTCTTTTCCACACTTGTAGCAGGGCCATGATGGAGTCTGATGAGGCCCCTTACAGGCATTGGAGCCTTTAAGGGCAGTCACCAAGAGCTGGTATTTTGCCTGATCTCTTTGGGCTCTGTCTGCCTTCTCCTCTTCCTCTCAGTGATTGTAGACCTTAAAAGCCATGCTCAGGAGCTCTCATTGAGGGGCTTGGGGGCCCTCCACTGCCTTTTAAAGCTTTTTCCATATATTGTGGACTGATTGGGAGCTGAAATGAATGTTAAGAACTATGGCCCCCTCGACTGAATTGGAGTCAATTATAGTATATTTTTGGAGTGTCTCTGGTAGGCAGGACAGAAATTGGGCTGAATTTTTGTTCGCTTGTTGTGAAATTTCTCAGAGTTTTTTATAATTGACTTCCTTGTGAGTGGCCTTTTGGAGCCCTACTATTAAGCAGGTGACCATATGGTTATGAAGGTCCCTGCCAGGTCAAATCGTATGCCTGGGTTAGATATCTGGATTTCTTTATGTAAGTGTCTGGGTCCATGGAGAAGGAGCATAGTTTCTTCTCTGTTTGGTACAGATCCTAGAGGGAGACCAGGATGTGGATTCTCACAATTCCCTTGGCATCTGCTACCTCCCAGAGGGGGTGGGGGAGTTCGGGGGATTGTCAGTGTCTGACTCTGAGTTTTATGATCTCTAGATGGCAGGGAGCTGTCAGCATAGAGGGGAGGAAGAGAGGAAGCAGACAGACAAACAGTGTGATTAGCTGGATGGAAAGAAGGTGAGTCAGAATCTGCAGGAGGAGGAGGAGGTTGAGGTGCTGGTGGTGGCAACATGTGGTCAGACGGGTCAAAAAGACCAGAGTTTAGAGGAGAGTTGGAGGAGGACGAGGGAAAAGGGGTTCTTGCCAAAAGTATTTGGTAGGTTGAGCAAGAGGAACAGAGGGAGGGTCAAGATCAGAGAAAGAAGAAAGCCTGTACATAGGAAATTCCTGAGGCCTTTCCTGTCCGTGGCAAAAATTATTAAGATCTTTGAGTGTATTGTAATCAAAAGTAGTTTATATTGGGGCCACATGGTAAGTTCCCATGATAGGTAAAGGAGGTAAACAGGAGTTGGGAGGAAGGAGGAGCATCCCCCTTCTTCCTCTTCCCACCGTAGAGAAAGAAAGGGGAAGAATTGTTGGGGTCGTCATCCGCAAAAATTCAGTCCCAGTGAGTAGGAGTAGGAGGTTTCTTGGACAGGCTCCTGGGCTTATGAAAACATAGTCCAAGTAAACAAAAAACCCCGAGGTCTACCTCCCCAGATTTTTAGGATGAAAAATTTGGAAGAGTGCCTACCAGAGGAAGCGAAGGTGAAGAAGGATCTCTAATCCTGGTCTGGCAGGGGTCTGGAGCAGGGTCACAGAGCTGGCCAATCTACCCTGCTCCCAGGATGAAGCAGAATCAGGGAGTAAGCCCCAAATGAGCTGCCACTGTCTGCCACTTCCCTGGTAGTAAGCTTGGGTGAGAGCTGGGGGATCGTCCAGGCAACAGGAGCCCTGTCTCAGTTTCAGCACCAAATAATAGAATCAATCGAGTCTGAAAGACCAGTGTAACAGGCTTTAATGAAAGGAAATCTGCCGGGTTGTCTCATAAGGGAGAGTAGCTCCTGGTTCTCTAGCAGGTAGGGTTATATAGGGGGTTTGAGGGTGGGGGCTGGTAATCATTAAGGAAAAATGTCTCAGTGATTTATGTAAGATTAACCGTAAATAAGCTAGGGAACCTGTTGGGCAGATAAAATATATTATGCTCACTTTGTTAAAGATGGCACTGCCCACGTGAAAGCTGTCACCTAGGTGATATTAATATGTGTTGGGGGTGGGCTGTGGGTAGGCAGAATCCTTGTAGCCTGGAGCTTGGTTTTGGGATTAAGCCTTTCCTACCCTTTTTGATGTGGGGTGGTACAATCCCACCATGCCCCAGATAAGTGACTTTGTATTAGAGACTTCCCTATTTTGTATATTGGATTAAAGGTTTGGATTTCTACACTATAAAATAGGGGCAGAATGGGAGCTTGCTCTCTCGGTTCCTGAGATTAGCATTAGAGGAGAAAGCAGAGAGGAGAGCAGAGAGAGGCCATGTGGAATAGGCCAGGAGAAGCAGCCAAGATGGCGGAGTGTTGAGTGAGATGCCAGTTTGTGCAGAGTTTGTATCTGGGATAAGGAAGGAGATGGGGAACTAAGAAGAATAAGGCTGGTGAGCTAAAAACCTTTGATTCTAGGAAACTCAGATAAGTCAGTAGCTTTGTGAGCACTGAATGTGAGTGGGTTTTGGAGCCCAGTGTGTGTTTTTTGCTTGCCCGCTGGGTGCAAGCTAGGATTAAAGACTATGGCCCACCAGTTTTTGGCTCCATTGTTTCTTTACCAACTGTCCGAATCCAATGAGAACCTGCATGGGCCAAGCGGCTGTGATGGTGGCCATGGCCACTGGCTTTACAGGACCTTCCACACCCAGGTTAGTCACCCGGATGCCCAGGGGTTAGTGATCAGGAACATCCAGTTTGTCAATGTGCCTTCTTCCACTTAAGGGAGGAGGGGGTTATGGCCCCCACCTGCAACCCTATCAATGTTTCTTGCTATCCACATTGTCAGCCGACGTGAATACAGTGTGCTCACCTCTTGTCTCTGACTAAGTAACAGGGCAGATGCCAGACTCTCCACCAGTGGTATCAGCAGCTTCTTCTCCAGAGTATCCCTGCACCTGGCTAGATGCCTTAGTTCTCACTTTTCCTCTGGGCCTGGCCGCGTTGTGGCAAAGCTGTACTGCCCAGTTCCTATCCCAGTTCCAGGAATGGAGGGGGATGGAAGAAAGCTTCTCTGTGCTTCTAAACCCAGCTGTGCCCTGCTGTTTACAAACACTGTTGTGGGCCATAAACTGATTGAAATTGTTTTGCTGGTGGATCAAGAAATAAGCTATTTAAGGAGAGACATTTATGTAAGCATGAGGGGCTTGCAAATTTGCAGTTTTGGTTTTTTACATTAATATTATGTAAACAGCTAGCTGGATTAAAAATGACCTGTCACCGTCACAAACTATTTAGAAAAACAGCATGATTACATGAAATTATGATGACTTGTTTCCTCCATTACCGAAGAACTCTGGAGTGTAGTGGTTTTTAAGGAATATTATGTGAATATAATGTAAATAGTTCCTATGAAAGATTCTTGCCTTGTGTTCATTAAATTTCCATATTATTAGCAGTTGTTTCTAGTTAGAGGCAAGTTGAAATTAGTTTGTTCTATTTGGGGGAGGGGGCAAACTCCTGTTCCAAATAATTAATTGTAAAGTAGCATATGGGTACACACAGAAAATGATAAATACATGTAGCAAGCACTAAATAGAGTGCTAGAAACCATTACCGTTATTTGCCAATATGAAAATAATTTCCTTTGTTCTGTTCATTTGGGGAAATCTAGAAATAAACATAAGGGTGATTTAGAAGCCATCAATGAAAAGCTATGACTCTAATTAGCAGCATCATCCTAGGGAAAGAAAAATGTTCCTCAATTTACTGGATGTGTCTCTCTTCGCAACATTTCTGTATAGCCCAGGGGGTTAAAAACAAACAAACAAAACCAGAACAGAATGTTAATTTAACTAATAATACACTGCATTGATATGGATTATATGTAGATATCTTATATCCCATCTCAGTATGAGATCAAGGCAAACAAACTATTGAGTGACTTACAAAAATGAAGATATATTACTAATGATAGGGAAGGACAATAAAATATCTGAGAGAAGAAAGTAAATATCAATCATGGACATAGCACTTTGTTAGGTGTACAGGGAAGAGCTTGAAGAATGTTAAGATTTGACAAGATGTTAAGATGATGCTATAAGAGACTCCACTATTATCTTTATTCTATTTATAATTATATTTCATTAATCAAAATAAATGCAGTGTACATCTATTGAATTCATGTAGCCACGCTGTCACTGAGATGATGACCACCCGGAGACCACAAGAGGTACACCGAGGAACCTATGGGAGACCGCCTCACAATCCCCTATACAAGTTTCATGAGATGGCCCAACCCCAAGTCCTTACAGGCATTTATTGATACACACAAATAGAAGAAGGGACAAGAATAAGGAAGTCAGGAAGCAGAGAAGAGAATGAAGAAGTCAGGAAGAGGAACTTCTTTAGAGCAGATAAAAGGGCAAAGGAGTTGCTCAAATGTCCCCACCTAGTGATGAACCAGAATTGCTAATTCTATCCCTGTTGTGCTGCAGTTCAGTACTTTTATCAGTAAAGCCACTATGGCCTTTGCCTCTGGGCACTGACCTCTGTCCCTGTCCTATGTTCCTATTCAGGGCCTCTACACCATGCTACTATTCTAGGAAATAAATAAAATATATAATACAGGTTTTTCAATCTAGCAGAGAAAGTTATATATAGCAATAATATAACCAACACCAAATAAAAATAATGAAAGTTCAGAACATGAAAAGTTTACTTTCATGTGGAGATAAAAATATTGTAAAGAAGATAAAACTTAATCTACACATTTGAGTGTTTTTTTAAGAAAGTTTAACTCAAGAATTTTGAGTTGGGTAAACTTGCTTTGTTCAATAATAACTACAGTAACCACCAACACAACCATTTTACAAATAGATTTCATTATAAGAGCATGGTCAATGGAATAAGACTTTTAGTCATGTGACTTTTGTTACTTAACTGTTAGAGTCAGTTTTCTCAATCAAAAAAATGTGAATTTTGGCCCTGGAAAGTTGGCTCAGCGGTAGAGTATTGGCCTGGCATGTGGAAGTCCTGGGTTTGATTCCTGGCCAGGGCACACAGGAGAAGCACCCATCTGCTTCTCTACCCTTCCTCTTCTCCTTTCTCTCCATCTTTCTCTTCCCCTCCTGCAGCCAAGGCTCCATTGGAGCAAAGTTGGCCCAGGCACTGAGGATGGCTCCATGGCCTTTGTCTCAGGCTCTAGAATGGCTCTGGTTGCAACAGAGCAACTATCCAGATGGGCAAAGCATCATCCCCTGGTGGGTATGCCGGGTGGATCCTGGTCGGGTGCATGTGGAAATCTGTCTCTCTGCTTCCCCACTTCTCACTTCAGAAAAAAAAAAAAAAAAAGTGAATGTTGATAACATCTAGGTCATAAGATTATTTAATGTTTAAAAGCACTAATCTATTTACATCCCTATTGGGTTGTTTTACATATGTTAAATATTTAATAAGTGTTACTGATTATTGTTTTAACATATAGAATCAGGATGAAGAGTGAATCTCAAATGGGCTAAGTGGGCGGACCAAGGACAGAAGGCAAAAAGAGACTTGAAATGAGCCACTCAGTGATTTAGCCTCTGGGTTTCCAAGGAATGCAGCCTTGGCATTTCTGGTTTGCAGCTCCCAAATCCAAACAAGCAGCAAACATTTACTAGGCCCCTACTACCTGATGATACTATGTCAGCTCCCAGAATCAGATGATGAATCACATGTTTAAATATTTTTACTCATGAAATTTATATTCTAAATAAGATGAAAAGCATAAGCAAGAAGCAAATAGTTTGGATTGGTTTTAGATTGTGCCGAATGGTATCAAGAAAATTAAGAGAGGGATAAGGAAGAAAACAGGGAGAGCTCCTTTATGTAAGGTGATCGGGGAAGGCTTCTCTGAAGAGTTAGCATTTGAGCTGGGACCTAAAAGACTAGAATGAGGCTTCCACGCAAGCAGCTGGGGTAAGAACATTTCAGGGACAGGATCAGGATATTTGTGTACCCAAAGTGTTGAAGGAGAGGGAGAATATAAACATTGCAGACTGGCTCCAACATTCAAGCACACATGGTCTTTGGAAGAAGTGTGGATTTAATTTTAAAAGGACTAAGAAGACCTTGATGGATTTAAACAGAAGACTGCAGTAACCTGAACTCCTCTTTTTTGAGAACGGACTGGAGAAGACTAAATAGGCAGTGAGGCCAGCTACAGTGCTGACTGTCGTGGCGATGTCCCGAATGAGGGACTTTCAGGGAATGGAGTTGAAGATCAATGAGTGGACCTGTGAAATATTTAGGGGGTGGGGAGAACTCTAACACTTGCTGATGGACTGCAACAAGGTGATGAAAAAAGAGACAACAATGCCAGTTACTGGCTTGAAATTTGGGGTGAATGATAGTGAGTTTTACTGTTAGAATGTCAGCTTGGGGAAGGAGGGTTGGGAGTCTCATTTCGATCGTAATAAATTTAAGAAATTTCTTACATTTTGAAGAGGACATAAGCAGATGTAGGTGAAAGAACTCCATCTCTGCCATCTCAAACCCAAGTAAAGAGATCATCTACAATGGAGTAGGGGTGAAAAAGGATGGAGGTGATCGTGTGGTCACTTCTTTCTGAGAAGGTTGTATTTTCTTGTCTATAAAAGGGAAAAGATGCTTTGCTTTTCAAACATTCCTTCTGGAATCAGCATTTTCTTTATAAGCCAATCCTTGCCATAATGTGAGATCAGCTATATTATCTCATATTGAAGGCAGAATTCGAGTTTCAACTGCTCAAATACACTGCTCACAAAAATTAGGGGATATCTTAGCACTTCATGTTCATTTTCAAATATCCCCTAATTTTTGTGAGTAGTATAAGTTGTTTAAATACATTATTCCTGTTTTTTAAATGGTATTTCAGAGTATTTATTTCATAAATAACTTTAAAGTTCTAAAAGAATTAGTTCACCAGTAATCAAAGATTTACTTTCTTTATTTTAATTCTATAGAGTAGGGTGTTTTTTCCCCCATAAATATTTTTATTAAGCAATCATAAATTGGCAAAATGCATAGCTGCTGCTTCTGAAGTGCTCCAAGCTGCACATTTAAAGATGATGAAAAATTCTTATGGAATTTTGTAATAAGTATGCATGTTGAGTAAAAGAAATTTTACAGTCATGCTAGAGTGTCATGAAATTAATATCTGCAATCCAGACTGTTGTAATTTATACTTCTTTTTGGTTAATACAAGATTGTACCATTTGTACTAAAACCCCACAAAAAAATAAAACTCACAAAATGAATCTCCCCAATTCCACTGATGTATTACATACTTTGGTTAGTAATAAATAATAGTAATTTCCTACAGATATCTGTAAGTTAATTGTATAAAAAATTAGTATCTACTTCTAGATATAGTATATAAATAAAATTTCACTTAAAAACTGATAATGACCCTGGCTAGTTGGCTCAGAGGTAGAGTGTCATTCTAGAGTGTAGATGTCTTAGGTTCAATTTCTGATCAGGGCACACAGGAGAAGCAACCATTTGCTTCTCCACCCTTCTCCCCCTGCTTTGTCTCTCTCTCTCTTCCCCTCCTGCAACCATGCTTGATAGGCTCAAGAGAGTAGACCCTGGGCACTGAGTATAACTCTGTAGCCTGCCTCAGATGCTAAAAATAGCTCAGTCACTGAGCAACAGAGCAACAGCCTCATATGGGCAGAGCATCTCCCCATTGGAAGTTACCAGGTGGATCCTGGTTGGAACACATGCAGGAGTATGTCTCTCTGCTTCCCCTCCTATCACATAATAAAAGAAAAATATAAAATAAATACTACAATAAAGCCAACAGTACTTTGAGATTTAATTATACTGTTCATAAGTCAAGCCAAATCATTCATTCATTCAGAATTCCCTTTAGAGAATGAAGATCTAAAACTAGGAAAGTAAGATGAGGTGTATATGAAGGAAAGATTTCTCCAGCCCTCATTTCTAATCAATAAAATAATTTGCTTATTTGCTTTTGTTTCAGATTAATTGTTTGGAATATTGTGTTAGTAGTAAAGCAGTTACATTTTATTGCATTAAAAAAAGGGCAATTTCACTGTTTTAAAAGTGCAATGTGGCCCGGGCCGGTTGGCTCAGCGGTAGAGCGTCGGCCTGGCATGCGGGGGACCCGGGTTCGATTCCGGCCAGGGCACATAGGAGAAGCGCCCATTTGCTTCTCCACCCCTCCCCCTCTCCTTCCTCTCTGTCTCTCTCTTCCCCTCCTGCAGCCAAGGCTCCATTGGAGCAAAGATGACCCGGGCGCTGGGGATGGCTCCTTGGCCTCTGCCCCAGGCACTAGAGTGGCTCTGGTCGCGGCAGAGCGACGCCCCGAGGGGCAGAGCATCGCCCCCTGGTGGGTGTGCCGAGTGGATCCCGGTCGGGTGCATGCGGGAGTCTGTCTGTCTCTCCCCGTTTCCAGCTTCAGAAAAATACAAAAAAAAAAAAAAAAAAAAAAAAAAAGTGCAATGCACTGTGTGCATGAAGCTGACAGAAAAACAGAAAGATTACATTGAGAAAATATATTTTTGAGTCATTTTCAATGTATAGATTTGTCATCTTTCTACTCATTTTTTTTGACAGAAACAGAGAGAGAGAGTCAGAGAGAGGGATAGATAGGGACAGACAGACAGGAAGGGAGAGAGATGGGAATCATCAACTCATAGTTACGGCACCTTGGTTGTTCATTGATTGCTTTCTCACATGTGCCCTGATCCGGTGGCTACAGCAGATCGAGTGACTCCCCCCCCCTGCTCAAGCCTAAGACCTTGGGCTCAAGCTGGTAAGCCTTGCTTAAACCAGATGAGCCTGCACTCAAGCTGGTGACCTCAGGGTGTTGAACCTGGGTCCTCCGCGTCCCAATCCAACGCTGTATCTACTGTGCCACCACTTGGTCGGGTTCTCCTTCATTTTTTAGATGAAAAATCTAAAAGTCTAATCTTATACACTAACTGGATAATTTTAACAATACTAGGATATATGGCTTTAGAAATATTTGAGCTTCAAACATCCTAGCACCAACATAAGTCTTACTTTATTTTGTGTTCCATTATTTATATTTATTTATATGTTTGATAATTAAATCTAAGCATTAATGGTCATAAACTCTAAATATAGTAAAGTCTCAGTGTTTTCTAAAGTTCGAGATCCTTTGCCACGGAGGTAAGCTGAAACTGACTTAGCATATTCTTACTTCATTGAAAGGCCAAATTAATAATGAAGAAAACTTTTGTAGGAATAATTAAAAATGTAAGTAATAGACCCTCAAGCAACACTAACACTTCAAAAGCACACAGCACATGCAACCTTAGAAAATCCAATTATAATTTACTGTGATATAGTCATTAAAAAACTTCCCCTAGAGGTTTTCAAGAAATTACACTTTTATTGCTTATACTTTAAATATAAAGACAGTTTTTATATTAAAATAATCATGTTGTTATTTAGCATTTTTACTAATATAAAATTGACACAATTCTTTATTAGTGCTTCAACATTTCAATCATTAAATGTTTCTCTGCATTCCAGTTCACTTTTGACCTGTACAATGTCATAGCCTCTGGTAATATTCACTTAGTGCTAAATACAGTGTGTCTGTAAAGTCGTGGTGCACTTATGACCAGTCACAGGAAAACAACAAAAGATGATAGAAATGTGAAATCTGCAACAAATAAAAGGAAAACTCTCCCAGTTTCATACCTATTCAGTGCAGTTCAATGTGGCTCGTGCACAGATTTTTTAGGGCTCCTTAGGTAGCTATCCCGTATAGCCTCTAGAGCGGTGTTTCCCAACGTGGGGCCCATGCCCCACAGGGGGGCAATTCGATAGTTAAGGGGGGCAATTTGAAAATGGACTCGACACGACTTTAACTCTTTCGCCCCGGGCCATTTAAATGCAATGCTAGATATCAGTGCCAAATTTAACAAAAAATGCAATTCTTAAATAATTGCGGTAAATAATTATTAAGTATAATTTCATTTGACGAGACCAAAATATCAACTGGGTGATTGGCGTCATCAAGTAAACTTTGTCCTGGGTTCACCACGGAGCATGCCGTCTGCCGCGGGGAACCCTGGACATTTTAAAAACTCGCTAAACAACACAGTTATTCTCACCTAATTGGCCCATCGCAACTTCTGTAGTGTTTCACATCATTCAGTTGGTGTTAATTTGAAATAAGTGTCAGTCAAAACTGTTGTAAAAGCTCGTTGATTTAATAATCATACATACATATATGTATGTATACAATATATATACATATATATATTGTATAGATAAAATTGGTAAGTATTTGATCTTATTTTTATCAATATTAAACTCTTTATTAAGTACTTCTTGCATCGGGGCTAGAAAGCAATAATATTTTATAAATATTATTGGGGCTATAATAGTGCATGCATGACAATTTTAATTTTAGAAGCATAACTTTCCAGAAAATTTTGTCAAGTGGAAAAAATATAGATACCTTTTATTTGTGGTGGTAGTGTAGTAAATGTGTTATATACATTTAAATAAATATGAATTTTTAGTATATGTTTACTCTATGTCACATTGAATATATTTTAACACATATTTTAATATTAGTTTTTAATTGATCTTATTTTTATTTCTTATAGCCCATAGTAAAATGAGTGGTGCAAGCAAGAAAAAAACTCGTCAATATTCAGAGGAATATTGAAAATTTGGGTTCATACCCGCTGTTCACGATGAGTGGATTCCTTTTTGTCTTTTATGCCAGCAATGCTTGACCAACGAATCAATGAAACGAGGTCATCTTGAGGCGCATTTGAAGGCAAAACATAGTGCTCATATTAATTCAGATTTGAGTTACTTTAAAACTTTAAAGAAAAATTTTGAAAAAAGAACAACATTAAAGTCTCTATTTACTGCTCATACTTCAACTAATAATCGTGTTCTTGAGGCTAGTTATCAAATTTCTTTATTCATCGCTAAAACTGGAGAAAATCACACTATAGGAGAAAATTTAATAAAACTGTCAATATCAGCATTTCTTAAAATGGTTCTTGAAAAAGATGACAAAGATGTAAAAGCTATGCCACTCAGTGACAATACTGTTAGCAGAAGAATAGACAAAATGAGTGAGGGTATTGAAAAACAAGTTATTGAAAAGCTGAAAACAAGAAAATTCTCCTTGCAAATGGATGAATCAACATTGAGAGACAGTGAGGCAGTATTGATAACTTATGTAAGATATATTGATAAAGGACATTTTGCTGAAGAAATGTTGTTCTGTAAAAGATTAGAAAGCACCACTACCTCCAAAGATATATATAATAAGCTAAAAAACTACTTAGATGTCAATGATATACCAATGAAAAATAGAACATCTTGTGCTGCAGATGGTGCTCCCAATATGATGGGCAAGAAAAATGGCTGCTTAAAATTGATGAAAGATGCGAATCCAGAAATGATTCTTGTGCATTGTGTTATTCATAGGGAAAAGTTGGTATCTAAAAACATCTCGCCTATTCTGAATGAAGTATTACATACAGT
This sequence comes from Saccopteryx bilineata, assembly GCF_036850765.1. Taxonomy (NCBI): domain Eukaryota; kingdom Metazoa; phylum Chordata; class Mammalia; order Chiroptera; family Emballonuridae; genus Saccopteryx; species Saccopteryx bilineata. Next base: position 234,457,432 of record NC_089490.1, on the reverse strand, counting down.
AATAAAGTGTGTTAATGCTATTAAAGCTAGTGCCAAATGTGAGCGTCTTTTCAAGCTATTTTGTGAAGAACAAAATGAAGACCATGTGAGACTTTTACTTCATACTGAAGTAAGATGGCTATCTAAAGGAAACTGTTTGAAAAGATTTATGGAACTGTTTGATACTCGTAGTGATTTTTTAAGCGACAAACCTGATATGAAGTATCTGTTAACAATAGATGGTAAAGCATTTGTGAGTTATTTAGCCGATATCTTTGAAAAACTAAATATATTAAATAAGCAACTTCAAGGAACAAATTAAACTCTTGTCGATGCAAAAGCAAAGATATTTGGTTTCATTACCAATATTGAGTTATGTCAGAAACATATTAACAACAAAAACTTTAAACAGTTTCATTGGCTCCAAAAATGTGAAGTAACTGATACCGCTTTTACTTGTTATTGTCAATCATTTGAATATTCTATTGGCTGATTTAAAAGAAAGATTTTCTGATTTAAAATAAATTGATTTCCCAACATGGATGATGCAGCCAATGTTAGTGGATTTGTCTGATATATCAAATATGCAGTATCAAGAAGAACTCACAGAATTGCAAAATGATGAGTCAGTTAAAGCTTTATTTAATATCAAAGGAGTGATGGCATGGCTTTGTGAAGAAACAGAAATCAAATACCCAAATTCAACCAAATGTGCAAGAAAACTATTGCTACCGTTTCCATCTTCATTTTTAGCTGAATGTGGATTTAGTGCTGTAAATGATTTACTGGTAAAAAAAAAGAAATCGGCTGGATATAACACAACGTGGAGACTTGAGACTAAAGCTAACCAAATTGGAACCTAATATAAAATCTCTGTGCAGCAAGCATCAAGCGCAAGGATCACACTAAATTAAAATAATAAATTAATATAGAAAAATCTGTATTAAAATTATTTGGAATTTAAATTTCTGTTTTTCATTATATGTTTTGAAATTTTACTTACTGTGTTTTGTTAACAATTTCATAATGATTTCTTCCTAGAACCTATCATTTATGTTTATTAAGTGAACAAATCAAGTTTTTTAATGTTAAAAATTATGTATGTTACATAGGGGAGGACATAAAAATTTTAGAAAGGTTAAGGTGGGGCATGGCACAAAAAAGGTTGGGAAACACTGCTCTAGAGACTCGTCACTGACTGATGGCCTACCAGAACAGGGTTTCTCCACCAAACTGCCAGTTTCCTTCAACTGCTTATCCCACCGAGTAATGTTATTCCTATGTGGTGACACTTCGTTATAAACGTGCCAATATTCACATTGCACTTTGGTCACAGATTCTAATTTAGCGAGCCACAGAACATACTGAATTTTTCTCTGTACCGTCCCCATCTCAACTGGCATGGCCGTGGTCTGCTCTGCTGTATACATGGTGTTACGTCATTAATCTGCGCATGCGCACATGCTGCCACATCATCCTACAGAAACTGGGAGGGTTTCCCTTTTATTTGGTGCAGATTTCACATTTCTATCATCTTTTGTTGCTTTCCTGTGATCAGCCAAAAGTGCACCATGACTTTACGGACACACTGTAGTTGATTAGGGTCTGTCAGCCTCTTTGGGATATCACCTTCAAGAAGGCACAGACCACATCTATTTTATTATTAATGTATCCCAAAGTTACACAACACTGACATACATTAATATTCTTTAAAAAATCTTAAAATTAATGTCAAATTAATAAATGAAATAAGAAACAAAATTGAAATTGCTTTCCATCAAATATACTCCTTTTGAGTTCAAAATTAACAAGTATGCCTTGAGGTCTTCACCAAGAACTCACTATACTTACAGGACCAGAACCTTATATGGAATTACTGAATTAATCCAAAAGTCCTATAAGGCAGGATGAGTTATGTTCACACAGTTAATCAGCAAATGGGAAAAGATTGAAGATCCATCTTCTGGTCCCCATACTCTTTCCACTACACTCAAAATATGTATTTCATTGAGAACTGGCAGCATACTGAAGTGTTATTTTAAGTACTGTTTGCTTTAAGTCAATATTTATGCAAGTAAAGATGTTAAACAGAATTAGATATCCCAGACTAGAGCTCAGAAAAGAGGTTGAGCCTAAACATATAGAGAAAAAATAGACCACTAATAGTATTTGAATAATGGGTAGAAGAGGTGATTTCCTAATGAATGATACTACATAGGAAAGAAGTTACGGCCTGAGCCAGTTACTCAGCCCTGGGAAACTAAACTATTTTAGGAACTGGGTAAAGGAGAAGAAGGAGATATGGAAAAGGTAGTTTGAAATATAGGAGGTTAGCCAGAAACGTCTTGTTACAGAACCAAGAAAATATTTCAAAAAGAAGGGAGTATTTAAATGAGAGGTCAAGTGGGACAAAAAGAAATTATTCCAATAAAGCTTTCCTTACAAAGTGGTCACAAATAACATCGCTAAGAGTGGTGTCATGAGTTGAAAGCCTGATAGGAGTTGGACTCAAGAGAGAATGGGGAATGGAGGCCTACACACGTGACAAAACTCTTGGGTCAATGTGATTAGAGCCTCTGTTTGCAAATCAATGCTTATACAGGATATCATCAGCCTCCTGCCCTCCCACAGACTCTGAGATAAGGAAGATATCTTTCTTAGTGATTGTATTTCATTCTCCCAGCCCCGTGAATGTATTTAGTTATATTTTTATTAAATTTATCAGGGTGACATGGGTGAATATGATCATATAGGTTTCAAATGTACATTTCTATGATATATTGCACTGCGTGCCCACCACCCAAAGTCAAATCATCTTCTGTCACCATAGAGTTGACCCCCTTTATCCCCCACCCCTTTTCCTCTAGCAACCACCACAGTGTTTCTGTGTCGGTGAGTTTCAGTTTGAGATCCCACACAGGAGTGAAATCATGTGGTTCTTAGTTTTTCCTGGCTGACTTATTTTGCTTAGCATGATATTCTCAAAGTCTATCCATGTTGTCGCAAATGGCAGAATTTATCTTTCTCATGGCTGAGTAGTATTTCTCTTTTTCTCTAAAATCAATTTTAAACAACAACAAAGTGAAAAGAATATTCCAAAATGTTTCCAGAAGGTTTGGTTGTGAGTTCTGGAAGATTTCATGAAAATGTGTGTGGAATTTGGAGGGATGGAAGATTAAATCTGATATGGAGTATATGGAGCCAATGGAGAAATGTCCATTTGGTGACAGTCACCTGAAAGTTTTAGACTTAGGGCAAAAGCCGAATAAAATGGGTTGCAGCATATGGTGGAATCAGTACGGCTGTTCTCTTAAGGCAATGGAAGTAATCACTGTAATCATTGTCTCCTTCTAGGAATTACTCTCTTGGGCAGTGTAAATTGTGAGACAGATGGTGTCCTGGTAGAGGGAAACGACTTGTTAGGAACAGGGGCGGGGGCTCTGAAGGCCTCCCTTAAATCTTTCAGTAGGTGATGTTATGCTCTGGGAAATGAACTTTACCAAGGCCTCTCGATTATTGTTGTGATGGTGATTGCTCCCATTAACATGAACACTTTGGACATTACAATTCAATGATTCATGATGTTATTATGCTAGCATTAAAAGCACATCAATGCTTAATCCTTCACTTACAATTTAACTGCAAAGATTAACCATTGGTGGATAATTACCACTGGGCAAAATATGCCTGTTGACATCCTATCCGTCAGTTTAATTTGTATTTTGGAATACTCCAGGCTTTACCCACTTGAGGGTCAAAGAAGAGAAATAATTTTGTAAAGATGTCTATGTACTACTTATTTTTCATCCTATATTGGTGATTTTTTTTATATAAACTATCAGAAGCAGAGATGTGCTATACAGGGATGAGTGCTTTGTTCGAGGGAATGACTTTGTTCTTTCCACGACTCTCACTCACTTTGGCTCTCCATTCCCCAAACCCTGGCAGCCCCCTACCATTGTAGTAACTGCCTATTGTGGGGCACCCCATAAAGAAATGGATTCTATGAAATTATCCTGCTCTATACAGGCTTACTATGTAGTCAATGCTGACAGATTCCTGTAGCTAACAAGGCACTGTGTCAAAATGACATTTCTTTATATCTTGAATTAATGCTTTAAAATCTGGGCTCCTGAGGTATAGACTTATTAATCAATTTTACAAAGACCATGAACATTTCTCTAGAAATAACACTGAATATGAGCTTATCTTTGTTTGAAAGGAAAAAAAATGGAATTAGAAAATAATCTATTGAGACATGTATGTGCACGTGTGTGTTTATATAAATATTTAAGTATTTACATTTTATATAAATAATTAAATATATGTAAATACATATAAATATTATATATATTTTACAGTGCAATTATTTACTTTTCAGGGAGATTCTTTATAATAGGAAAGCAGCTTGAATTACAATAAATCAGATGTTTATATTTTCTTTAGATTATGATTGTGAATTGTTACTTACATGAAAAAGAAACTCAAAATTATATGTGTATATACATACTGCAGCTGAAAAGACTTGACTTCCAAAGTATCTTGTTTCACAACAACATGAATGAAATAAAAGATGAGCTATATTCCTTGGCAGAATTCATCATGTTGGAAGAGAAACTATCCAGATTCCAATGAGATTTTATAGGAAGAAAAGATGACTTCTGGGGTCATTAATTTAAGGCATTATTTGAGAAGCACTGCTCTGTTCTAAACCTACTTAAATGTATTATTTGAGTTTTGTCAGCTTAATCATATACATTTAAACTAACCTATAAGAAAAAGTTCATGGATTTATTACATCACACAACAAAATAACCTAACACACATAACCAGTGAGTATATAGAAATCTCATAGGTCTTCTTTTTATAAAAAGTCAAAAGCAGTTTCTGTAGTTGTGTTATTATATTATTAAAACTACTTCACTATAGGCTAATTCCTTCAAAGAGTGGATTCCACAGCAAGACTTCAGACATTGCCTGAACAATAAGAAGTCAAAGAATGACTTTCACTTACATGTTATTTTTGTATTTTGAAGTTATGAGGGTAACCTACTAAAAATGGAAGAAAATTGTTGGTGTATAAACATCCAGCCAAGTACTAAAGTTTTGCAAAACCAAAGATGACCCTCTGATAAACAGACAGAAACTGCTCTTGAAAGAATATTGTGTAAAGATTATAATTCTAAAATTTGGAAAATCTGAAATTTCTTTTTTAAAGAATAAAGTCAGAACTGGCACAGGCAAAGGAAGGCTTACCACCTCCCTATGAAAACAAGTTTGGGCTGCAGGTGAGTAAGTAACCAAGCCTTTAAAAGCTTCCTGAAGAATAAAACATCAAGAAGTAGAAATGGGGAAAAGGTCTCCCAGGGAAGAGAGAAGATGGTCATTTCTACAACCCTACAGGGATGGCTATGCCTTTGTGAACACAGCATCAGGGAGAAGTAAAGCTGCCACCTCTGCTTTTCATTTCATAGGTAAGAGAAATGTTTGGATGACTGCTCTGGTCAATTTTGGGGAGGGGGTGTTATTTAAATTTTTATTTGTTTCTTCAATATTGAAGCCTTCGTTTTTAATAGGAAAATTCTGGCTGTCAATATTATTTTACTGAGAATTTCTGATGGCACATCAGAACACCAATAGGCAATAAAATATCAATAGTTGAGTTCCACTTGGAAAGAATAAATTTATCCACCACTGAACAGTAGGGAGAGCATTCATCTTCTGAGTTATTAAAAACTTCTATTTTAATCTGATATGAGGAGAATAAATTCAATGAACCAGTAAATCAGAGGTTTAAATAAACTGATATAGAATTGGTATATATGATACCAAAGAAAAATTATGGACACTGAAGTCCCACAGGTCTGAGTTCAAAATTTAGTTGGAAACTTAATCTACCATATAACCCTGTAAACAATACTGACTACACTATGTCTAGATCTTCACCAAGTCCCACAGAGTCCCACAATTCTCCCAGTGAATAGTAGAATAAGTACAATAAAAATAAACCTAATGGTTTTAAGATAATTATTAATTATAAAAGTCATAGTGGAACACTCAATTCAAACTTTGTCCAAAGAAACTCAATTTTCTACCACAATGGTCTCCGGGATATTTTTAATAAAATGAGCAGAGATTTCATCAGAATTTTATTTATTTTCTACATACAAGATGGGTTTTCCATCTGAGGTGATGCCACACAATATGACTTCTAACTTCTATGTTTGTGAATACAGACTTTGGCTTTGACTTGTTAACAGTATATCTTCAGTCAAAGTCACAATTTCTAATCATTATAATCAATGTTCTATAAACCAGTCAACTGTAGGTTTTCATACACCATTCAAAAGATTAAGCCCCTTGTTACCATTAAAACACTCAAATGAGAAATTAACAACATCTGACTATATTAGTGGTAACATAGCCTTTACTTTTCTGTTCCAGTTACTCAACTCAAGCTTAAGGATTTGGCTGAACAATGGTTTTTTTGCAAATATTTTCAAGTTTAAATGAAATGTTTTTTAATTCAACAAAGAAAAAAATCTGTCGCCCTGGCCGGTTGGCTCAGTGGTAGAGTGTCGGTCTGGCGTGTAGAAGTACCGGGTTCGATTCCCAGCCAGGGTACACAGGAGAAGCGCCCATCTGCTTCTCCACCCCTCCTCCTCTCCTTCCTCTCTGTCTCTCTCTTCCCCTCCCGCAGCGGAGGCTCCATTGGAGGAAAGATGGCCCGGGCGCTGGAGATGGCTCCTTGGCCTCTGCCCCAGGCGCTAGAGTGGCTCTGATCAGGCAGAGCATCGCCCCCTGGTGGGCAGAGCGTCGCCCCCTGGTGGGCGTGCCGGGTGGATCCCGGTAGGGTGCATACGGGAGTCTGTCTTTCCCCGTTTCTAGCTTCAGAAAAATACAAAAAAAAAAAAAAAAAGAAAAAAAGAAAAAAATCTGTCAAGATATCTTGTTTACAGTAAAAAAAAAAAAAAACGCTAATAAAGCAATGCAATCCTTTAATGTAGTGAGTGCTCTATCTTCTCTATACCAATATATATTTAGACAAAACATCTTTGATATTGGCTATTCTGTACTTAGATGCAACTAAAATGGCTAGACTTGATACCTTTAAATCTAGCTCTAATCAAAAACCTTGGTGGCTTTTAGAATAAGAATCATCTGATATTAATGAAGCAGATCATTAGTTTGTGGAAGCTTCACTTCCGACGATAGGTGACAATGGCGTATTAAGGAAGATAGGCTGAGTTAGGAGAAAAGTTTATTTGACCCTTGGCCAAGACTTTTGTCAAAGAAGATAAAATTTGTTTATACTTGGAATTCACATTTGATATAAATCACAAGAGCAAGCCATAAAGAAAGCAGGAGTCTTGAGTATCATATTTACAATTTCTTGCCATCCTTTTATTTTTCTATTTTAATACTGTATTTTCCTGGATGAATTTATCACCAAATCACAACCTTGGTAACCGTTGTATGTAATAGAAAGGTAACCAGGTCATATTTTATATAACATACATTTCTAGTGCTCAAATAATTAATTATGGATGATGACACTAGTTCTTAAGCTGGATGTCTCAATTTTAGGGGGAGGTGTGGTCTGAAACTCCATTTACATAAATATGACACTCTATGTCAGTTTTTTGCACGTGTAGTGGTAGATTTGCTTTCCATCCCTGTGTTAATCATTTTATGCCTGAAGCAAAACTCCCTCCAGGATTAGTTTATTTTAGATGAATAGGTCAAACTGAGTATGGAAGCCAGAACAATGAAAGTCCTTATCATCAGTGGCACAGAAGGCCACAAATCCTTTTAAAAAATAGGTCCTTAGGGATTCTTCATGAATGTGTTTCATAGGCTTAAAATAGTGCTTTTTAATGCATGGCAAAGAGTGAAATTTAAACAAGAACCTTGTATGTTATATTGCCATGTGTGCATTTTCAATTGAATTATTCATTTGACCTCAGTTTCAATAACTCCTGGGGAAAAGGCAATCCAATTCAATGAAATATCAAGTATTTTCTTGTTTCCACTATACAGAAAATCAGTGAAACAAGAAATCATGGGGAAGAATTTTAATCTTCTTAAAAACAAATACATAAATGATGAAGGTTATCACTACTGGATTATTTGTCTATGATAAATCATCTTTTGAAAACATTTCCTATATTGTTAAATTTTTCCTTTTCTGTTTGTTCTACTAGATTTTAATTCACAGATCAATGGAAACTTTTTAAACAACACATGCAAATGTTTATATAGAGTCATTTTAAAATAAATATTATGTATTTATAAAAGTAAATCTGTTCAAATGCAGAAGCATTCCAATGAACATTTAATAGTATTGTGTTCGCCTGACCTGTGATGGCACAGTGGGTAAAGCATCGACCTGGAATGCTGATGTCGCTGGTTCAAAGCCCTGGGCTTGCCTGGTAAAGGCACATACAGGAGTTGATGCTTCCTGCTCCTCCACTCTTCTCTCTCTCTCTCTCTTTCTCTCTCTCCTCTCTCTCTAAAAATGAATAAATAAAATCTAAAAAAAAAGTATTGTGTTTGTACACTGCATACTTCAAGTGAGTTTTACCATGCAAATAAACATAATTCAAGATAAGCATATATTTATATCTTCAGCGACAGTCACATGTCCCTTAAACATGATTCTTTAAAAAAAAAGAAAAAAGGTTCTTTTACAAACAATGTTCCAAACTAAACTACATTTATCCTTTCTAGGAAGGTGATAAAATGTGCATCTATGGGCATACTTACAACTTATGTCAGTTAATTATTTTCCTCCTTTTGCTGAATGTAAGCGTAGTGGTAATTTTTGTTACATTATTTCAGATAAATTATCAATTGAAAAAAATCTGTGCACTCTATTTAAAGTAAAACAAATACTTTAAGGTATATTTAAAGATCGCATATGCTATAATGACAATTCTCAAGTCATTTGCAAACTTTTTGGAGAAAAACAAAATACAAATCAAACAACAATGCCATAATTAAAGAGGAATATAAGAACACACAATCAATGAATAGAGAACCATGATGCTAGGGAAATCTTTGATCTGGAATTGTAACAATCTAGACTGATTTCATCTCTCACAGATGAGATGGATAATTACAGTTAATCTTCACATTTAAATGTCAAGCATTGGGGCAAACATTCTGCAACCACTTCGGGTTCTAAAAGCCTATGAATTGTTAAGTAAAAAGAAGCCTCAGGAAAGACTCCATTAAAAAAACGATGATTTCATGAACACTGTGCTTTGTATATTTACCTGGTTAAGTTAAGAGGAGGGAAGAAACAATTTTCATGGAGTTTGATGAGCAGAGGAGGAAATGAGGAATAAGGAAACGGATGGGAAGGTGACATGGGAAAAAAATTGTGCACACACATTCTCGGTATGAGGTGCCAGGCATCAAGATAGTGATATGATGACAAGCTTTGAATTTTAAGTGAAGAAGTTTAGATGACACTGAGTGTGAAATAAAAAGCCAGGGAGCAGCCCGAAGCATGGAAATGACTTCATGAAATCTGCCTTCATGAGCACAGTTCAGGATAAACTGCAGGCTGGAGATAAGAAAGGATGTCCGTCAGGAGGCCCGCGTTATCCAAGAATTAAGGGATGGAAGCTTAGATTGCTGGCAGTTGTGAGCAAAACACAGGGCACATTCAGCAGTCACTTCAAAGAAAAATTGGGGAAATTTTGGAGATGACTACAATTATCTGAGAGCACTATACAAATGAAAGTTTAGGTGCATCGTTATTTGGACTCCATTTAATCCCATAGTTTGCCACTGCCTTTAGTGATAATATTCACATCTTGTCATTGTTTTTGCAATTCTAACTTTGAAGCACACTTTTTAAAAAAATGCTATCTCTCTAGTTAGTATCTTTCTTTGCCTATTGAAGCCGGATGGAAATAAGACAAAGGATGGAGTAGACCTCTGTGAGCTTGAATTGACCCCACAAATCACTGATTACGATTTCTTGTATGCCTGACCTATTCATACTTGTATCCATTCTCCCAACAAGATCTTGGAACATAAAATAAGTACTCAATAAACAATGACTGGTTGACTAAGCAAATGAATGAACTTAGTATTTCAGGCTTAAGTTTCTTCATCCATTGATAGAAAGAGTAAATAAATATTAAAAGGTGAGAATTAAATTATGTAGTCTAATATAGCAATTTTCAAACTTTTTTTACCTCATGGCACACATAAACTAACTACAAAAACTCTGTGGCATACCAAAATGTTATATTTTTTGCCGATCTGATAAAAAAAATAGGTATAATTTTGATCTGATTACACTGGACAACAGCTATTGTGGTGCTGGACATTGCCATTTTTTTTTTAATTTGACAGTTTATCAGAAAAGAGGTCAGTGCCTCAGAATAAATAGTCAGGTATTGCATCTTTTAAAAATTCTAGCCCTGGCCCTGGCCGGTTGGCTCAGCGGTAGAGCGTCGGCCTAGCGTGCGGAGGACCAGGGTTCGATTCCCGGCCAGGGCACACAGGAGAAGTGCCCATTTGCTTCTCCACCCCTCCGTCGCGCTTTCCTCTCTGTCTCTCTCTTCCCCTCCCGCAGCCAAGGCTCCATTGGAGCAAAGATGGCCCGGGCGCTGGGGATGGCTCTGTGGCCTCTGCCTCGGGCGCTAGAGTGGCTCTGGTGGCAACATGGTGGGCAGAGCTGTGAAGAACAGCTGTCTCCCCCTGGTGGGCAGAGCTTTGCCCCTGGTGGGCGTGCCGGGTGGATCCCGGTCGGGTGCATGTGGGAGTCTGTCTGACTGTCTCTCCCTGTTTCCAGCTTCAGAAAAATGAAAAAAAAAAAAAAAATTCTAGCCCTGGCTGGTTGGCTCAGTGGTAGAGCGTCAGCTTGGCATGCAGGAGTCCCGGGTTCGATTCCCGGCCAGGGCACACAGGAGAAGCGCCCATCTGCTTCTCCACCCCTCCCCCTCTCCTTCCTCTCTGTCTCTCTCTTCCCCTCCCGCAGCCAAGGCTCCATTGGAGCAAGGTTGGCCCGGGCTCTGGGGGTGGCTCCTTGGCCTCTGCCTCAGGCACTAGAATGGCTCTGGTTGCAACAGAGCAACGCCCCAGATGGGCAGAGCATCGCCCCCTGGTGGGCATGCCAGGTGGATCCCAGTCGGGCGCATGCGGGAGTCTGTCTGACTGCCTCCCTGTTTCCAACTTCAGAAAAATACAAAAAAAAAAAAAAAAAATTCTTGCAGTACACTGGTTGAAAATTGCTGATCTAATAAGTACTTTACAAATATTAGTTCTTTCTCTAGATAAAAATGCAGACTAGAGTTTCTAATATTTTATTGCTTAAATATTTAATTGGTTAAATAGTTTAAACAACTTTTTTTTGTTCTTAAATGTTCACTTTGTATGTGTGTGTGCATTCTGCGACAGCTAGGACTAGGAGTAGGAAGGCGTCTCTCCTTGACATCATAAACCCCAAGACAACGAGCGACCTCTCAAATACCCCATTGCTTTCATTTCCCTCATTCTTTCTAATTAGATTTTGAGCCTAGAAATATTTCCCTATTGTTCATCACCTGCATATATATTTTTGAAGATTAAATTATTGTCAAAAACTTATCATACCCTCCACTTTTAACTTAATGCAGCATGTCGTGCAGATTTCTGCTTTGCCGAGGATTGTGGCATTTCCGTCTCCTCTCCTCTCGGTCCGTTTTACAATTTTCATCACCCTATGGCATGGCTTGCAAAAGAATACATTCTCACTAACAGGGTAGATAGTATAAAGTAATTTAATTTTTTTATATAAATGTAAGTATTGATGAAACCCGCTGTTTAGGTCAGAGTCCTTTCAGCCAAAGAAAACCCAACCAGATATTTGAATAGAGGAGAAAAAGAAAAAAGCAATCCTTTTCGCCCACTGCAAGAAGCTGGTCATTATGTGTCCCTGGTGGACATAAACTATTTCACAGGACATGGATATAAAGTGATTGCCACTGAGGAAACAAAAAAGCCGACTCTGCCATCCCGTCAGAGCGCAGACACAGACAGGAATCTGTGCAGCAAGAACGAGGCCCACCACATCCTGCTCCCAGGACACGGGTGAGACCACAGGTATGTTGATCAGAAATATTCTATACACCCCTTCCTGGGACCTCTTCACACTCTGTAGCAATATCATATAACCATCCAGGACCAATGGCATTAGGAGTTAAATCTTCCAGCCTCTTGGGAAGTAAAAAGAAAAATGAAGAAGTTAATAGTCTTCTTGTGGACTGCAGAAAATGTAAAATAGCATTGTATTGTATCCTAAGTTTTATGAAGCCTACCAGTAATTAAGTTTGTCTGTTTGTTTTTGTTTTATCTCTAGCTAACCAGGAAGAAAAGATAATAAAAACAACACAAGAACCATTACCAAATACATCAGTAACTAAGTTTTCCACTCTTTTCCATTACCTAAAAAAGTTCTGCAGAGAAAGGATGCTAATATGATCAAACATTATTAAGATAAAAAGTATAGTATTCCTCATGGGGTTTATCTTTTCTTTTCTTTTTTCATTGATTTCATTAGAATTGTGTGTGAATCCCTACAAGGTGTGCAAACCTGTAAAAGGCTTTGAGAGGTAAATGTAATGAAGACCTGGGTGCTCTCACCATTTGGGTGCTTAAAAGCATGCGGTCAGGACCCAACAGAGCCATCTTGCACAGAAAAACAAAAACAAAAAAACCACTCAATATTAAAAATGTTCAGCTGCAAAACACCCAAAATTTCTTCAGAAATTTTTTTCTGTGCTCAATGATCTTGAAATCTTTAAAGGACATGAATGAAATGTTGGCTCATTCCATTTCTTTCTCCAAGAAAGAAGAAAACCTAATGAGTTCTTAAATAAGCCATTAAACTTCCAATACTAAAAATCTTTTGAAAAATGTTCTGGGGCAGGTTGTTGAGATTTTTGACAGAAGAACATAATTGTGTTCAACAAACCACTGAAGCCCACGACAGTGTACTAAAAACAAAACCAAGTTTTACTAAAAAAAAACAAAATCATTACATTCTTTGCTGGCAGTTACTGATGGTTAATCAAATACTAATGTCAATTTTTATGTGGTTAACATTTTTTTGTATTTACGGAAATAATGTAGTAATTAGAATATTCAATAGCTTCCTTTTATCACAGGAACATTATGCCTTGTGGTTTTGTAATATAACCTTCTGAAAGCTGGGTGGTTTTTGGTTATTTGAAATTGAAGTAGGATTCCTGTATTTTATGGAAATAGCTTCATTGAAACACAATTTTCTAAATATTCTCTATGAATTTATGTATGTTTTGCTGGTAGGTGTCCATGGACAAAACAATTATAAAATGGATGTTTCCCTGTTCACGAGACAAATTTAAGCTTAAGTTCGTGAGAAAACTTGGTTATTAAAAACTTCTGTAAACATGTGTGGCTATAGTATCTGTAGCATGGTTTTTTGTTTTGTTTTGTTTTTTAATAAACATTTCTATATATTGAAGCAGTTCTACAGCTCTCAAAAATACTCACTAAACATATAATAGCTAAATAAGAAATAAAAGCAATTTCCAGTGGTGACAATATTCTTACAGTAGCAAATAATTTAACGTCTTATTTAATACTAACAACTAAGTCTTTAAAACACCATTATGTTAAACATTGCAATTTACTGACATTACAGAGGGGAAAAATAATTATATCAACTGCTATTGAAAGTTTGAAAAAGTTATTATTAAAAATATAGGCTCTTGAACAGGACTAAGACCTGGTATTGTTTCTGCTTTTGATTGGGGTTGGGGGACTGGGAGGTATGCATTCTGTTTCTAAACCAAGTACTAAGCTTTAAAACATAGAAAATAGTTATGCTCTCCGAAGAGACATTTAAAGTAAAATTATGCTTAAGACCAGGTTTACTCATAAAATTCTGCTGTGTGGTATTAATTAGGCCATATCCATCTCTGAATAGTACTGAAGTTCTTTGTCTGAACAATAAAGACAATCAGCATCTTGAGTGCTGTGACAAGCCCCTCAATATATGTCCAGATGCCCTTCAGTGATAATGTCTTCCATTTGTGACCATGCCACAAGAAAATGAGACTGAACTTGTCTTACTAATATATTTTCTGTAAGTGAATATAACATTGCATCAACTGTGTGCTCCAAATGTTCATTAAAAATCCAAAACAAACCCTAAAACTTTTAGTAATCATGAGAAATCTTTACATATTTATATAGTATGTTGTACATTATATGCATGGCCTGTTTATACGATTTTCAAAAGGAGAATATTGTCTTAAACCAATCTATTGGGTTGCATCACTCTTCTTTCCATTGGTTCTTAGATTTTCTTAAATGATGGCATCATGTTCATCAATGGTTCTATACTGAATGCCTCTTCTTGAATAGTACATTTTGCATCCAATGTAAAGAATAGACAAAATTCCCAGTGTTAATGCAATACCACCAACAAAACTGCCAATTTCAAATTTTGAGCCTTTATTGTCTTTAGAATTTATAGTTGCCGTGATAGTTACTGGTAAAGAAACAGATGTCACCGAACTATTGTGGGTTGTGGCCATAGTGGATGTTGATATCTGGGATGTGTTCTGTGAAACAGTTGTTATTTTGGGTGTAGACTTTTAAGGTGGTGAAAGTCGCATTTGTTGAGATCCGTGGTGTTGTCACTCAAGAAGTTGCTATGGGGTTTCAAAGTGGTGACTGTGATATTTTTATGACTGAAGAACCTGGAGTTGATGGTTTTGCTGTGGATCTCGAAGCGGTGACAGTTACTGAGGAAACTGAAGTTGTAGATGGTTTCACAGTGCTGTTGGATTCATTTCTAGGGCTGACAGGCACATGCGTGGTGCTCCCCACCGAGTCTTCACCGTCCACCGCGACCCTCAGCAGCGCTAGCACCAGCAGCGCCCCCACGATGAACATGGTCCAGCTACCTTGCGCGCTGAGTCTCATTGTTCTCAGGGCAGGACACGGTGGCCTCGTGGGTCCGCAACCGAGATGATGGAGGCGCTAGCGAGAGCGGCTGCGCTGCACACCGAGGCTGCTCCAGGTCCCCTCGCGCCGCGCATGCCTCCCCTCCCACTACCTGCCCCGCAACGACCACGCCAGGCGCCGGAGCGGGCCTAAGCGAGCATCACAAGCCAAGCCTGGCAGTGGGACCGGGCAGGGGCCGCGGCGCGAGGCGGGGCCTGTAGCATGGTTTTTGATAGTGTAAAGCCAGCAGCCAAGGCCAGGGCCACTATCACAGCAGCACGGCCCATGCAGGTTCCCATTGGATTCAGACACTCGGTAAAGAAACAACGGAGCCAAAAACTGATAGGCCATTTTCTTTAATTCTAGCTTGCACCCGGCAGGCAAGTAAAAACACACACTGGGCTCCAAAACCCACTCACATTCAGTGCTCAGAAAGCTACTGACTTATCCGAGTTTCCTAGAATCAAAGGTTTCTAGCCCATCAGCCTTATTCTCCTCAGTTCCCCATTTCCTTCCTTATCCCAGATACAAACTCTGCACAAACTGGCATCTCACTTAGCACTCCGCCATCTTGGCTGCTTCTCCTGGCCACATGGCCTCTTTCTGCTCTCTGCTCTGCTCCCTCTGCTCTCTCATGCTAATCATTCCAGGAACCAAGAGCGCAAGCTCCTGTTCTGCCCCCATTTTATAGTGTAGATTCAAAACCTTTAATCCAATATACAAAATAGGGAAGTCTCTAATACAAAGTCACTTCTCTGAAGCATGATTGGATTTCCCACCCATATCAAAAAGGGTGGGAAAGGCTTAATCCCAAAACCAAACCCCAGGCTACAAGGATTCTGCCTACCCAGAGAGACACACATTAATATCACCTGGGCAACGGCCTCCACGTGGGCAGTGCCACTTTAACAAAGTGAGCATAATATATTTTATCTGCCCAACAGATAGAAACACAATTCTGGCAAAAGTACATTAAGAAAATGATATCTAAATGTAATTTCTGAAAGCAATTTTCTAGAAACATAAGTGTTAAGTGCTGGGGGGAAAAGTGACTTAATGCACATTTTGAAAAATCACTTCAAGGGACAAATCCTGATGCTTCTTTCTAACATCATCAGTTGTACTTGGTATTTAAATATTTTCTCAAATTCTTTAGTATATTTAAATTGTTTAAGTTAATTTTGTCAACACAAATACATTTGTCAACCTTTTAGATAAAGCCTTTTTATTTCAGAAATTGTTTTCCATATATATATATATATATACACACACACACACACACACACACACACACACACACACCATAAATGAAGCTCTCAACTCTGGTTTTATTTTTCAATTACCAGTCTTTTTTTTTTTTTACTAGTTTCATGGAAGTAAAAATTGTGACTCTATACATTTCTGCAATTATTTTTTCTCTAAATTTAATAGCATTTCATCAAGTTTGGGTATACATATATAAATAAAATATCTGAAAATCATTCAGAGCAATTCTGAAGATATACTCAGGTGAATTTTATACCCACAAAAATACCAACAACAATCAGTCAAAATTTATATGGGTCCAAATGCTTTTAATTGCTCTCCAGATGTATTTATGCATAGGCACAGATGTCAGGTAAAACAGTCTGGTTATATACAGGAAGTGCATGAATAATTGCTATAGTTTGAACAACACAAGTGTTGGGCAAATGAGTTTGTAAAATTTGTGTTTTTTGAGTTTGCTCACTTTTATTGTTAAAAATGGCATTGGGCAGTGCCAGGTATATAATCTGTAAAATTGCAAATTATGGTCTTGCTTGGAAAGGGCCATTGTCTTGCTAATATTTGCTGGAGGAGTGGTTTTCAAGCCAGAAAGTTTTGAAAAGGGGAAGAAGGGAAGGAGGAAGAAGCCAGTTTGTGCAGAGAGGCGAAGGTGTGCAGATGGGGAACCAGAGGTGAGGGGCGTGGTGAGCTCCGCTGAGACTGGTGGGGCCTCTGATTCTAGGAGAAACCAGAGAAGATTCTTCTGATTGTGGAACCAGAGAATGTGTCAGTGGCTTTGGGAGCCTTGTGTTTTTGCTTGTGGGCAGGTGCAAGACTTTAATAAAAAAGTGGCCCACCATTTTTTGGCTCCTCTGTTTAATTACCCTCTGTCCGAATCCAATGGGAACCTGCATGTGCATGGCCACAAAGGCGGTGGCAGCGGACTAGCCATACAACAAGTAAACCCCAAGGTCGCTGTGTAATAAAGTGCCAAGGAACTGTACAACTTAGTATTAGCAATGCCATGTTAATGAGGAAAAGTCAGGCTTTTTACCCCCTCCTTTCTGTAGAGAATGAAAAAAGAAGAATGCAGGAGCTTCCTGTCTTACAAGGACAACTGGGTCATCTAGTCATAATTTCTAGAATTCTCTGAAAGGATGCCTGGGGCCACTTGCCACACAGAGCAAAGAAGATAGAATTTATCTGAAACCCTTAGAAAACAATGTTTATGTATCTTAATAAAAAATTTCTATACTCGGACTCACCCTAAAGTCATAGGAGTGACTTATACCTCTGGACAAAGGGATCACAAGCCCCGCTTAACACACCCTAACCAGTACTTGATCTTGTATAAAAGTAGGCTCAGAACTATATGACACCTACATGATTTGGGATTGTGCCCCGGGTAGCTAGCCAGCTAATTAATAAACTCCTTCTAAAATTTCTTCTGTAACCTGTCTTAGTGTCTCTATATAACCTGCGGATTAAAGTACAACACTATACAACAGCTGGTTTGAGCTTAGGATCATAGGCATGAAACCATGGTCACTACACTGGCTTGAAGCCCAAGTTTGCTGTCTTGAGCCCAAGATCACCAGCTTGAGCAAAGGGTCACTTGCTCTGCTGTAGCCTCCTGGGTAAGGCACATATGAGAAAGCAATCAATGTACAGCTAAGGTGCAGCAACGAAGAATTGATGCTTCTCATCTCTTTCCCTTCCTGTCTGTCCCTATCTGTTCCTCTCTCTGACTCTGTCTCTGTCAAGAAAAAAAAAAAAATGGTAACAGCTTTCTGATTTTAAATTTAACAAAAAGTGCATTCTAAAGGTTTTAAAAGAGTATTCTATTCTCAACAAAGGAAATATAATTAACTTTAGATCATTGAAGCTAGCTCATCTTTACTAATATTTTTATCAATGAAATATTATTTCCTAATCTCTTTATTTTACTAAGATTTGCTGAATGATTTGTGTTAAAGAAAATTCAGTCAAATAAATCTCAAGCTCTAATTGTCTTTACTAAGTGAATCATGAATGAGTCAGTGTAGGGAGCAGAGTGGTGCTCCCAGGGGTTGTACAAAAAAGGAAGGTTTTTATAAGCAGGAGGAGGGTGGGGCAAGGAAGTTATCCACAAAGAAGAAAGAAGCACTTCAGGCCAGGACTTCTTGAGGGGGGAAAGGAATGGCAGGGGTCTTATCATGCAAATTATCTCACTAGTGCTAATTGGAAAATCTCAGGTTGATAGTTTAAGTAAGGGTCACATTCCTGGGAGAGCTTGAAACTGCAGTTAAGCCTTGATTTGCTATCCTGAGGGCAAATGGCTCCATTTTGGGCCTGTTATTTCATTTTTAACATTTGTAAAAGTAATATAAAAGGCAAGCAATTACAAAGTCACCTGTTACAGAACTTCATTTTGTCTGCATAACTCAGAAAAGTCAGTATGGCTTCATTATAAAATTGTTCCGCAGGCAATCTGAGAGCATTTTCATATTGTCAACAAAATAACCATTGAACGAGAAATTATTACTTGGCATACCTATCCATTAAATAAAGTGTACACCTAAAAATCATTAGAAAATGAAGAAAATGTAACATAGACTCTCTAAATTGATTTTTAATCTGGTTAGATTCTCCGGTTATTAGTCTTTACAATTACAGTTACTAAATTGCATAGTGTAATAATTTTTCATTAGTATGCGCAAAACGTGCCATGCATAAAAATATTGACTCTATACTTCTAGTACATGCCTATACAATTTAAATTACATGTAAGGATACTGAAAAAATAAAAAAGACCCTCAGATTTCTTTTGGTAACTTAAAAATATATATATAATTTTATATAGTGCAAACAAAATAAGAATAAAAGAACCCATTCAATTGCATGTGGTCAGAAAAGTTGCTTATAATACTCCACTTGAGTAAAATATAATAAAATTGTCACCAACCACACTGGCCTTCAGTCAAGCAAACTCAGTCCTTGAGTTCAGCAAAGAGAATTCAGAGCCAAGGGCTCTAGTGCAAAAGGGACTTTAACACAAAGCAAAAGGACAGTCAAAGAGAACTGAGTGGGCTGCTCAGAGAGCTATCTTGGCCTTTTAGAAAGTCACAGAGGCTAAAGATGTGAGCCAGCTGGGGGTTGTGTGGTCTCAGTAAAAACAGTAATATCAATAAAAGGGTTACACTAAAGCTTTATACTACAAATAGTACCATTTTACAATTTCCTGTAAATGTGCAGTAAAATAAAATTCCGATTAATGTAGTTAATTATTTTGTAAAAGAAATTTAGATTCCTGATAGCTTTTATGAGCTTAACTTTACAATTACCATAGGGTGATATATTTTAATTTAGATTTTTTTCCCCCTTTATTGCCCTCTTTTCACAAAGCTTTTTCTTTCTCTCAGAGGTAATGCTTTATCTTTGAATTTTTCAGTGTAAATAACTGGAATGATTACATGACAAAAAGATACCTGAATATCAATAAATTTATTTCAAAATTAATGATTAAGTTGATTAGTAAAATACAGGGCCAGGGCATATGTAATGATGCTATGCATCAAATACAAATTGCTACAATTAAGTTACCAAGATATATACATATGCTTTCAGCTTGAACACAGTCTTAACATCAAGCCAGTTAGACAGTTAACTAGATTTAAATCTCTCTCCCATCACCATACTAGACCAAGCAAAAAGCTCTCCAATTAGGAACAGTCAGAGATAAAACACAACGCACTTTGCAGGTAAAGATATTCCTAAGACAATATACCTGGTTACAGAACATTAGAAAGGAGAAACGCAATTTAGAAAATTCAGAAGCATCGCCGATAACGACTATCACCCATTCAGCTATTCATAACTAATCCCACAGGATCAGAACATGTAACGTTTTGATTTATTTGTTGTCTAGAGAACCAAATTCAAATAACTGCAAAGAAATTGCAATGAATTATTTCATGAAAACACAGCAGGGATTAGACTGACAATGATACATGCACTCTGGGATTTGAAACGCTGAACAATGATACCAGGAGGTCATTCTGCATTGAGAAGAGGAAACAAATCTGACCCCTGGTGATCATTCACCATATATATATATGGTGAATATTCACATAAACATATATATAATTTGTCTTATCACCAGAGACACGACAAAGGATAAAAGTGGGTGGACAAATGATCAGTGAGTTTTCTGATCAGTGAATTTCCAGGTGGAACTCTGAGTTGGGTGCTAGAGATCACAGGGAGGCAGTACTGGGAAGACCGGAGAGTTTTTCAGGGCTGAGGATATGATTGGGTTGCTTGTTCTTCTCACTTCCCACCCCCTGCCCAAAAAAGTCAAGTCCATTAGAAAATCTCTTGCCAAAATGGTGAAGAGTGTCTGTAATCAATTATAAATGGCAGATCACGTAATTGGGCCACTATATGACCTGAGACAAATGCCTCTGTTCCCAGTCTGTCGGCTAGGGTGGGAAACATGAGAAATGTAGACATTTCTATCAGTTTCTTTGGGGCAGATATAAAGCAGCTTAAACTAAGAGTCAGTTTGCCTTCTAGAGACAGACATTGCTGTGAGGCAAGAGCCATGTAGCTAAAGCAATAGGGTGACCAGTCCCCAAGGGACACATGGCTGATTTCTGTAAGTGAGAAACTCAGTAATATCTAAGAGGGAGACCCTGGTCAGCAGAGGAGGACTGCTGAGCTTACCCGGAAGCCAGTGGGGGGAGGGCAGAATGAGTCACCCCAAGATGTGCATCTGTGGTATGCAGATTGTTTTGAACTAAGATAACTTTAGCAGCAGGCTCAAGAGAAACTTTTGCCCCCTACCTTAACTACCTAGAAGAATTAAAGGCCTTACCTATAAAGAAATTATCAGAGATCACTTCTTTTGTCCTATCTATAGAGCAAGGCAAACTACTAAAGGTTTGCTCTTCTCTTAATCCTGCAATGACCCTTTGAAACCCCAAAGGTGCATTCCCACCTACCTAGTTCAGAATGTCTCACCTGCCTTACTCCCCCTTTTCTATCTCTGAACCTCTCCTGCTTGTGAGGTCCCTGACTCTCTCATATATTGGTGGTAGGGGGTGGGGGGAGGGGCATACATATGCATGTCTTAAATTTGGTTATTTCCCCTTGTTCATCTGTCTCAGGTGTGTTTGATGACTAGACCAGCCGGAAGAACTTGAGGGCAGAAGAAAGCAGGGTCCTCCCCCACACAACCAGTGAGCATAACCTGCCCTAAGAGGTCGCTTTGTGAATTATATGGGCAGAGGAAGAAGCAAGAATGAGCCCTCGTTATTAAAGAAGAGGTAGCAAAACACGCGAAGGAACCAGGAAAGAAGATGCCAGACAGCTAAGCATTTGGGGACAGAGGAGAATGCGCTGAGAAGAAATTTTGAAGGACAAAGCATGGAGCAGTTATAAAACTAAATTACAGAGAAAGAAAGAGAAGGCGGGGGAGAGAAATAGAGAAAGAAAGAAGGAGGAGGAAGAGGGAGACTGTTTCAACAGAACGAGCTGAGTTGCCCTAAAGTGACTCTCCAACCTGCAAGCCCATCCGAGAATGGGACGCCATTGCCAAAAGCAATCAATTCTAGAAAGCAGAGGAAGTAGCATTTTTGGCATATTTGAGTGGCAATTACATAGACTTTGACAAGCCCCTGCATGTAGCAAGCTCTCTTTTAGGAAATTGAAGTCAATTGGAAAAAAAATGAATTCTGACATACTCTTATCTTTTGCAAGACTAACAGCTGCCAGTCGTTCTACAGTTTAAGGATAGTTTAGTATTTTATTCAAAATAAGTCTCTTCCATCTTTGCTCCGTAATTACATTGTGTCAACAGCTGTCATTTCAGTCTTTGGCAGCAGAGTTGTTACTGAAAATTGACTTTCAATGAGTCACATTACTTCATCCAGGTGGATTATAAGGCTTCGAACAAGTGATGCTACTTTTCATAGTGAGCACTCTAAGTCCAAAAGTAACATACATTTTGTTCCATCATAGATAGTGCACTGAGATTTCCTGTAGAGTTCTTTTTTGTACTGCTTAGCCAATCCCTTCTACCTTTTACTGGTATACATAGGGTTATTTTACACTGAACATGAAATTGACTTCATGATCTGAAATTATGAAGGTTATAATTGTTATGAATTTTAATTTACCATGTTTCTCCCACCTCATATTTTACATAAAATTTCACAAATTATTTTTCTCTAAATCTGCCAGTTAAAAAAAATACCAGAATGGAGGATGAAAAGAATTTCTCATTGTGCTCCTGTAGTAATATAAAATATCATTTTTTTCAACATAAGACTTATCTTGTTGACAGAAAATATGATATTCACAATCTTCAACTTGCCTCAAATAGGATCCTGGAGCCTTGATTCTATTGATACCACTTGTGTAAGTTATGAATTATGTTTATAATCTCTTACCTAAAAATATATATTATATCTATGAGGCAACATGAGCCAGATACATTTTAAGTCAATAAATTAGAATGTTGTATAACTGTTACACTAAACATAAGACTTGTAGAAGTTGACCTCAAAATGTTCCATGTCCTCTTTTTAGCCCTAGCAGGAGTCCCAAAGGAAAGGTCCCTCTCTCTATCAAAAAGTCCAGGTCTTTGAATGTAGATAAAATGATAATGGTCAACTTGGGAAGCAAGTCTACCCACAACAGTGGTATGTAAACACTTTGAAAATGAAGTGATCATATTAATTTTGTCAAAGTTGATATGATTCACAAGATGATGTCAAATTATAATACTTTTGTGTGTGCATGTGTCTATTGGTAGAATTCTCTGAGGATACTGACCTTTGGATTTTGGATCTTGAGTTCTCCTTACACCCAACATATTCTAAGGAGATTTTGTTTCTCCAAGCCACCATATCGCCCCCTAAATTGATTGAAGCCAGTAGATATATTGTTGAAACTATACTTGACATATTATTTGCATGTAAAATAAGGGCTATATTTGTAAAGTGAGAAAGTGTGAATAGCTTTTGACAATATATTATGGCTTATTGCATAAATTATCGAGCCCCCCCCATCCCACACTTGAGAACTGTGACTGTCAGGTAATGACATACCGTGTAAATTGTTAGGGTGACCAATCGTCCTCCTTTAGGGAGGACAGTCCTTCTTTTGTAAGTTCCATCCTCTCTCAAAAACTGTCCTCCTACATGTCCTCCTTTTTGATATTGGAAGACTAATCTATAAATGTCCGTATTAATTGATGCAGAGTAAATCCATTGTGTGAGATATGACGTATTTGTATTTGACATGACGATTCGTCAAGGATCAGTACAGTGCAGCAAGACGCAATTATGAGATGCATGCGCTCTGCATGGGAGACCTTGAGAGAGTGCGCAATATACTGAGCATGCAAATGGCTTTGAATACTTCATTTTTTTTTTCATTTTTCTGAAGCTGGAAACCAGGAGGCAGTCAGACAGACTCCCTCATGAGCCCGACCGGGATCCACCCGGCATGCCCACCAGGGTGCAATGCTTTGCCCCTCTGGGATGTCACTCTGTTGCATCCAGAGCCATTCTAGCACCTGAGGCAGAGGGCACAGAGCCATCCCCAGCACCCAGACCAACCCAACCTTGTTCCAATGGAGCCTCGCTGCTGGAGGGGAAGAGAGAGACAGAGAGGAAGGAGAGGGGGAGGGGCAGATGCGCGCCTCTCCTGTGTGCCCTGGCCGGGAATCGAACCCCGGATTCCTGCACGCCAGGCCGACGTTCTACCGCTGAGCCAACCAGCCAGGGCAGGCTTTGCATACTTCTTACTGAAACATGACATGGCACATACGACATTGTAGACTCATGATTATTTCTTTCTCAGTGAATATTCAATCATAGACAGGTAAGCAAATTTATGTTTTATTAATTCATTATCTATTTAATAATTTCCAAATACATATAATTTTATTTACAAGTATTTTTCCAAGATTCAAGTTTTAAAGTGGAAATCTAACCTCTAAACATATCTATTAATAATGCATTTTGATTAAATAGTTGCATAACACACTTTTTGAAATTAAAAAGAGATAAATACACCCAAATATCACCCCAAATTACTGGTTTTGTTTGATATTTAGTTTTACTAAATGAGTACTTTTCTCTTACATTTACTATTAAAAATTAATAGGCATGTAAGCATAATTACAATATAAAATATTACAAATGTTTTTATTATGCATTTATCATATTATAGTGTATTATTGTTGCAATGAATAAAATGTTTCTTTTATTTATGATATTGTTTTCTTCCATTTATTTTTGTCCTCCTTTTCATTGCAAAAAAGTTGGGCACCTTAAAATTGTGTTCTCTGTGAAAAGCCCATTCATTTAGAAAACATAAAATAAAAATGTTTTAGTTCCATCTTTATAATTATAAAATTAATCTTTAGACTAAGAAAATGTGCATGTTTGTCAGTGTATATTTGCTTGTCCAGCATGCACATTTTATGTTTTTAATTAAATTTTATTGGGATGACAGTGTTTAATATAATTATGCAGGTTTCCGGTGCCAAATTCTACAATACATCTCTATACAATGTATTGTGTGTTCAACACCTCAAGTCAAATTTTTGTCCTTCACCATTTATCTCCCCATACCCTTCTCTACCTTCTCCCCACACCTCAGCAATCACAACTGTTGTCGATGTCTGAGTTGGGTTTGTTTTTTGTTTTGTTTTTTTTGGCCTTAACTCTATTTCTTCTCCAGGTCCCTCCATGCTGTTGCTGCAAAAGGTAAGATTTCCTTCTTTCTTATGGCCTCATAGTATTTCATTGTGTAAATATACTCTTTTTTATTTTTTTGTGATAGAGACAGAGAGAGAGACAGATAGGCACAGACAGACAGGAAGGGAGAGATATGAGAAGCATCAATTCTTTGTTGTGGCTTCTTAGTTCTTCATTGACTGCTTTCTCATATCTGCCTTGATTGAGGCTACAGCAGAACGAGTGACCCCTTGCTCAAGCCAGTGACCTTGGGCTCAAGCCAGCAACCTTGAGCTTCATGACCTTTGGGCTCAAGCCAATGACCATGGGGTCATGTCTATGATCCCACACTCAAGCCAGCAACCCTGCGCTCAGCTGGTGAGCCCGCACTCAAGCCCAAGGAGCCCGTGCTCAAGCCCATGACCTCAGGGTTTCAAACTTGGATCCTTCACATCCCAGTCCAATGCTCTATTCACTGTACCACCACCTGGTCAGGCAAACACTACTAATGTTTACTTGGGCTGTTTCCAAGTCTTGGCTATTGTAAATAACCAGCATGCACATTTTAGAGGACCAGAAATTCAGATATTTGTGCTCAAAGACTTGTTTCATTATTTACTAGCTATGGAAAACTAATGATTTTTCTGAGCCTCAGTTCTCTAACTATTAAGTAAAGTGTCAATATTTTGGGTGATTGTATTAAATAATATAATTGGACTGAGTATATACTATGTGTGTTACACTGAGGTCTCATTTTTACCTCAAAATAAAATCCATACTTAATATGAAAAAAGAGCAACTTTTAATAACTTGAAAACTACATCTTTGTGCAAGATAGACTAAATTCTGACCTATTGAACACAAAAGTAAATCAGTGACCACAGAATATTTCAGAGATTCGAGCAAGTGCCATTGTGAATCATACTGGACATGAGAATTAAATAACATACTTCAAGTCAACCAATATTTCTGACAGTTCTCTTTCATGAAGTCTGTGACTATACCAATAAGATTTGCAAAAGCAGGGAGCATAAAAAAATTGAAAAGAGAGATTTGTTCTTATGGTTCAAATATATTATAAAACCTTTACCAAGTCTCAGGAAAATAAAGAAAGATTTGCAATAGAGTTTATTATGCAACTGAGAATTCCATGTAGAGTACCTGATTAGGAGTTAAGGCTGTATCAGAAAGGCAGAGTCTAGTTAAACAAGCACTAGGTGTCTAGTGACATTATATGCATTGTAAATGCTACTTTTTAAAATTAGATTCTTATGTGACTCATAAGAGTAAGGCTTTATCTTCCAGAATAAATACCATATTTTTGTGACATTTAACTATCTCAACTCAAATGTCTAACAATTAACAAACCTCTCATAAAAAATTAAGAATATATATTTGGCATAGAAAAGATATTTTAATACCTGCAAAGATCAGTACATTAAAACTGAATTTTTTTTTTACTAACCGCCAATTCTAAAAAATAGAAAATTTGGCATTTTCAAAATAAATTTAGTGTTTTATCAATTATCAGAACGATTTTCGGAGAAATAAGCTGCAAAAAAAAAATGCAGACTACAGCCATCTCTCTCTCTCTCTCTTTAAACATCGAAACAGAATTGATTTAGCACACCAACAAGGCAGGCCTACAGGATGCTTGTTCCTCACCCCATGAAAAGCAGTGTGATCACCTACTAAATGACTACTCAGTTTACATTTTACATAAATCAATTATCTTCCCTTAAAGACTCTAGGGGTCCTTTGTGAGATGACCCTGCATGCTGGTTTCTACATCCATGTTATTTGGGAAGATCATCTCATTGAAACATTTAATTCAATTGACATTGCTGATACTAACTTCAAATATAAGTGGCTTCTACAGACTAATAAATAGATCTTAAGCACTGAGATGTGTATCTGAGTATAGTTGTGTCCTTGTCCGTGAATAAAAACTTGAAGAAACAGAAGTCCATACGCAGACTTAATAAAATGAAAATCTTTTATCATAATGACTTGATAGATTCTTATTGTCTATGATCACTAATCCTAAAACTATGCCTTAGATAAAATGCAATCTTGGCTTAATTATTTAGCTACAATACAATAAGAAACACAACAATTGAACAATGAGTACAGTAGGAAATAAGAATTGAAAGGGGCTTATACAAACATAACAATAATGCATGTTTTTTTTTACTTTGTAATCTGAAGAGGCTTAAAAAACCAGTAATACCCTGGGAAAAATGAGTATGCTTAGTGGTACTTTAAGATATTAACATAATGTGTTCCCCATATCTATAATTATATTATATATAAAATATATTATTGTACATTATATACATAATATAAAATATATGTTATCATATATAAAATATAATTAATATATTTTGAAATGTGTATATGATGTCCCCTCTCATCTGCGAGGAAAACTGGGTTTGCGGTACATGGTAACTATATTACCTTTTCCACTCCTCTACACATCTAAAACACATATTATAAAATAAAAAGTTTATTTCAAAATGCCATTTATACTAATACCATAAAATAAAATTCACCACAGAGCAATACTTTTAAATATGTGCAATATTTTGCTACGACCAGTGAATTAAAAGGTAAATAAAATAAGAACTAAGATGTATATGCATAGAAAGACCAAAATCTGTATAAATAGGTGTTTCTAAAGTTAATCTGATGTATGCAAAATTACAATTGCGTTTTCTTCAAAGAACTGGTAGATTTATCATAACATTCATAAGGAAAAATAAAATCTAGAGGTTGAACAAGCAAACAGAATAACCTGCTTCCAACATACCTACAGCTTTTGGATTCTCAATATATTTCAGAAGTGGCATTATGAAGCAGAAAGAAAAATATTGGTTTTTC
The DNA here is from genome assembly GCF_036850765.1 of Saccopteryx bilineata. NCBI lineage: Eukaryota > Metazoa > Chordata > Mammalia > Chiroptera > Emballonuridae > Saccopteryx > Saccopteryx bilineata. The sequence goes on along the minus strand of NC_089490.1, from coordinate 234,429,605 downwards.
TGTTTGTAGTCTAAGATAATTGTGCATCCACATGATGGGGGAGGATTGAGTAATACATAAAAATATATCTCTACATAACATTAAACAAAATAAATTTCAGGAAGATTATGTGCTCAAATGTTAAAATGTGGGTATCAAAATTGTGAAATAAGTTAAAAGAAAATAAGAGAATTTTTATGACCACATCAGATCACTGCAGTGCACAACAAGAAAAGATATTCCCCTAGAGGTGAAGGGAAACATTGCAGTGAAAGCCAACCCTGGCTACCCAACTGGAATTTCCTGGGCATATTTTGTATTGAGTTAGAAAAGAGAACACAGCAACCTTCAACAGAAAGGCCTTTCAAGAAGGTCTTAGCCTTACCAGGCAGTGGTGGAGTGGACAGAGCATTGGACTGGGATGAGGAAGGACCCAGGTTCGAGACCCCGAGGTCGCCAGTGTGAGTGTGGGCTCACCTGATTTGAGCAGAGCTCACCAGCTTGGACCCAAGGTTGCTGGCTTGAGCAAGGAGTTACTTGGTCTGCTGTAGCCCCACGGTCAAGGCACATATGAGAAAGCAATCAATGAACAACAAAAAACTGATGATTGATGCTTCTTATCTCTCTCCGTTCCTTTCTGTCTGTTACTATCTATCCCTCTCTCTGACTCTCTGTTAAAAAAAGAATGATGTTTTAAAGCTTTGGTTTGACTTTTAGAATACTGGATTTTCTTACACTATTTTCCAATTGCAAAATATTGTCTCAGTTTCAAAACCACTTTTCTATATTACAATAGGAGGTACTGGAGAGGGGGGGCTGGAAGCCAAGATAAGAAAGAAGAAGGAGAAGAAGGATGTTTTACCTTCCTCTGCCTGTCTCCATGCCTCTTGGTGCATGTTATTTGTTCATTTTTTCCCTCCCGACCCATACAGCAGTTTTTATTCCAATTTTCTGTGCCTGCAAATGGAAACCAGCTTCATGCATGCTCCCAGAAATGATGGCAGCAGCAGCCTGAGCCAACGGAGCCCCTTCTGCAAGGTCTGTGTCCTCGCACCCAGGGAGCCCTCTCTCTGCTTTTACAAATCGGTCATTTCTGGCAGCTGCTTCCGGTTGTTTCTACTTGTGTGATATTTCCGAATTCCATTTTTGCCCTTTTAATTATTCTCTATCTAGTTAAAATTCTTTATATTTAAGAGGACCAACTTTTTTACAATGAAAAGAAGGACAAAAATAAATTGAAGAAAACAATATCATAAATAAAAGAAATATTTTATTCATTGCAACAATAATACACTATAATATGATAAATGAATAATAAAAACATTTGTAATATTTTATATTGTAATTATGCTTACATGCCTATTAATTTTTAATAATAATTTAATTAAAAGTACTCATTTAGATACAAATACGTCACATCACATGCAATGGATTGACTCTGCATCAATCGAATACGGACATTTACAGATTAGTCTTCCAATATCAAAAAGTAGGACATGTAGGACGACACTTTTTGAGGGAGGATGGAACTTACAAAAGAAGGACTGTCTTCCCTAAAGGAGGACGATTGGTCATCTTATATAAAGATATTGAATTATTTTAGTTAAAATAAATGGACTTGTTTTTCTTTTTTCTTTCTGCACCTTTATTGATTCTAACAAGTTAAATTTTAGAGATTGGTTTGGTGTTAAAGATTTTTTTCTTACATTATATTTTGTTACCTATTTCTAGAAAATTAAAACCACATAGAATATCTGTTTCTATTTTTACCTTGGCAATCTAAAAAAATGATTGAAATACATGGTGGATTTTATGCATTGTATAAATAAATGTCTATCAATTCTAATGAACGTACTTTTCAGTGATATAAGCTGTGGCCTATATGAAACTTTTGTCGACGGGGAAGGTTATGGACCCAGAAACAGATAGAGACACAAGTTCAATTTTGGTGCCAACATGACATGATTTACCAGGGTTTTGATTATCAGGAAGAAGTTTGACTAGTTAATTATTAAATAGTTGAATACATCCAATAGACCACCAATCTACTATCCAACACCTATAAATTGCAAAAAACAATAAAAGTAAATATAATAATATTTTAAATTTAAATTTTAACAAAAGCAGTGAAAAGACCTCTTCTGAAATTATTATATTGATTCCTTGATTTTCCTGCATGGGCTGTGTTAATTAAATTTCAGTCTTTCAAGCATATGTTATATTTAGCAAAGTGGCATATAAAAATTTTATGTAGGATTCAGTGTTCATAATATTCTCATAGGATCCACTGTACCACCGAAATTAAACTAATAATGCTGAAAAGGATGTTTACCTTCAAGATCCCTGAGGTACTTTAAAAGATCAATCAACTTGGCACTTTTGAAAATTTAAATTAAATTGATGATGTCTCATTACACTCTCTTTGATGATTATGATTGCAAAGGAGCAGAATATAAATCTTAAGGAAAGCAGCTCTGAAAGGCTAACTAATACAAAACATTATAGATGCTGAGTATAGACACTATGACTTTTGTTCATCACTGATAGAATAATGAATCATTTTAACTTTCTCTTCATTGATTTCTGAAATCTACCTTATGACCTTAGGAAGTACACCTTTAATTTAAAAAAAATAATAAAAATAAGATGGAAAGTAATGCAGGTGAATATTAAATAGAAAAATTACATGTTTATTTGTAAGTTTAATACTCACTATTCAAGGGATTGTTTTCAAAATATGTACAAATTAATTAACTTTTAGATAATAAACTATTAGCACATATCCACATAGTTTATATATGAAAGTATAGATAATGTTGTTAAAACTGTATTTTTAAAACAAATACAGTTATCAACCAATATTACAGTTTAAACCGTTAACATTTTATGAATATCACGATGTTAATTTCTTTTCCTTTAAAATTTTTGTAAGCTCATATTAGAATAATTCCTTTAACTAATGTCCCAGTAGAACCCAAGCTCTACATCGATCAGGCCCCTGATTCGACTTCCCCGTGCAGTGGGACACTCCTGCTGCTATATTAGCAGGGCTGGCAGCCTCTTCAAGACTACTCTTGAGGCAACTATGAGGATGCTACTAATCAGTGCTGACTTTTAACTGCCACAGGAGGGAAAACACAACCGACACACAAGTTAGTTGCAAGAATCACACAGGCAGTTTATTACTCAGAAATCTTTTTGGCGTGCCTGGGTATAGCTTAAGGGGGCCCCCTCGGCATGCCCCTCTAGGCTGTCTTAGGTCAGAGCTGAGTGGCAACAGTCCACAGTTCACGTTGGAGTCTGGGGGCCTCTCAGCTTTAGTATCTTTTCTTGGCTAATGCCTTTGAACAGGTGTCAATCTACAGGATTATCACCTCAACCAGCTTTTTGGGAGTTCCTCCCAAGGAGCCCTTTTTATGTTAATCTACTGAAATGTCACATCAAGCCACTTTTAAGGTGTTCCTAGGGAAGCTTCTTGTTTATGTTAACTTACAGAGTTATGACATCAAACCACTTCTTATCTATGTATAACTTCACACACACTAACCAGGCCCTGCTCAAAAGTCAATCTGTTTATCACATCTGCACACACTATATTAATTCCTATCCAGATGGCATAACTTTATTTCTTTAATTAATTTTAATATTATATCTTAATTACTTTTATCTTCCATATCTTTTATATTTCTATACAATTACTATAACATTATATTACTGCAACACCTAATATATATATATTTTTTTCTCAAAGTCCACTCTATATCTTAATCTATATAAGAGAGATGACAGACCTACACTATGAAGTTTTAGCAGTTAGAAAATAAGAAAAAATTATGCAGTAAAACAGAATGGAGATAGCAAGAACAATCGTTTGTATCTAGGACTTACCTAGCAAAAACCAGGTAAAACAATATTTTTAAAAGGATCATATTTAGAGTTGTAACAAGAAAAAATGTATTTTAAAATAAATTCATCAGAAAGTAAACAGAAACCATTTGAAGAAATAAAATTTGTTGAAAAACCATAAGCCATGAGAGACAAATGTATTATGGAAATTAAAGTGTTATAAATTTTTAAATATTAAAATCCTAATGGGCTCTCTTTTGTTGTTGTTAGCAAAACCCCTGGAAAAACATGTGATTCCTGCAGCACACACAGCTTCCCCAGTCCCTGGGCCCTGCAGTGAGATGGGCTTGTCTGGCAACGGCTCTGAGCAGCACTCAGGGGCAGCAGCTTCCCCCACAGCTCCCCTCTCCCCTCTCGGCTGTGTATTATAGAGCACCTCAAATTGAAACATCAATCTTTGAACAGAATTCCCGACACCCCGGAGCAGCCATTGAAAGACCATGGTCTGCATGCCACATCAAGCCCGCTGGGTGTTTTTGTAGTTTCATTGTGACCTAGCTACACCCATGTCCCTGGCTGGTTGTACTGGGAACTTCCCCGGTAGAATTGCAGAACACCGTGCCTGGGAGAGTTACTTTATGACTTACAAAACTGAAACTATTTACTCTACGGCCTTTGTAGAAAAGTTTGCCAACCCTTGCCTGCCTAGAAGATGGATTTTCTGCAAGATTGGTAGGTCAGATTTCCAAGAAGTTCTGCTGGCTGTGCTCTATCCTCTCAGATCCAGAACTAAGCTCAGGGAGAGAGGGCTTCCTCCTTATGAGCTCTAGCTAGGTCCCTAGGAGAGGAGCTGCCCTTTCTATCTGCTGTCCTATATGTTCTAGAGTTCTTGTTAATTCTTACTAAGCAGTCCCACATGATTCCAATTCCCGTTTATAATTAGTCATTCCTTATATAAAACTTTTCTTGTTCAAATAATTATTTGGTATCTATTTCCTCACTGGACCCTGACTGATATATAATGAATATCTCTTTTCCTCCTTTTATCTTTTTTTTATCATTATTCATTTTAGAGAGGAGAGGGAGAGACCGAGAGAGAGAGAAGGGGGGGAGGAGCTGGAAGCATCAACTCCCATATGTGCCTTGACCAGGCAAGCCCAGGGTCTCGAACCGGCGACCTCAGCATTCCTAGGTCGACGCTTTATCCACAGGTCAGGCTCTTTTCCTCCTTTTATCTTTAATTTACATGTGTCTTTTATTTAACGGTGACTTGCTACATGTATGGCCAGCAGCCACCATAGTGGCCATTCACATGCAGGTTCGCATTAGATTCGGACAGTCGGTAATGAAACAATGGAGCCAAGAACTGGTGGGCCATTAGCTTTAATCCTAGCTTGCACCCAGTGGGCATGTAATAACACACAATGGGCTCCAAAACCCACTCATTCAGCACCCACAAAGCTACTGACTTATCTGATTTTCCTAGAATCAAAGGTGTCTACCTCACCAGCCAATTCATCTCTGTTTCCTATCTCCTTCTCTCTGCACAAACTGGCTTCTCCCTCAGCAATCCACCATCTTAGCTGCTTCTCCTGGCTTTCTTCATGTGGTCTTCTCTGCTCTGCTCTCTAATGCTAATCTCAAGAACTGAGAGAGCAAGCTCCCGGTCTGCCCCCATTTTACAGTGTAGAAATCAAAACCTTTAATCCAATATACAAACAAGGAAGTCTCAGATACAAAGTCACTTATTTGAGGCATAGTGGGATTCCTCATGAGAGTGTACCACCCCAGGGTGGGAAAGGTTTAGTCTTAAAACTAAGCCTTAGGCTATAATGACTTTGCCAGCTTACAGCCTATCTCCACTTTTTCTTTTTTTAAATATACATTCTAACTTTCTGTGCCTTTTAAGTGAAGTGTTTTACCATTTATTTTTAGTGTAATAGACTAGTTAAGTTGGATTTAAATTTCCTGTCTTGCTCGTTTTCTCTTTTTTCTATATGATTTTTGGTGTCTCATTTTCTTCTCTTTTCTTGCTTTCTTTTGGATTGAGGGTTTTTAGTACTTTTTTGGTTTATTAATGTTTAGTAATAACTATTTTGTGCAGGTTTCTAGTTGTTTATAAAAGGAAGAGAGATATATTATAGTTCCTATCACTATATCATGACTAGAAATTCAAGTCCAAAAAGAGTGTTTCTTTTCCATTACATTTTTGAATTTTTTTATGGCTTTGTTTAAAATTACATAAGTTTCATATAAAAGAATAAAGGTCAAAATAAGAAATGATAAGTGAATGCATACATGCTAAAAAGTACCTATGTGGTATGTAAAAAATGCGAAAGGGTGTGGGTGAGAGGAAACACTCCATTGTCTCTTGAATATGTAGATAAAGAAGAATCATTAGTAAATGGTTTAAATTGAAAGAAACCTTAAATGAGGTTTCATATATTTAGGCATCATGTTTAAAAATGATAGGTCATAGTAGAATTTGGTCTTAAAAATATTAAAATATAAAACTGAGGGCTCTAAGATATTTTATCAGACACATCACATTAAGAAAAGTGCTTTATTAGCTAATTGATATATTTAATTGAATGGTTTCCATTCTTATAGAGTCAGCTTTACATTAGTATGAAAATGTGAACTCTTTGAACCTTGATTAGTGGGTTAGTGGGTTTAAAGAAAATAAAGTCACCTTTCTAATCTGAGTTAACAGTGAGGCAGAATGGATGTTCTAATTATCTGAGGGGTTGAAATTATTCATGTATGGCAAAGATTTAATTGGTCCAGGTGCACACTGTAAGTAGAAGACAAAACCAGCTCTAAAGGAGTCTTTCTTATGAAGAGCTGATGAAATTCTATGTTCACATAGAGAAAATAAAGAACCCTTACTTTTCTTATACTGTCCTAATTTTCTCAGTAAAGATTAATAAATCATAGCTGTCTTCAAGTGTTGGTTCCAGAGACTCAATTTGTTGGTATGAAACTAAATAATATATTTCCACATATTTAGATACGCCCCATAGGAGTCAGTAATTTTCTTTTTTTTCTGTAAAAGTCTGGATGATAAACATGGTCTTCATTGTAAGTAACCTTCTGGAACTAGTATGGAAAGCAGTCATAAACAATACCTGAAAAAATGGACTATCTGTGTTTCAATAAAACTTTATTAACAAATCAAGAAACTTGCCTGCCACCCAAAAGTGACTACCCCCGAATTAAAGTATGCCTCTACTTACACAACTAGGAAGCATAATATTTTGAAATAATTTGATCTTCTAGTCATTCATCCCATTCTTTTCAACATCAGCAATATAAAGTTTTAATGAAATTGCATTCATTAATTGCATTCATTCAATGTCAGTGTAGTCAGCCTTGAATGTCCTGAGTCTGGTCTTGCATGACTTTTCATAATAAAAAGTATGCATTTTTTAAAAAGTAGATATTTGGTAAGATTGTTCTGCAATCTATGTAATTTCTAAGTAAACTAATTTTTCTCAATGCACTGCATAATTTCAAGCAATAATTTAGAGGATTTAAGCATGTTCAGTCAGTCATTCTCAAACAAATAATGAATGCCTAAAAGAATGCATGCAACTTCCAAAACTACTAGATCCCATTAAGACATTGGATAAAGGCAGTTTAGCTTATCGGGAGATTGAATAAACAAATGCTGACAGATGATCAATGTGCATATGATTAAGTCCTTTGGGGGGGGAGCCAAAAAATGTATTTATCCACATTTTCAAAATTGATGACTTTTAAAGTTTTTGATTCCAGAAAAAGACTTGTTTTGTTAAAATTTCCAAGAATACAAAAAGAGCCAATGGAGTTAGATCCCAAAAGCAACATAGTCCTGGATGGCATACTTTATCTCTCTGCCTTATTTCCGCATTTGGAAGCAGGAAAAAAAATGGTGGCTATTTCACACAGTAGTTCTTTTTTTCTTTAAATCTTATTTTTATTAATTTTAATGCAGTGACATTGATAAATCAGGGTACATATGTTCCGAGAAAACATCTCCAGATTATTTTGACCTTTGATTATGCTACATACCCCTCACTCAAAGTCAAATCGTCCTCCGTCACCTTCTATCTGGTTTTCTTTGTGCCCCTCCCCTCCCCCAACTCCCTCCCTCTCCTTCCTCACCCCTTCTCCATCCCTCCACCCCACGCCCTGTTACCATCACATTCTTGTCCATGTCTCTAAGTCTCATTTTTATGTCCCATCTATGCATTGGTTCATATAGTTCTTAGTTTTTTTCTAATTTACTTATTTTACTCCGTATAATGTTATCAAGGTCCATCCATGTTATTGTAAATGATCCGATGTCATCATTTCTTATGGCTGAGTAGTATTCCATAGTATATATGTACCAAAGCTTTTTAATCCACTCGTCCTCTGACGGACACTTGGGCTGTTTCCAGATCTTCGCTATTGTGAACAATGCTGCTATAAACATGGGGGTGCATTTCTCCTTCTGGAACCATTCTATGGTGTCCTTGGGGTATATTCCTAAAAGTGGGATGGCTGGATCAAAAGGCAGTTCGATTTTCAATTTTTTGAGGAATCGCCACTATGCACAGTGGCTGCACCAGTCTGCATTCCCACCAGCAATGCTGGAGGGTTCCCTTTTCTCCACATCCTCGCCAGCACTTATTCTGTGTTGTTTTGTTGATGAGTGCCATTCTAACCGGTGTGAGGGGATATCTCATTGTGGTTTTCATTTGCATTTCTCTAATGATTAATGATGTTGAGCATTTTTTCATATCCCTATTGGCCATCTGTATATCCTCTTTGGAGAAGTATCTATTCATTTTTTTTTGCCCATATTTTGATTGGATTGTTTATCTTTCTGGTGTTGAGATTTACAAGTTCTTTATAAATTTTGGTTATTAACCCCTTATCAGACATACTGTCAAATATGTTCTCCCATTGTGTAGTTTGTCTTTTTATTCTGTTCTTATTGTCTTTGGCCGTGCAAAAGCTTTTTAATTTGATATAGTCCCATTTGTTTATCCTGTCTTTTATTTCACTTGCCCATGGAAATAAATCAGCAAATATATTGCTGCGAGAGATGTCAGAGAGCTTACTGCCTATGTTTTCTGCTAAGATGCTTATGGTTTTACACCTTACATTTAAGTCTTTTATCCATTTTGAGTTTATTTTTGTGAATGGTGTAAGTTGGTGGTCTAGTTTCATTTTTTTGCAGGTTGTTGTCCAATTTTCCCAACACCATTTGTTGAAGAGGCTGTCTTTACTCCATTGTATTTCCTTACCTCCTTTGTCAAATATCAGTTGTCCATAGAGCTGTGGGTTTATTTCTGGGTTCTCTGTTCTGTTCCATTGATCTATGTGCCTGTTCTTATGCCAGTACCAGGCTGTTTTGAGTACAATGGCCTTGTAGTATAGCTTGATATCAGGAAGTGTGATACCTCCCCCTTTATTCTTCTTTTTTAAGATTGCTGAGGCTATTCGTGTTCTCTTTTGGTTCCATATAAATTTTTGGAATATGTGATCTATATATTTAAAGTATGTCACTGGTATTTTAATTGGTATTGCATTAAATTTATAAATTACTTTGGGTAATATAGACATTTTAATGATGTTTATTCTTCCTAGCCATGAGCATGGTATATGCATCCACTTGTTTGTATCTTCCTTGATTTCTTTTATCAGTGTTTTATAATTTTTCGAGTACAAGTCTTTAGTCTCCTTGGTTAAATGTACTCCTAGGTACTTTATTTTTTTGGTTGCAATAGTGAAGGGGGTTGTTTCCTTAATTTCTCTTTCTGATTGTTCATTGTTGGTGTATAAAAATGCCTCTGATTTCTGAGTATTAATTTTATATCCTGCCAACTTGCTGAATTCATTTATCAGGTCCAATAATTTTTTGACTGGGACTTTAGGATTTTCTATATACAATATCATATCATCTGCAAATAATGATAGCTCTACTTCTTCTTTTCCAACTTGAATGCCTTTTATTTCTTCTTCTTGTCTGATTGCTGTGGCTAGGACTTCCAGGACTCTATTGAATAAGAGCAGTGAAAGGGGGCACCCCTGCCTTGTTCCTGATCTTAAGGGTATTGCTTTTAATTTTTGCCCATTGAGTATGATGTTGGCTGTGGGTTTCCCATAGATGGCTTTTATTATGTTGAGGTATGTTCCCTGTATTCCCACTTTGCTGAGAGTTTTGATCATGAATGGGTGCTGAATTTTAGCAAATGTTTTTTCTGCATCTTTTGAAATTATCATGTGGTTTTTCTCCTTCCTTTCATTTATGTGATGAATAACATTGATAGATTTGTGAATATTGTACCAGCCTTGCCTCCCAAGAATAAATCCCACTTGATCATGGTGTATGATATTTTCCATATATTGTTGGATCCGATTTGCTAATATTTTGTTGAGGATTTTTGCATCTATATTCATCAGGGATATTGGCCTTTAATTTTCTTTCTTTGTGTTGTCTTTGCCTGGTTTTGAAATCAGAATTATGCTTGCCTCATAAAAGGAGTTTGGAAGTCTTCCTTCCTCTTGAATTTTTTGAAATAGCTTGAGAAGGATAGGAGTTAATTCTTCTTTGAATAGTTGGTAGAATTCACTTGTGAAGCCATCTGGCCCAGGACTTTTCTTTTTTGGGAGTTTTTTGATAACTGTTTCGATCTCATTTGGTGTAATCGGTCTGTTTAGGTTTTCTGATTCTTCCAGACTGATTTTTGGAAGATTGTATGTTTCAAGGAATTTGTCCTTTTCATCTAGGTTGTCTAGTTTTTTGGCATACAGTTCTTCATAGTATTTTCTTACAATCCTTTGTATTTCTGTTGTGTCAGTTGTTATTTCTCCCCTCTCATTTCTAATTTTATTTGAGTCCTCTCTCTCTTTTTCTTGGTGAGTCTAATTAAAGGTTCATCAATCTTGTTTACCTTTTCAAAAAACCAGCTCCTAGTTTCATTGATCCTCTGTATTGTTTCTTTAGTCTCTATGTCATTTATTTCTGCTCTGATCTTTATTATTTCCTTCCTTCTACTACATTTAGGCTTTACTTGCTGTTCTTTTTCTAGTTCTTTTAGATGCAGGGTTAAGTTGTTTATTTGAGCTTTTTCTAGCTTCTTAAAGTGTGCCTGTAGTGCTATGAACTTCCCTCTCAGTACTGCTTTTGCTGTGTCCCATAAACTTTGAGTTGTTGTATGCTCATTATCATTCGTTTCTAGGAATTTTTTTTATTTCTTCTTTGATCTCATTCTTAATCCATTCATTATTTGACAACCTGCTATTTAGTTTCCATGTGTTTGAGAATTTTTGAGCTTTTCTGTTATGGTTGATTACTAGTTTCATGTCATTGTGATCAGAGAAAGTGTTTGAAATGATTTCAATCTTCTTAAATTTGTTGAGACCACTTTTGTGCCCTAACATGTGGTCTATCCTAGAGAATGTACCATGAGTACTTCAAAAGAATGTATATTCTGCTGCTTTAGGGTGAAAGGTTCTGTAGATATCTATTAAATCGAGTTGATCTAGTGTGTCCTTTAAGTCTGCTGTTTCTTTGTTAATTTCCTTTCTTGAGGATCTATCTAGTGATGTTAGTGGGATATTAAAATCCCCTACTATTATAGTGTTGCTGTTGATATCACTCTTTATATCCATCAAAGTTTGCTTTATATATTTAGGTGCTCCTATATTAGGTGCATAGATATTTATAATAGTTATATTTTCCTGTTGGATTGCTCCCTTTATCATTATCTAGTGGCCTTCTTTATCTCTTACTATGTTCTTTGTTTTAAAGTCCATTTTGTCTGATATAAGTATTGCTACCCCAGCTTTTTTTTCATTTCCATTTGCATGAAATGTTTCTTCCCATCCTTTTACCTTCACCCTATGTGCATCTTTTGTTTTAAGGTGTGTCTCTTGTAGACAGCATATGTACGGGTCCTGATTTCTTATCCATGCAGCTACCCTATGTCTTTTGATTGGATCATTTAATCCATTTACATTTAGGGTTATTATTGACATGTAATTGTTTATTGCCATTTTATTCTTCAAAGCTGTATTTCTCTTTTGCTATATTCTTTTCCCACTTTGGTCTGTTTACACCATGCCCCTTAACATTTCCTGCAGTATTGGTTTGGTTGTAATGAATTCCTTGAGTTTTTTTTTGTCTGGGAAACTTTTTATTTCTCCTTCAATTTTAAATGATAGCCTTGCTGGATAAAGTAGTCTTGGTTTTAGGTTCTTGTTATGCATTACTTTGAATATTTCTTGCCATTCCCTTCTGGCCTCAAGTGTTTCTGTTGAGAAGTCGGATGTCATCCTTATGGGGGCTCCTTTGTAGGTGATAACTTTTTTTTCTCTTGCAGCTTTTAATATTTTCTCTTTATTGCTTAGCTTTGGTATTTTAATTATGATGTGTCTTGATGTAGGTTTCTTTGGGTTTCTCTTTAATGGAGTCCTCTGTGCTTCTTGGACTTGTGAGAGTTTCTCTTGCATTAATTTAGGGAAGTTTTCAGCTATGATATGATTGAACAAAGTCTCTATCCCTTGTTCTTTTTCTTCTTCTTCAGGAACCCCTATGATGCAGTTGTTATTTCTCTTCATGTTGTCACAGAGCTCTCTAAGAGTTTCCTCTGACTTTTTGAGTCTCTTTTCTCTTTTCTTCTCTGCTTTCATGCCTTCATTCCAGTTGTCCTCCAACTCGCTGATTCGATCCTCAGCTGTATCCATCCTGTTTTTAATTCCTTCCATTGTGGTCTTCATTTCTGATATTGTATTTGTCATCTCCGACTGATTCTTTTTTAATATTTCAATATCCTTTTTTATACTTGCTATTTCTTTATTTAGGTGTTCATGATGACCATCCATTGTTGTTCTAAGATCCCTAATCATCCTTACAATCATTATTTTAAACTCCGCATCTGGAAGTTTGATTATTTCCATATCACTCAGTTCATCTCCTGAAGGTCTCTCTTGTGGTTTCATTTGGATTGCACTTCTTTGTTTTCTCATTGTGCCTGGGTATCTGGGTGTTTTCTTTGTAGAGCTGGTTGAGTCTAGGGTTGGTGTTGTCTGTCTCTAGTTTTTACTTGTGTTGTTTCTAACTCACACAGTAGTTCTTGAAATTAGTTAACTCTATAAATGAATTTAGAACAGAGCTGGGTGCAGTATACGTGCTACTACATAAGTGTAACCATTGTTTATATTTATTTATTTTTATTTATGTTTTCAGGATTTTGAATAAAAGTTATTAAGTCTGTATCAATAATCCCAAATCCACCATTTCTAAAGTATATTTCCAAAAACATCAAGAACCCTGACTACACAGTTGACCTGTCAGAGGCACGCCACTTATTTTATTTCTGTAGAAGAGCAAGACCCATGTAGACAGCCCTGGTACTGTCTTCAGTTTGAAGTCTAGTGACTGAAAGGAGCTACATTTTATAACAGCTGTGATATGGATCCCTGGGGAGGCAGAATTTTCACTTTGTAGTAATATTGTATTTCTAGAATGAGTATTAGAGCCATGACATTAACCCTTGGACACTCTACATTGTGTTAGCATGGCTTTCATGCTAATACAACTGAAAAAAGAAAACAAAAATAGAACATCTCAAGCAAACCACTTGAGCGGATTTCTTAAAGATGTACAGTATCAAACAGCTACTTTGGCTCTTAAAAAATCCAAATTTATTTGTTGTTTGGATTTCTCTTTAGATTAAAAGACTGATTGAGGCCTTTCTGAATATGTTTTCCTGAAAAAAGGCAGAATGACTGACAGGCTTTCCTAGGATTTATTTAACTCAGAGAAATGGTGGCAGAAGTCCCATGTACTAGAATGGCTCCGGGCAGAGTTTGTGCTGCTTAAACTGTGTTTTGGCCTCTTCCATGCAAACAGGGGCATGGACAATAAACCTGGGAGCACAGACATGAATATGTTAAGAAACTGTCTTACTCAAATATTTAGGAATTTGAGAACATGAAACTTCAGGCTTTGCAGCCGAACACTGAAAGATAAAATAATAGGAGAAGGAAAAATACTCTTCTTATTCCAATGAGATTATATAAATGACCTCAAAGGCTTTTAGAGATTTAGAGAAAGGTGTCAAAAGCAGAACATTAAAGGGAACCCTTCTTGACTAATTGGATTAGGCTGCCCTAGAACAAAGAAGAACCATGAGCAGATATAGAAGGGGAGGCTAGGTCACAGAGGGGTGGCTCACAGATGTGAACAAATGATGCTACAGGAAATGGAAGGCTCCATCTAGTAGCAGGGAGATTAAATTCTCAATCACAGTCTATGTCTGCTTTTTCCATCAGATGAATGGAATTAAGATGAGCTTGCTGAGAGCCAGTGTGATGCAGTGGTTAAGAACCTTTCCAGGGGAAACAACACTGCAAGGGTTCAAAGCCTGACTTGGTTATTATGAATGAATGTTATTTGCATTATGAATATGCTAATAATGCTGAGCCCAAAGGATTTGGGGGAGGACTAAATGAGTTAATTTATACAGGCAACTGGAGTTTGCAAACATCACTGTGGGACTAAACATGGGGCAAACCATTTGGAAATTAATCTAGTTCTAATAATGGTATGAACCTTCTAAGCATTTATTATTAGTAGCTACTGAAGAAAATCAAAGCAGATGCTTAAAGAAAAAGTGCCATATGTTAGACTGTATTCTTTTAAAGAACAGATAAAAATGTTTACCATTGGCAGTGATTTTTTCCCTCTGAATTGTAGAACTGGGGTTAATTTTTATTTTCTCCCTATAACCAAATTTTAGGAAACTGATTTAGAAGCATTTTTAGTATATGTAATTATAATCATGGTGTTTCTCTCATTGTTATCTGAGTTTACCCCTGGAGATATGAGAGATATTATAGAGGTGGCAGTGTATGTCCATCATTGGGCATTAATAGGTGATATTCTAAAAAGTTGTCTTACACACTTTCCATTGCATTGTGCTGGGTGTGTGAGCATGACAAGTTTTGAAAAATTATTCTTTATGAAAATTCTCTGGACAGAGAAGCTATTTTACCCTCTTAAAACATCCTGTGAGGTGCTATTATTCCAACTGTCGTATAGAGAAAATTTCAATTCAAAGAAGCTCAGTACCTTGACCATTACACAGTTATCAAGTTCAGCAAATTTAATCTTGGTAGAACATTTTTATCTCCTCTACCATCCTAATTACAAGTTTGTCCAACAATCCACTAATGTCCTTTTCTTGCCAGTTCAGGACCCAGGACAGACTTGAATGTTGCATTCTGGTGCCATGTCTTTCTCAGTCTTTATTAACAAAAACTGAATTCTATCATTTATGTCATCATTGATACATGGTATATCTATATGTGGCTGATGAATGCATTTATAATTCAAGTAATAGGGCAATAGGATGACCAGTTGCTGTCTATGTGGACAGTTCAATGACCTCTTCATGCCCATAGCAAGAAATATAAACTTGTTTGCCCAGCTTGCCAGTTCTCCGTATTATAATATCTCTAAATATTATAGATATTTAAATATCTAAGGATGGTTCCACCTGTGGAGGTAGCAACTTGTAGTTGGAAAAACAGGGAAGAGGCATATCTGATGGAAATTCTAGTCCCAACACTATTGACTATACACCTGTTATTCACTGTTTCTTTATTTTATTATTATTATTTTTCTTTTAAGTTAGGCTGTCAGTGTGGGGTTGATCACAACTCTCATTTAAACTATGATTCTCATTTGGACTACTTTTTATATGACTTAATTCTCCAACTCTGTTAGGAAATGCTGGAATATAATCAGGGCCCAATGTGTGGTACAAAATGAGAGGTGAGTATTGTCCACGTCTTTCTTCTCTGTATAATACAATTTTTCTCCTTAGAGTTAGTCAGTATAACTAATAACTACATGATTTCTTATATATGTTAGTATGAATACTTTGTATCAGAATATTTGTCCAGTGCCTAAATACAGTAATAGTTCAATTAAATTCTGTACAGGTGTTCTCTGATAAGCCTGGGAATGTTTGGATATGAGACCCAACTTAGGAAGCCAGTTCTCAGTATTCAAATATGTGCAGCAAGTAGGCTTGCCATTAAGGCCAAGGAGTTCAAATGCCTAGAACAAGCATTTAATTATGAGTCAAAAGTAATTTAGTGGTGCCTGAGTATAGAATTTAACAATGGCACACTAATTTGCATTTAAATATTGGCAAGCTCTTTGCATTAGGAGAAAATCTACTCAGTTATAAGTTTTCTAAAGAAACATGTCTGGCTGATTAATGACTGGGAATAGTCTTAATGTTTACAGATAAAGCTATTGACCCCACAACCCATGAAATTATACAATAGTTATTTTGTCAGTATAATTTTAACTTATCAAAATATATAATTCACAGATACAATACCAAGAAGTTAAAACAGAGCTGTAAAAATTCACACATCAAAAGATCTCCATTGTTGAAATAGTTTTTAAAATGATATAATAAATTAAAAAGTAAATGCATGTCAGTCAAAGGAGAAGGGGACACACACTACATTTATCCTTCAATCTTTGATAGAAATACAAAGAGCAAATGTTCTTTGTTTAAGACCAGCTAGGCTTATAAACTAATTTATTGCACTGATGCCTATAATTGATGTTTTCTACTCATTTCAGATCTTCTTTGTGACAATACACCTGTAATTTTCTTGAGGCCATCTATCCCTCATATGAATAAAAGATCATATTTATCTTAACAAAAGCAAAACTTGCTATTTGTGCAGTCCAATGATTTCCATGCTATAAATGTAGATTTGCAAAAACACTGTCTCTAGAGTTTTGAGCAATGACAGTTAAAAAAAACTGACATGCAGTTACAAAATCTCAATGATATTATGAGCAAAGATATACTCATTTATCACTAAAATATGTTCCTTTTTTAAAATAAGAAATGTGCTTATTTAATATCCATCTATAACACAGTTTTTTTAGTTTTGCTTCCAAGTCCTATCTTTAAAACTTAAAACATTGTTCTACTCTATTGAAAATGATAAAAATTGAGGAAAGAGACACTAACTAGAGTTGGATTTGGTTGAAAAAAATAGTTTCTAACAATATTGTTTGTTCATTTTTAAAATAAATGTTACTTTTCTATATTTTTTAAGTAAGTGTTTCTTATCAATCTTTGGTTACCCCATTAAAGTGCATCTTCCAATGCACCCATCACATGTAAGTTTCCATGTGATGGGTGGCATTAACTCGGCAGCATCTGAATGTGAATTAGGTGACAAAGTGACCATATTCCAGCTTAGTATTGATTAGGCATGTAATATTTATACCAGGAATAAACTGAACTTCCACCTCGCAAAATTGCTGTTGCTGTCATTTTGTGCACTAGAAATACAATCTTTTGCTTTTGGATAAACCCAGTTTCTCTTGAACTTCCGTGGTGGTCCTTCAGCTGATCTGAGGGAATTTACTAGCAACTTGTACTTTCTTTTTTTAGAAAAGGTTGACTTCATTGCTTTATTTAGACCTAATTTGGAGACTACTTCAAAGAGACTTTTTTTTACAATAAATAATGCATTTAATTATAAAAATATTAAGTGACTTAAAGTGTTTAAAATATTAAATTGTTAATAAAACCACCTCTCAAAAATCATTTTAACTTCTCAATAATATGTTTAATACTAAACATAAATTATATGATGGATATTTGACAATATGTTACTCTAAAATCTCTCTAACAATCAGTTAATAAAAAGAATCCCACTTTAAAGGGTCAAATTCCTTGTCCTTTGTTTTCTGTATTTTTAAATGTTACATAATCTGAAATAAACTTAAAGAAGATTGCTGTGTATCAGAAAAAGTCTTCAGAGAAGAATTCAGCAGCACCGAAAAGATTTTTGTGGATATGAAGAAATAATTGAGTGCTTGACATGTAACTTTATAGGTCAAAACATGAAAAGGCAACATCTGAAAATAAACTGATATAAAATTGTAGAATTTTAGTTGCGAGCTAGGTTGGTGGTTTCAGGTGACAAATTGAGTATGTGACCTGGATTTCAGAAGGTGCAGAGAACAAAGGGAGAGTTAGTTAAGAGCTAGAAGCCAGTTCAACTCACAGAATCTTGAAACAGTAGACGGATATGATGAAGGTCACCTGTAGACACCATCCAAATGGTCAGGGAGGAGATAAAAACATGAAACAAAATTAAACTCGGTTTTCTACTTACGAGATGTGGATATTGGGGGCATTCAGGTCTTTTGGAACTAAAGCCAAATAGCAAGGTTAAGCTCATGAACTGATGACTATAACAGTATATAAAATAGAGTATCTTGCAGTAATAAATGATCAGTTGTCTTGTTTTTATTTTCACCCCTATTTTATAAACTTACCAACTGATAAATAAGGAGGTTATACACTAAGAGAAAAGTTCAAACGTTTCTGGCATCTCAAATAGATTATCTACCATCAATCACATCTGAAAATTTAACTTTTTTAATTGGTATTTGATAGTTTGTATTCAAAGCAAAATTTGTAAAATAAAACTGTATTTGTAAATCCAAATGAATTGGCAATTAAAGTTTTATACATTGATTATATTAGTAATAAACTTTTTAATCTATATATAGGAATAAAAATTAATGAGAAAATACATATATTTTAAAAGTAATATATTTTTAAAAAGTTGTCCTTAAAGATATTTAGTGCATCAAATTCCTTTTGATAGTTAGAAAACAAATAACTGTTGCAAAGGGTCACATGTTTAAGACATAAAAGACTCTCTAAGGTATAAAAGTACTCAGAATATATATCTTTCTGAAACAGCACAATTTGTTTGTGCAGCAACCAACTTGAGACAAATCAAAAAGAATGCAAGACTAGGAAAAAGTACAGGTAGAGTTACACCAGGTAATTTATTTTATAAGTTCCATTATGTAGATGTTAAACACACATTAAGTTAAAAAATATTCTTATAATAAAACCTACCTAACAAAAACACATGGCAATTTAGTCATGATAACCAAGAAAATGGGAGAGACTGTGTAGAAATAAAATGCTAATTTTCTTGTGTTATATGGGAATAAAAGATGCTGCTTCAATCTTGATTTGATAATTTGCAAAACATTTTCCTTAAATATAACTGTCAAAAAATAAAAATTAAATGCATTGTTTAAAATTACTAAAGAAAATACTTATGTTAGCCAAATGATAGTTTTGCCATTTGCTACTTCTAACAGGATAAAAATAAGGGTCTCATAAAACAAAATAAAAAAGACACTGTCATTCTTTCCTGAGGAAATGTTTGTCAGGAACCCTTCAAAAATAATTGGGAAGAAAATGTGCTAGATTCTATAACACACTGAGTCATTTTAAAGTACATCTGATCATGTTAAAGAAGGCTATTTTTTATGACCAACCTACTTGTGCAATGATGTATTCCCAAAGTTTTCTCCAACTTGCTTTAAAAAAAAATTGTTTTGCCTGCATTTAAGCTTAAGCATTTATTTTAATAAAAAAAACCTTTTAAACTTCCCTAGGCTGACTTTCAATGGTCTGGACTGTATATATTTAATGGCTAAATTCATTATATTATGATTTATTCTGAAAATATTGTTAGGAGTCTTATTATATTTTTTTAAAATGTAGTCTAGATTTTCGTTTTTAATGTCTCTGCTAAGTAAAGTCCTATTTTCCTCCGAGAATGTGATGCTAACATGAGGCATAATTTGTCAGTAAAAGGGATGATCATATTTCAATGAAACGAGCACTCATCAGTTTATCTTGTTTTATGCTGGTTCATTTCTCACCGTTGTGATCCCTAGTAGAACAGAAGCAGGCTTTCTAAATTTTCTATCTCCTACAATGCCTTGCATATATATAGCTCCATATGGGGCTGTTAAATTTTTTTTTTTTTTTTTTGTATTTTTCTGAAGCTGGAAACGGGGAGAGACAGACAGACTCCCGCATGCGCCCCACAGGGATCCACCCGGCACGCCCACCAGGGGGCGACGCTCTGCCCACCAGGGGGCGATGCTCTGCCCCTCCGGGGTGTCGCTCTGTCGCTACCAGAGCCATTCTAGCGCCTGGGGCAGAGGCCAAGGAGCCATCCGCAGCGCCCGGGCCATCTTTGCTCCAATGGAGCCTTGGCTGTGGGAGGGGAAGAGAGAGACAGAGAGGAAGGAGAGGAGGAGGGTGGAGAAGCAGATGGGCGCTTCTCCTGTGTGCCCTGGCCGGGAATCGAACCCGGGACCTCTGCACTCCAGGCCGACTCTCTACCACTGAGCCAACCGGTCAGGGCCTAGGGCTGTTAAATTTAAGCCCTGGCGGGATAGCTCAATTGGTCAGAGCATCGTCCTGATAAGCAAAAGTTGCTGGTTTGATCGCCGGTCAGGGCACACACAGGAACAGATTGTTTCTGTATATCTCCCTCTCTCACTTCCTCTCTCTAAAATCAATAAACAAAGATTTTAAAAAATGTTGAATTTAAATATACATATAAAATCATTTTCATAAAGCTATCACTTGAAGGTAAGACTGGCAACATTCCTAGCTGTTCATATTCTATTGAGATTACAGTCACTTGTGAAATTCTAGCTACCTCTTTGACCTGCTATACTAAAATCAATTTTTGATGTGAAATGGTATTAAAAAATGGTTGATTTTGTTAAATAAAAGCACTCTCAAGGTGAGAAGGTTTTTATGTGATGTCATCAGGTTTTACAATTGCCTACTTTCAGCCAGTGTTGGCAACTTCTGGTCTAGTGTCTGATATTTAGAAATGATAACATGGCTGCCAGACCGGGAGCCATGCCTGTTACATGCTGTTAACATCCAATCTATTCCTATTCCCACTCTCTCTGCCCTGCCCCCTGCTGTCAGTCCTACTCTTTCAATTGCATCTATAAACTGCTTTAGATATTTGTAAAAGTATATCCTATTAATTAGGAAGTGAAAGGGGAAACAATAGAAAAGAGGTAAATGAGACAGGTCCTTCTCAGGGACACGCGTTCACATCAATCAGCCCCTCAAATACTGGGTCAAAAAATACTAGGCAATAGTTGTTGATCAACAAGCAATTTTGTCTCCAAAATCAACTTTTTTTCCCTCTCTTTACAATGTGATAATAACAGTGTAAATATGCATAAATAAAGAAAGTGAGAAGGAAATAAAGTATATATATAAATGTTTCTACTCATGAAAAGTTTTACTACACTTTTTATAGACACACCAGGCATATCGCATTAAATAATTGGGTAACCACAGACCTTAGGTACTAAATTTTGTCACTTGATTTTTCCCCCCATTAAATCAATGCAGTCTGTGCAGTGCTGATGTTACTGACATCTTTTAATGTGAAACTTGAAAACTGCATCTGAAGATAGTGTGAGTCTATGGAGAAGCATGTTGTACACAATGGATTTTGCTGCCACATAGCACTGAAAACATTTATTACAAAGCGAGTTCAACTAGAGCTGAAGCTCAGTAACTACAAAGAATGGTATTGCAGCCCTGGCCGGTTGGCTCAGCGGTAGAGCGTCGGCCTGGAGTGCAGAGGTCCCGGGTTCGATTCCCGGCCAGGGCACACAGGAGAAGCGCCCATTTGCTTCTCCACCTCCCCCCCTCCTTCCTCTCTGTCTGTCTCTTCCCCTCCCGCAGCCAAGGCTCCATTGGAGCAAAGATGGCCCCGGGCGCTGGGGATGGCTCCTTGGCCTCTGCCCAAGGCGCTAGAGTGGCTCTGGTCGCGGCAGAGTGACGCCCCGGAGGGGCAGAGCATCGCCCCCTGGTGGGCAGAGCATCGCCCCTGGTGGGCGTGCCAGGTGGATCCCGGTGGGGCGCATGCGGGAGTCTGTCTGACTGTCTCTCCTTGTTTCCAGCTTCAGAAAAATACAATAAATAAATAAATAAATAAATAAATAAATAAATAAATAAAATAAAGAATGGTATTGCAAGAAGAGGCAGAATGACCAGTGTCTGCAGCGTTGCTTCACCGTGATGTTTGTGTATCTGGCGGAACGTGTATCTTGGCTGATAGCTGCAGACCTGTGAGGACGCAATTTATGACACATATCAGTTGTGAGATAAGGCCCCCTGCTTGACAAGGAGAAAATGCTGGCACATCACACAGTACGCTTGAGAGAGAATGATTTGTTTTATTTATGATTAAGAAATCAAAAAGATTTCTTTCCTACGTGCTGAGAGTCCAAGAGGCTGATAAGAACATGAGAACTGAGCTATTCTCTTTATTTGACCATTTACAGATGTATCTTTTGACTCTCACCCCAACTTCAACCTCGTAGGTCTCCCTCTGATGCCCTGTGACCTCAGATACTTGGCAGAAAGTTCTGAAAAAGAGCTCCAAAATGTACAAATACATTTGTTTAAATCAGTATATGTGTTAGAGCAGTATCCATTAGGTTTTTGACATAGCAACATCCTAAATATTGGTTCTGTTTTGTAATAATAAATACATGTAAGATTTTCTTCTCCAGCAATACTCGGAAATAAATGATAATAAAGCCTAATACAGCAATTGTAGCTTCCCTAATAGCATTATTAGGGAATTTCTTATTCAGTTATCACAAAGCTCATGAATATTTGAGAGGGTATTCATTATTATTTTTCTTTTAAAATAGAAAAGGTAGCACATTTTATTGAAAATGGTCTGTTTAATATTTGATAGCACTATGAAGAAATAAATGATTGATGAGTACCAAGTATAAAATAATCAGTAAGATATATAAATAATGTGATATATTATTTCAGACTCTAACTATCTATGATATTAAATTAATATAAATCTCAATATTTGCTGATAGGACAAAGTACTTAATGCTACTTAATTATTCCCACACTGGTATTTATGACATATAACAAATAGTAATCACAACTAATCCACTACAGGCCACCAATAAACAATGTGAAACATAACAGCATATACACACTTGCCGTAACATTGTGTTTTTAGTTGTTCCAAGTTTACACTGTATATTCATCATTTTGAGAAAAAGAAACAATTTGAGAGCATGACAAGTGACAGCATTACTCTAACCTGTGGATATAAAGACAAAGTCCCTACTCTCTTAGTTATTTCCTCATAAGGAAGGTAATACAACAAATAAATTAATAAGCAGATAAGGTAAGGTATTGATTCATACTATAAAAACCAATACACTGGGTAAGAGAACAGAGAATTAAAATATAACCATCGGCTATGCACTAAAACCTTTCATAAGGAGATGATGGCTGAGACTTGATTTGTTAATTTAGTGAGAATGGAGGAGGCGACAACCCCATTGAAAAGGAGTTAGCCAATAAGAGTCTTCCAGAACGAAGCAAATAAGCTTAGTATGGAAGTTCAGGAAAGGGCATTCTAAGAAATAGAAATGTCAAATACAGTCACTGTAGTATGAGAACGCCCTATATGACTAGGGAGGAGTTTATACCGTTTGGTGTGCCTAAGTCTGTGGAATTTTGAGAGATGCATTTCAAAAGGAAGGTTGCCATGAGGGGACATTCAGGCGGAGGACATTTTATGCTATTCTACGGGTTTTTTGTTTTTTGTTTCTTTAGCCTGGAAATCAATGATAGGATATCTGTTCTAGTGGTTTAATTTGGAAAAGAAAAAAAATAATGACTTGTTAGAGGAACATGCAGGAAGACCATTTGTAAGGTTATTTTAGGGTCCTGCAAAAATGGATAATTCGGATGTGATATGGACCAGTAACCGTGGGAATAAAGGTGAGAAACAGATGCAGGAGAGATTTCACAAATCAGTCATACCTGGCTACATGACGTGGACACAGGTAAACAGGAAGACACACAGACAGCCGGGGATGCGTAATAAGCCTGATTACATAGACAACGGTATCATATACAAGGATCAGCATGACTTGTGCTTTTATAAGTGGCTTTAGACATGCGTTCCCAGAATCAATACGTTATACTTAGTTTAATACGATACCAACATAGATATGTCATTAGAACAACCCTACAGAATCTTTCAAGGAAAAAATGCAATAGTCACAAATAATCCTAAGAAACTGTGGACTGTGAAAGCTGACTTAGAGGAAGGACGCTATGATATATAGGGTAAGGAGGGGAGGGCGCAGGGAGGTTTCACTGTGGAAAGGAAGGGGTGCGGATCCTTCTGAGCTGCTAATCTTTTTACACTTAGTAGTCATGGAAACTTTCACACAAAACTCCTAGAGATGGCGGTTTCAAAGGCCAAATCAAAACCTATATTTTCCCTCCTGTTCCTTGTGCCTTATCCATCAATCCCATGCACCCTCCCATAAAATATATATTTAATTTCTCTGCTCCTTTTCACAATGTCGCAGATCTGGTCCAACGGTAAACATTTCTCACCTTATCACATGCAAAAGACTCTTAAAGGACCCCTCTGCTTGTATAGCCCACCCGTATCCACTCTATTTAACAACCAGAATGATGTGTTTAAAAACATAAATCAGATCACTTCATTTTTTTTAAATATAGAAAACACCTCAATGACTCATGAAAATTCAAAACGTGTATATCAAGGCCAACAAGAAGGAAAGCCTCTTACGTCATTTTCTACGCTCTTGCTCAGTCCTCCCACCTCAGCCCCTGTTGTTTACGGAGGGGGGGGGGGGAGTCCTGTCAACATGCTCTTTGCTTGGAGGCCTGCTTCTCACGATCTATCCTCACGACGGCAGACGGGCCTCTCTCTACCAACCCTGCCTGAGAAAGCTACCACACCGCGTTTCCCTCATTCTCGGATGTCTTGTCTGACTCTGTCCTTCATAAGTGATTGTATAATCCGCAATCATTTCATGCCTTTGCTTTAACATTAAAGCACCTTTCCCCTTTCAATTACAATGTGAGCTCCGTGAGCATTCCCATGTCTTTCATCGGTGGTTGTTGATCCAGTAATGCTTCATACACAGTTTTTTGGATTAATGCTCAATACTTGGTGAACCAAGGAATAGATGTAGACAAAAATAGTAGTAATAATAACGACCATGGTGTATTAATTAAACCACTTTCTAGCCCACAACATGTTTTTCTCAAGTCTGAGTGAGTAAACAAAGGCAATGTGACCAGGTATGGCGTAGATTTGGAAGCAATCAGGGAAGGCACCCACATTTGTCATGGGTGATCAAAAGAGATCCAATGGTGTGTCCTTCACAGGACATTCTGCTTGTCCCAGCTAAAGAGGTAAGACTTGTTAAGGGATTATGTTTACCATTACATTTCAAATTTTAATCTTTCTCTTAAATAGAATGTATATTACTAAGTCTATGCCAATTCATGTCCTGAAACTGAATTAGGCCTGGGAATTCATAATCAGTAGAAATAAGCAAATATTTGGGGGAAAAAAACAACAACCATTGACAAGGAACTGAAGTAATTATAAAATAATTGCACTGCACAAACAAACTATCTCTATAGTTTAAGCTGCCTGGTTTAATTAGCTATCTCTACAGTTTTGAATACTGGATAAATCATTGAAATGAGCGTTTCTAATCTCTCATATTGTTCAGTCCT
This sequence comes from Saccopteryx bilineata, assembly GCF_036850765.1. Lineage (NCBI taxonomy): Eukaryota > Metazoa > Chordata > Mammalia > Chiroptera > Emballonuridae > Saccopteryx > Saccopteryx bilineata. Next base: position 234,404,280 of record NC_089490.1, on the reverse strand, counting down.
GCTATAGGAATAGCATTTAGTTTTAGCTGCAGATTGGAAAACAATTCAAGTCCAATGCTAACCTGTCATATAATGTGCGCGCACAGGTGTGTGTGTGTGTGTGTGTGTGTGTGTGTGTCCATGAGTTAAATTGAGCAATTAATGAGATTACACTGAGGACAGACATTAAATATGTTTTCAATAAAACTAAAAATGCTTTACAAATATAGAAAATAAGCAAGCTGTCATTCCACAGACTGGTTAAGCCTGGTGTTACCTTGTTGTGAGGTTATAAATGCCAGTCATAAAAAAATAATTGGCAGCAATTAATTATATTTAAGTTATACTAGTAACAGTTCTTCATTCTACTTTCACCAGCATTACTCATTGGCCCTTGTCTGAAGGCTGTGTAACTGTTCACCAACCTGGTTGTGTGAAAGCTAGATATGGAAGGAAAGGGTTCACAGCAGTGTCATTTAATAGCAAAATGGACCATTATCAGATGACTTTGATCAGCTGGGCACTATTTTTCTCTAAGGAAAAAAAGAGGTAGGGTAGTCAAACAGATGTTATAGGGAAACTGAACTTTAAGAAGTCACTTTTAAAAAGTAAATTTGTTTAATGGAGGACAAATCCAGGAACAAATTCTTACCAAAGACCGATTAAAACAGATATAACCAAAAGAAGGGTCAATCTATATCAAAATGTAAAGACCTTAATTAAAGTGTCTGCTGTTGACTGAACCATCATTATGCAGTACATGACAATATTGGGATTATTGTTAGCCCAAAGAGAGTATTTTGTGCACCAAACCATACTGGATTGGATTAAGAAATGGTATAGCTTGAAAATAAAATGAAAATAATTTCATTGGGTTTGGGAAAGTGACAAAAAGATGGTGGATGTGGGGGAAGTGATATTGAAGGCTTTTTTTTTTTTAATGTATCAGATTGATGTGAGAACAGTTAAATACCACGAGGACCTGCTTCATAGGAACACTGCAGTTACATGAGGCCCCTGCTCAGAAGCACCCCACATTGGTGCAGCTGGTACTGCTGTTGTCTTGAAGATATGACTAATGTTATCTTTGAACTTGTGATTTGCAGGAGAAATCAGATGAACATATGACAGTGTTTGGAGCCTGGTGGCACCTCACCACCCAGGCATGATTTGGCTACACATTCTCCTATCCCTGGCAGGCCCTGCTACCCAGTCAGTAGTTAGGTCGGGTCAGGAGAAAGAAAGCCCTCATTCTCCTGTCAAGTCTGCTCCGTGAGTGTCAGCTTAGTGTACACTCCAGGGCATCTCTTGGTGGCATCTGGGAACATCATGGTTGCCCAGGTGGCCAATCAGACTTGGCAGAGGAAAATATCTTGCCCACTCCTGATCCAGGTATATAGTGTATCTGGGCACAAAGGTTTCGTTTACACAATGGAATACTACTTGGTCATAAAAAAGAAAGAAGTTCATTATTTGTGGCAGCATGGATGAACCTGGCGAGTATTATGCTCAGTGAAATAAGCCAGTCTGAGAAAGATATATATCATATGGTATAACTTACATGTGATATCTGATGAACAAAACAAACAAACTAATAAAATAGAAACAGACTCACCGATACAGAGAACAGAATGACAGATGTTGGGAGGGGGGGGGGTTGGAGGGCTCCGTGAAAACAGTAAAGGGATTAAGCAATAAATAAATAAAAACCTCACAGACACAAACAACAGTATGATGATTACCAGAGGGAAAGGGGTGGGGGTAGAAGAGGGTAAAGGGGGGACACATGGTGATGGAAGGAGACTTGACTTTGGGTGGTAAATATACAATAAAGTATATAGATAATATGTTATAAAATTGTACATCTTAAACCAATATAACTTTATTAACCAATGTTAACCCAATAAATTCAATAAAAACTTTAAAAAATACAAATAAAGGCCTTTGCTGGTCACAGGCAGCCACCATGGATTATAAAGGCTGGGCCATGAGAGGAGGAGACCCCCTTGGCCCTGAACCACATGAGTCCAGAGGATACGAGAGAGGGGGATATGAAGGTCGACCCCCCTGCGTGAATGGGGCACCCACATCGGCCCTGCCCCTGAGTGTCTTATGCGTAGGGAGCCTTTTCTGGACAGGCTTTGTGCCTGCAGGGACCTCCGTTCTCAGCCTTCCCACATTCCTGAGTCTGGCTTTCATGCATCAGCTCAGGTCTGTGGGAGCATAAGCAGCCGGTTAGAAGATGGGCTATGAAGCAAGAAGAATATAAATTGGGTGACTCTTCCTCCAAGTCACATTGCTCTCTACACAGTGAAATTGAGCACTGTGTGTAAGAATAAATGAAAAAAATATGCTCATCATTTATAGTTTTAATTATTCTTTGCTTAAAACAACATTAAATAGCAAATACTGTGAGGGGCTGAGAGAGAGAGAGAGAGAGAAGAGAAAAGCTTTGTTTTAGGACTTGAATCTTACTGGTCCCCCAACTCCCAGCATGAACTAGGAACTCTAATTTTCATTCTGCATTGAGTCCTGCACATTGTGCAGTTGGAAAGAAAATCAAATACTAGTGAGAAAGAGGTTGAAGAGAAAATGAGAGAACAGCATAAATTCATTGTGTAAAATTCTTGCAAAAAGATGGGACGTAGGAGGCGACAGGTCTAAGGCAGCAGTAGACTGAGCTTTGCACACGCCCCACTACTGAAAGACTGAGCCAGGGACCGGGTTGAGAGGGGTTCCTATGGAAATCGTTCAGAAAGTAAAATTCCAACACATAAAATAAAGGGGCAATTAATTATCTTTTAGAAAACTAAGACGATGTAGCTTGTTGATTGGAAGACTAAAGAAGAACATGCTGTCTTCTGAAGAGTTGAATGCTTTCATTCACAAGAGAAATGACATTAAAAGACTTATTTACTTATATTTACTTATCCCTCTTTAAGTGGGAAATGTTTCACAAAATTAAAAATAGCTTAAAATAAAACAATTAGAAATGCAAACAGAATGGAGAGAACCTGGAAGGAACTTAGGGATTACACCTTACAAGGCATTTAGATAGACTAATTACTTATTAGCTTACTCTATATAAATTAGATAGAAGGAACAGTCCCAAGAGTCAGATTCATTAATTACTAAAATTAGACATTATCAAATGAAGTAAAATTTGTTTTAATCCAGATAGTCTCTGAGGGAATAGCTATATTTGCATCTGCCTGGATTTCTTTTTGCACAACGCCATCAAATTGAGTCTTCGGGCCATTATTAATTGTGTTTACTAGATCTTGCTCCTTGTTTCTGTTACTAACTGATTGATATTAATTCGATTATAGTTTTTGGAGGGGCATCTGTTGTCTCATTATGTCACTGGCCATGTTATAAAGACCCTTTTAATGGGTTCTTTGAGGTTTTCCTGATAAAATATAATAAATCAGAAATTTCTATATTTTCATTGTACAATAACATACCTCCATTTTGCAGTTTATTCAAATCGGAGACTCTTTAACTTTTATTTGAGACTCAAATTACTGTAGAGAGACAGGGACCTGGGAATGTGCAAGTCATAAAGCTTGCTAGATGCATGTAGACACCATTCTTTAAGATAATGTGAAACATTCTTTAAGATAAATTGAAGTGAACAGTGTCTTTTTGATGTTTACTAATCTATGCTGAAATATGTATGTTTCTTAAATGTGGGTTCTGTTGGGCTTATATTTATCTGTTTCAGTTGCTGGACTCTAGGGGCAAAGATAAATGACCTGTAAACTTTGCCTATTTTTACTGTTGTAGGAAACACACACACACACACACACACACACACACACACAGAATCCATGCGCCACAAACATGATCAACCAACTTATAATTTTGATAGTTTCTATGATTATATATTTGTAAAGTATGTTGGTGTAAAAGACAGTAAAAATGTGTTCAGGACCACGTCATAAGCAGGAAATGTTATTTTTCCAGAATATTGATGAAAACTCTCTGGAGGCAAAGGTGGATAATAAAAATATCTCTCAACCCCCACCCGTTTGTGCGACTCTTTGATTAATAATGGGACAGGCTCGGGGGCAGCCTTCCTCCATCTTTTCTGTGTTTTCTGCAATTTATCCAGAGCGGGCTTAGGAGTTATATTTACACACACACATCTGTTATCACAGCGGAGCTACTGCTGATGTTACTGCCAATCAGTCACCTCCTCCGGCTTCAGGACCAACCTATCCATGCCTTCAGTAAGAGCTCTGCAGGGCTCTCCATGCTCTACACAGATGGGGATAAAACATGCTTCTCTCTGCATAGAACTTATGTTAGAGTGGATGGGCGCAGTATATACAGTAAATAAGTAAATGCTTGATATATACATAAATGCTATAAGATGTTCAGATTGGTGGCTTTAGGTTTTAAAAAATATCTTACTCCATGTGGTGGCTAATATGGGCCTTTTTCTCTACTCTCTGCCACTTTCTATCTTATGAACAGCATTTTAAAGAGAAAAGAAACTAGCTGTCTAACATAAGGGACTACCTTCCACTCCACTGGAATGGACTAGGAATCCCATAAATAATCATTCCATAAGGGACTGAATTTTTCTCCTGTTACCTTAGAGATGGTAAACTAATGCTCTCAACGCTGGTTTCATAACAACTGTGCTAACACATAATTCAAAGTCCAAGGAATAAAAGTGTATCTCTTTTTATAAACTGTAAAGATACTGCCAGTTATATTTCACAATGTTTAAGTTCTCTACCCAGATACTGTAATAGCATGAGGGAGTGCAGAGATAGGTTTTAGTTTGACTCTTATGTATTTTTTAATCACAAAGCTTAAAGTTTAATTAGAACTGGCTATTAGAGTATTAGAGAAGAATCCAGTCACTTACCAGGGGACACAATCCCCTTTCGGATGCTTGGCGAAATAATTTTGCTAGACCAAAGACCATAGAGTGTTTTAAATATTAGCCATGAAGATATCTGGTGTTATATCAAAATCCGGACCCAGATTCTTGATCCAAAATCCTAATTAAACCATCTGATTTTGATTTTAGATTAATACAATATATACCAATCTCCTCACTAGTATAGTACTTCAGATGGCCCATGTGAAAGCTTTCTGAACTCTGCTCTCTCTATCTAACCACTGGCCAGCATAACAACTATGTCAGAAAGGGCAAAACAACTGACTCTTGAGAAAGCAGACAAGGGTCCACCCCTATGAACAATTTTTATGGGGATTTGTAGGGACTTTTTTATTAACAAATCAGAGGAAGTGCTTGGTCATGCTAATCAAGTTACAAGGAAATTAAAATTTTAATCATCATATGTTCAAAAGTCAGGAGGTACCTTGATCAATCTCTCAGCAAGGGAACAGCCTTGTTCAACGTTGATGATTAGTAATATGGGGCTCATCTTCACTGAGATGTAAAGGCCTAGGCAGAGGTGAATCTACAAGTCACTGACCATACACAGTATCACACCAACAAGTGTTAACACCAAACTAAAGAGGCTAACACAGACGAAAGATCAGTAACTAATTCCTTGGTCAACTCTGTAAGCCTAGTGATTAGACTGAATCCACTTCGCTACTAGAGGGAAATTATCCAGTTTAATTAAATATATTTGCATAGGAAACTAGTAGCAAATGCTAAGAGTGGCACATGAAGGTAAATAACACGGAAAAAGAGAATATTGTATCTCTAATTCAGATTTCTAGTTCCCTTCACCATCCTTGTCCATGAGGCAACCACTACTTTAGGTACAACACTCACAAGAATACATGTTCACATATTAATACACCATCACAACCACCAATAATGGCACATCAAATAGACTTTTCCAAAATCATGTTTTACTCATTATAACATGAAGATGGTAATATATTTGAGGATTGTTCTTTCTATTCATATTCTATCTCAACATTTGGATCTCACCTTTTTAAGAGCTGCAAAGTATTCTCTTGCTCGAGTTCAAGATTTTTTTATTAATCAGTCCACTAATCCACAAGTAATGAACACTCAGATAATTTGTAGAAATATGCTACTATAAACAGGGCTGCAATTCACTTTCAGGTTTACTATATAGCACATTTGTTAGAGAGTTGAACTAAGATATGTATTTGAAAGAGAAAATATGGGAGAGCCTTTCAAAATTTGACAGGAATTACTAAATTGCTTATGAAGTACAATTTACTGTCTTAAAATATTATGACATTGAATGTTAGTGATTTCTTATCCAACCCAGGGTATTGCCAACGTTTTTAACTTTGCCAGTGGTAAATAGGCATGATATTTTTTCCTCTTTATTTTGCTTACAAGTGATATAGACATCTGTTAAGTATTTAAAAGCCATTGGAAAACACTTTAACTTTTGGCTGTGGAGGACTAACTTATGTAGGAGAAACTTTAGAAAAGCTAGGGAAAAGTATTTAAAATAGATATGCTTCGAGGCATCAAAGATCTACCAAGATACCGAGAATCTGAGCAATGAAGATGCTGATAAGAAGAGACGTGAGCCAAACATTTTTTTGATTTGTAGTCACATGGATGAGTGCACCCAACATGTAAATCCATACTATTTAATCACATTTAAAACTTGGACAATTTTATACAAGTTTATTTTGTAATTGTACTTCTGTTAATGGGGTATATATCATCCTTTATAAAATTTTTTTTTGTCCTTGGCTAATGGAATTGAAAAGTCACTGACACATCACAGTATCATTAGTCGCTAGGTGCTTGCCAGTTCATTGCCTTATTGATGAAATCACCTTAGGACAAGGTCTCCATAACTATATCTCATTGGACACCTACAGAGGAAGTGTGCCTTTTTCTAAACTCCAATATATGGCAGATTGTTTTATAACACATCTCCTGCCTGCATCTCATTATAGGTAAGTATTCCTTTACAACGAGCCAATTTTACAGCATAGGTTGGCTCATGTTGTGTCACAAGAAATAACTTGCAGCTTGGCAGTGAGCGTTTCCATTCTGCAGTACATTATGTCTTTGCTTATGTTGAAAAGCGAAACGCTGCCCATGTGTCACCGCCTCCGCAATCATGCCTTGATCTATTTATTCTCCCTCTGTTGTGTTCTGGGAATCTAAATGGCTTAAGTACCAAAAGCTCTCAAGGTAGAGATCTGAAATATTAACAGGTGACATTACCTCATTACACCAAAGAAACTGCTCTTATCCAATGTCTATAGGTGCTGACATTTCTTTTGTCCAAAAAAATATTAATGTTTGCACGGATGTGTAGGAGATAAGACATTCTATACTTCCAGACTGAGGACTTTCTAACTTTGCATGGGTTATTACAATTTTGTCTGTTAGTTATTGCCTCTCCCCTGAGAAGTAAAGATTAATGATGTTAAAATGACACATTTTAATACAATGAAGTCACTCTTCTTCCTGACTCTACCTCAGATGTTGATGATCTGGCTTTTTTTTTTTTTCCAGAAATAGTACAAGTTCATTTGAAGGAGAAAGACAATCTTTAATAACAGGGCAATTATTATTTTAATCAATAGCAGTATTATACTTTAAATTAATCTTCAAAAGTCCCTGAAGCAAAAATTTCAAAAGTCATTAATCAATTAAGCAAAATAACACACAGTCTTTCAAAGCACTCTATGTCCTGAAGGTGGTTCAAACTGTTTCCTGAGAATAAAAACTTAGCATTTTTTTCTTACTTCTATCCAGTTTTCCTTTGCTAATAAGTATAATTGCCCAATATGTAAAAAATAATATGATAATGTAAACATGAACGTTCTAGTGTATTTAAATAACTTTACTTTGATCAGAACTAAATAGTAAATCTGTAAAAACTGGCTTTTATAATAACAAGAAGGACAAGTTGCTTAAAGAGCCTTGTGTTCTAAAATCACAGAGTAGCAGAAGCTTTGGTATTGGAATCACAGAAAAAGTGAAACTTGTCCTTAGTGTCTCAAAGGATCTGGGCCACCGAGTCACTTTGACACAGAGGAGCAGCCTTGATTTCCAACCCAGGAACAAAGAAAGCTTCAGATACGACTTTTTCAGACACACGGTATATTTACTTTCCAAGAATATAGTGTATCAAGTCTATTTCTCAGCTCTGCTTGTTATGACTATGATACTGCTTTAGAAACTAAAACATTGATAATAGGACACAACCTTTATGCTACTTTCCTTAGTTGTTTTCTCTCATCAGATACTCAATCCCTGCTTTCTCAAAATCCCACTTTAGAATGATTCAGCATAAACCCAAACCCTATAAAAAAATCTATCTTCTTACTAAGATATTCAACCTATACTTTCTCATGGTGTTTTCTCTGCCTTGCTGCAGAATGTTATAAATCTAATCATTTGTTTCACGACCCTTATGTTCCTAGTGGCCTTTAGTGAATGAACTTTGTCAAAGTTCTTGAAGAACGCCTGCAGCTTGCAAACCACTAAAACTATAAATGCCAATTATTGAAAAATAAAGGATTTAACAGAAATAAAATGTAAAGAATGTGTATACATGATAAAAATCAAATTCCCTTACCTTTTGAAACTAATTAAGGATCATTAGATGCTACATAGTAAAGTTGCTAAACATTGAGTTTTTAATTCTCCCCCCAAATATTTAATGCATGCTTCTTCAATTTTGCTGTTTCTTCGCTATGGCTGAGGCTCCCGGGCTGCCTTTGAATTCTTTTCCTTAGCACAACAATGAACTTGCTCTTCTCAGAGAGCACATTTCTATTCCCCTTTCCAAGCCCTCTGAAAATTCACATATGTCTGTATTACCCCATTCTTCCAGAACTTCCTTCTTTGCACGAATTAATTCAGTGGATGTGTCCATTGGGAACATTTTCAGAAAGCCTGCATCATTCCTTATACAAATAGAGTTTGACCCTGGGAGAAATGACATCATTGCAGTTACCCCAGGAAGAGTAGGAAGGTCTGATTTCAGGCCTATGGGATGCAGGACAGGTTGTAAAGCCTTTTCAACGTCCCTTGGAAAAAGCATGTGCAAACATGGAGGCAGACTCAGCTGGTCACTCGCTACTGCTGAAGTGTGATGTTTAGGAAGGAAGTAGCCGATGCATCGATTAGAGAAGAATGTAATGGATGCCAAAGAATTTGAACTTGACTTTCAGGCACACACACACACACACACACACACACACACACACACACACACACAAAATTGAACTCTTACCTGCAATGTGGAAGAAGATATAAATATGTATACATTCTGCAATGAGCAGAGCATGACTAATGGATGGCAGTTATAGTTGAATTTCTGTGCAATCTAAGACATATTTTTCTATTAATTAGAACTGTCTAGAAAATAGAACAAGTGCATTAGGCTGAGAACCTCATACTTCCCAGCAGTAACTACATGGATACTAAATGCCCAGGTCTCAGGAACATCTTAGAAAAGAAATTTCTGTTTTCAACAGAAGATGAAGCTTAACTTTCAATGCTCTGATGTCTTCTGTTGGGGATTCTAGTCAATGCATGAGTGTGAGTGTTGAGATGGACACAATGATGTTCTCTTCACTGAGCAATGAACACACAACAGAGGTATTTTAGAGTTACAAAATAGTGATTGTGAGGACATTCCTGTTGGGCCATCGTGGCCGGAAAATAGGAAAAAAGACTTAACATGAGAGATACTTTTGAGAGGTGATATTGCACGCCATGGAAGAGTTCTTACTTTGCAGGTTGACAGAAAATGTATAAATTATGTTAATTATATCATAATAATATATGATGATAGCTAATCTCTTATCATCCAATCACAGTGATTAATCTGTCCTATAATATTACCTACACTATTTTGAATGCTGAGATATTTTGCATATACTATCTAGAGTGCACCAACCAACCTGAAGGACAAACATTATCCTATTACATTTGCAGAACTAGCATGTATTATTTTTAATGTTAAATATTAATACAGTTTTTCTCAGGGCTTCTATAAGTCTTAATTCTAACTGCATAGGAGAATTTCTCTAAACAAAGAAATGTTTATTTCTTTTCAATATTGTATAGTCAGTGTTTTAGCTCAAGGCAAATATGTAGTTCCATTTGGAAATGTTAGAAAAAAAGCTCACAAATTTAAATACCACTACTTGTTAAAAGAAAAAATAGAAAAAGAAATAGTACTAGAACACAGGCCTCAAGATATAATGATGAGGTAAATTGTGATATATTTTCATAATAAAATCTGGTATACAGCCATGAAAATAAATAAATTACCCCTGTATGCATGGCATGGGTGAATTTTAACAACATAATGTTGACATTATGAACACATAGGGCATGATCTATTTGGATAACGTTTAACAATAGGCTAAATTAAACCACATTGTTTAAGGGGAACATAAAAAAGTGGCAAACTATAAAAAAAAGAAAATGACTCTCATCAGTATTAGCATTCAGTTCTTCTGGCAAGAGGAAGAATAAATGGTCAAAGAAAGAACAGAGCTGATGCTTTTGACGTTGACTATTTCTATTTCTAACATGGGTGATCACTGGACACTCACATAGATAATTTGTTAAGGTTTCATCAGACTATGTATGTATGTTTACTGCTATTTTATGTCCATGTTTTGAATGTCAACTAAAGAGGTTTTTTAGAAAAGAAAATGAAAGGAAACCCAAAAAAATGGAATTCCTTGATTCCAAAGATTTTCTAGAGTTGTTCAATGTTGTAGTGAGTATTGGCAAAGTGAGTTATTTTAGCCAAAATTTCAACTACAAATTCCAGAATTGGATAAATTGATATGGAAGTTTCAAAGATTAAACTAATTGAATATTTCATTAACTAAGCCATCTAAAAGGCAGATTAAAAAGATTAAGCTGCTGGTGTTGAGCTTTTATAGTTATCTTTCCTCAAATTTATGTGCTTTATCAATGTAACAAATCTGAGAGCCAAAGGAACCATAATGGATCTAATAATGTGTGTATTACTACAAGGGCTTTTGCAATCATTTGCTATTTTTCTACAACAAACATCTTTATGATAATTCTCTAGTAAGCAATACTATATATAGAGTCTGATTTTTATAAAGAGACAAAGACCAAACTAAACATAGAGAGTGAGTTTCAAGAACAATGAAGGACAAGGACAGATCCCAAAATAGTTAAGGGGTATAATACTCTGTGGATCTATCAATTTATCCACAAGTTAATTAAATAGTTTCCTTTCAGTGGTACCCACAGCTAAAAATATTCACAGCAGTAACATAATTTGCAAACTCTCAACATTCTGAAGTCCTGAAAATGAAAATCTAATACCAGTATAAAATGATTAGGGGAAAAGAAAATGCCACTTTGGAATTGTGACTATCCAGCTAATCCAAGTTAGTATACATTATGGAAGTTAAAATGGACATATATGAACAAATATTTATAGAACTATACTATGGAATATTTATAATAGAATTAAATTTTCATAGGTTTATAATTACTTATTTGTATGGTTACATATTTAATATCACTAAACAATAAGATTCATAGAAGCTGGGATTTCTTCTGCCTTGGTCTCTACTGTATTCCAGTGACTAAAGAATGCCTATCACATGCAAGAAAATCTATTCATTTATTCAATTAAATCTGATCCCTCCACTGTGCCATTCTCAGGTCATGAACACTGGTTGACTTGCCCTGTAGAAAACTTATTGTTTTAACCAAATGAATGTGCATGTGTGTATCTATCCACAAAAATATAATAGCTTTCATTTCCCTTCACTATTTACCCTTTTCATGTGCTTTTGTTAATATCCAGTAATAGTAAATGAAGATGAATTTTCCTTATGCTACATATTTTTACAACAGCTATCCTGAAAGCTGTATGGCTCAGCTAAGCTTTCACATATTTTAGAAAATTGATCAAACCATTTAAACACACTGGTTTATTATTCTATTGTATAAATACAGGCCATATTCAGTATTATGAGCCAAAGAAAGATGAATTAACAGGGCTTTGCAAGACATTTCTGGGATGAGAATAGATATCCTCAGAAGAAAGAATAGGTTAAAATGCCCTCAATATAACCTAGGACCACTCAGTTCACTAGCTTGATATTCCAAAGCCATTTAAACATTTGAGTGGGCAAGTCATCACTGAGTCACTATGATGTATTCGATACTGCTCTAATCATTGTGGCAAATAAAAGCATATCATATAACTGAAGACAGTATTTTCAGGCACAGGATCATTAGAGTAGGGTACGTAAGGCAATGCCTACAGATATGAAAATGAGAATGATTCAGGTGAGGAGAACCGGGCAAGTTTTCAAGAAGGAAAATAATAGGACCTCACTGGGTAGAAAAAAGCAGTCAGAGAGGATACTAAAATGATGCTTTAGCTTAAAAACTTACCACGATTACCATTTCCTTCGGGGCTCAACTTCTTAGAACTTTTGCAAACATTAAAAGTGACTACATTTAAAATTTTTTATTTCAAAACATGAAGCCAGGAAAACCCAGTCCTGACCTTAAATTTGCTTGTTGACCTCCTCTGCCAACAAGTAAACTGAAGCCTCCTCTGCTTGGTCGCCTTTCTTTGGTCATATTCTAATTGCCCTTCAGAGTCTCATTAGGCTTCACTGGACCGCTACTGATTTCTCCCAAATGCATCCCACTGGGCCAACAGCTGCTCATATTCCTTGCTAATAGCCTCCCTGGGTCCCTTTCCAGAATCCCCATGCACTTCCTATGCAATGCTCACATGGAAGATTTCTAAACGCCAGGATTACCCTTACTCCTCCCATCACTGACAGACCACGGACACTGGAGAAACCAGTATTGTTTTTGCTGATGTCACCTGGCTGTTCCCCAGGCCACCTGCTTCAGTCTCATACATCCCAGGAGATTGCTGGCCATGATGAAAAGAGGAGCCTCCCCACCTGCCTGTCAGTCATCAGTCATTCCTAAGCCATCCCTGTTTACATAACCGCAAAGTACTAGCAGCTATTCTAAACTCTGCATTTCCTTGTCTCTCTCCAATTCCATCTCCTTTCCACATCTTTGTATCTACAAGTAATGTATACATCCTGCCACAAAGGCTTACAATGTCTGCCTCCACCCTAAGTTTGAATCAAACTCCTTTTCAAACAATATAATAGTATAAATGTCTACCACTCTGTAAATTCTTTGACACTCTTGACTTGTCTACAATTAGTGACTTTCTGCCCTGTTATCATATGGAGTCTGGTCACAGTAACTTATTTGCTTGTGCCCCTGCTCTGTGAGCAGGCGAACTAGACCTTCCGCTTGGCCTCATATGTACTTCAGTGGCTCTAGGAAACAGTACAAATTCAATATTCTTGATGTAAGTTTGATTACAAATTCAATGTACTGATTTTTTGTGTGTGCGTGTTTTGGTTGGTTTTTTTTGTCGCTTCTCTTCTGATTTTAACTTTGCCAGTGGTGAAAACAAGTCGTTACATCTGTTGATGTTATTGTCTAGATATTGAGTTGAAAAGGCCTGATAATAATCTTACATCTATTGTAATATTCTCATTCCTCCTGGGTATCAGTAGGTTTCCATCAAAGATAAACAATGCATGGGAATAAAATTGTGTTCCCTTGTTTGTTAATACGCTTGGTAGGGAATATGAAAATCATCTCTTTTACTTAAAATCCTCCTCCCCAGCTGCCAGAGGAATAGAGAACAAAAATTCCATTAATTTTGTAATTAATGTATTTTGGTCTTTCTTTACTTTTCCCTCTCCATGGAGAGGGAACAGCCTCTACATCCCAAACAGATGTTTTTAAACAGGCATAGGAACCACTTTCCCCATAACTCTCCTCTTGGGTCCTATTCCCTCATGTCTGAAGCAAAATAATTTCCCAGATTGCTAAGCAAGAATATTAGAAAGGTTGAAGACGGATAATTTTCATAATTTTCATTTTGTTTACATTCCTCCCTCCCATTACTTTTATTTTCTCTTTCTACTTTCAAATTTCCCATGGATATATATCACAAATAAAGACCAGCATAGTTTTTAAACATAATAAGCTACAGATTTAAAGTACTTAGTACCAGCATAACACACGGGTATACTAAAGAGTGTACTAACGGGCTCATGCATATTACTATATTTTCTCTTTTAGAAACTATGCAAAGGATGGCTAACAATAGGATATATCCATAGACTCACTGATGTCCCATTCAATTGATGACCATGTAGAAGCACCACATTTTCTCCTCCTTACTTCAAGGTTCTTTAATACAAAATACCGCTCTGTGGGTGTGACATGTCATCTTTTTTTTTTCCCCCAAAGAAAACACTGAATATCTTATAGGTCTTAACTTATGACAAGAAGAAACTATTTCCCTGTCTACCTAAAGAAATCTTATTGACTCATCTCTCTCTTGCCCATTGGCCAAGTCAAGAAAATTAAATTGCCAAATTTTGTTGTTATTTCTGTTTGGTGACATTTAAACGTCCTGGAATGATACACCATACAGGTTTCCTACACAGATAGGTGTTGAGGCTTCTGTAATCAGTATTCTGGTTTATTTTTGCCAAGATCATCTACTTACAGAGACTCATTAAAGCATGATGAGTCAGATACGTTCTAGGGTATATGTCAAGTTATTTACACTCTAAACTCTTACCTTTGCTGTTGTGGGCATAAATTTAAAAAGTCTAAAGTAAATTCTTTTTTTTTATTTTCTTTTCAAAGAAATAACTTTTAAATCTATTAAAAAGTGATGTTTAGAAAAAATGCATCTGACAAGATCTGTTGCAATCTGTCTACCCAAGAAAATATAGCTATGACTTTATTATGGTGAAGGGTCCATTTCAAGCTTTGCTTTGCTTCTGAATTCTTTTTTAGCAGCTAGGAGAATACACAAAGATTCAAATGCTGGCTTCTTTTAAGTGACACTCGTATAAAAAAGGATTTGATCAGAGAAAAAAGTACAGATGCTATGGGAAGCCAGGCAATCTGACTTTGTAATGTTCGACAAGAAAACATTTTGCTATAGTGTAAATAATATTATGTGTGCAGACTTTTCACTGTAATGTCAAAGACCATATTCTCTACTTAAAAAAAAAAATAACAAGTTAAATGCCAAGTCAATATTGAAATTCAAATTCCTTTTTCTACTTAGGCAACTCAAAGATTTGTTTTCCTGTAGTCTATTGAGTTCCTCACACCAGATAGTCACGTTCAGGAAATTCAACGGTTTAATCTTTGGTCAGAGGGTCATAGAATCTTCTGTCTCAACACCACTTTTAATTTAATTGCATTCAGATATGGTTCCAAATTAAGTAAATCTATTAACCCAAATGAGGACAGTGTTCTCAGCACTTGATCAAGCCTCTCAGAGGAGGAGCAACTAATTCAATTAACATCACACCGCTCCTGATATATGACGGCAGGAAGAACTTTCTTTGTGGTGTGATTTTTAAAGACTGTTTTGCTCAAAATATCTTCCTTTTCTTCAACATCCCCAATCTCCACTCCCAACCCAGAAACATCATGATTATCTAAAATCTCCATAAAAAACTCTTTGGGTTTTGGAGTTTAAAGACTTCCTATGAGGCATTTGTATTAAATTTAACTTAACTGAGTGGCCAAAGAATTGGTCATTGAGATCAGGTTCATGTTCTGATACCAAGTAATCTTAGGAAAGGCATTCAGAATCTCACTATCTTCTTATATCATTTGAGGTTATATTGAATTATATCTAAGAATGTGTTTAGCTATTGAGCTTTACAATTCCATGAGTTTATGATGAACCGCACAGTGCCTAGGACTATTAGTTAATGCATGGAGATTGCCTCAGTCATTAGCATCAAGGATTAAATTCTTTGATTAGATCAGTACATGTTAGTCAGTTGCTACTGATGTAGTAGGTGGAAGGATTTAGTGACAGGTGATATTACAGGAAACAATTAGCACCACCAAAGAAATATGCCTTCCAGCCTGGGTCACAAAACAGTTTAGAAGACATAGAACCTTATCATTTTATTGAGTTCTATACCTTAGCAACCTCTCTCTATATAAATGTATTTTGATATGAAAATGAGGACAGTATTTATTCTTTTTCACCATAAGAAAGACTGGATCCAAGTAAGTGTTACTTAAACGAGTGTATAATGGGATCAACCAGTCAATTAATATGAAAACTTAGATGTTCATATATGCTAAATGAGAAGCCTAAGAGATAAAGTCACTGGACATTTACCTGCTCAGTCTTTGAAACAGTAAGGCCTTCAAGTAAGGAACTTGTAGGAATATAGGACAATTTCAAAAGGGAGAAATAATTTATAAAAACTACTTAAAAGAGGTGATTTTCTTTTTCAGCCCTTCTTAGGAAGTTGGCATCTAACAAAGTTTGTTTTTTGTTTTTGTTTTTTTAAGTATCCTATGGAAAACAACAGGAGACAGTTCTCCAGTGCTGGGCAAACCCGGCTCACATGGACAGAAGCTTGTCTCGCAAGCCTGAGCCTGTGTGGTCAGCAGCTGGAGGAACCAAGCTGAACTCCAGAGAACAGCAGAACCAAGATTCATGGAACTCAAGTAACAGCAGTGTCACTGTTTGCCATCCGGAACCCCTTAATAATCAAAATGTCCATCAATAAAGAAGATTCAGTGCCCAGACCGAATATGCACACACCTAGGGTTGACCGACCAAACTCTGCCAGAATGAAATGACTTAGTTCCCTCCTGGCTTTTTAGTGTTCCTTACCTTGGATGACTTAGTTCCAAGACCATACAGTCAGTACCCACAAATTAGAATCAGTGAATATGGATAACCCTCTCCTCACCTTTTTCTTACAATTTCATTTAGGCCTTATTTGAGGAGGTAGATTTGGCTTCTCTTCTCCCATTTGGCTGCCTCAAGAAATAAACTCTCTCCTCTCCGCATACTTGATGCTTTATTGATTCTTGGCAGCATATCAGGCATATGAACTTAGGTTTGATAACACTTATTTTCTCAGTACTCAACTGAATTTGTCCCAATAACAAATCCAAAGCTGATGGAACACAGCAGCATAAGAGAAGGGAATAGGGGTTAGAGTCATTTTTTCCAAAATACGCTTGCCCAGCAGCTGGTATTAAAAACTTCAAAACAACAGTGGGAATTTTTACCTGATTCTGGCTACATTACAACTATCCCAAAGTCATTAGATGACATGTTCTATGCCCTCACTTGGTTCTTTAATTCTAAATGGATGTAAACATAAATAAACAAAATCCATACTTTATCCTGTTAGGCACAGAGCAAAGGTACTGCTTACCTTCTGTTTAACATCACAACGGTTATCAGCTTGAGCAACGATAGAGATCATTTCTTCCACAGACCCACCTGCAAAAAAAGAGAGAAAAAGATTTTAAGACTCTAAATTATCCAGAAAATTTTGTGATGAGTTTTCAATGGCCATGCCAATTCATTTGTCCATGTCAAACATCCATAAGTAAGGTTCTAGAGAAAATAGAAAATTAAATTGATTCTGTCTGTGGAACCAACTAAAATGGGGTCACTTATACCAGAGACGAAATGGAAATGGTCAGTGCAGGTATGTAAGGGAAACGTAAACGAACTTTCCAGAAATTTATAGTCACTGTACAGGAATTTACAGTCTTCTCAGAAATCAGCAGAGGTCACCAGCCAACCCACAAGTGCCAACTCTGTTCGCATCAGCTCTGAACTTTGTGCGCCTGACTCAGCTACCCTGATCCAAGTAAGAAAGAAGCCCACAAGGTCACAAATCCACTGAAAGGCCAAATAACGTTTATACCTACCTCATTAAAATGCCTCCCTCTGAGCAACTCAGAACTCATTGCTCCCACCAGCTTTTAGCTTCTTGGTTTACAGATGAAAAGCCTTGCAATAAACTCATCTTTTCTGCTTTGCTTCATTCGGTATATAAAGCTTGTTTTTTGATCAGCTATACATCTATATTTTTAGCAATTTATTTCCAAGTTTTAATTTCCATGAGTAAGGTTGTCAGGGATCCTCCATTTAATGTGGGCTGGCGAAAGTGCCACGAACAAGAACTATAAGGTAGTTTTTGCCTTCCTGCCGAACATGTGTGCTACATCTGCTCAGAAATTTTTATTTCCTGATATACCCAAAGTGGTATCTTTTTGCAATTCTTCAAGGAAGATTATTTTTCTTGTTCTTTAATTTGTATATCAGTACCAATTGTGCTAGATGAGATACTGATAAAAAAAGAGGTCCATCTCAAATAAAACAGTAAATTTCTCTTTAATAAGTAGTATCTAGCTTGGTGTCTGAAATACATACCTGTTAAAATAATAATTAGCAGATGATATGAATACATTTTAAAAATTAAATTTTACTCTCAATATTGTAAGAGTGGATAAATAAAGGAATATTGAATAGAAATATTACAATCCAAATCTCGTTTCTTATTCTAGCTCTGAACATTGTCAGCAAAATTTTTAATAGGACATAAAAGGTACTCCTTATTTCATTAAAATATTTTGTCTAACTTTTATAATTTTCTAACTAATTATTTTCAATAGTTGCATAGAATATTTGTGTAAAACCTCATAGAATAATGAGGTTGTCTCAAGCTTGCAGCCAACACGACTTTGCTGAAATAAACATATTTTGTATATTTGAGTATATAAGTAGCAGAGATTCCTAGCTATGAAACTGATGGGTCAGGAAATAAATGACATTTTAACTTTCATGTATTTTAATTATTCTGATAATTTTCTTTCACAAAGGTTGAGCTAGAAATTATTAATATTTTTAAATAGTTGCCAAATTGTATAATGCTATTTTGTCTTGCATTTATTTGATTATGTATGGATTTATGCATCATTATGTTAATTTGTGCATAAACTGCTTATTCATTTCTATGCTTATTAGATTATTCATATTTTTCAAATACATCTGTAAATGGCCCTGGCCCCAACTCCAGAAGGGCTATGAGAAAAATAGGAAAGTTGTTTGCTACTCGTATATTGGTTTAGCAACTAGGAAAATTGCAGCAACTCTTGGAAGAAAGAACTGTGGTTTTAGGATAGAAGCTCTACTAATACTATGATATGAAATGAGAAATTATTCATATTTAGCTCTTTTTTTAGGCTAACCTAGCCTATACATATAGCAGTGTAAAAATAAAATAAATTAAAACTACTATAACCTTCACTAATCAGGTCCAAGCAGCCTTCAGGGAAGTGACGTCTTCCAGTGCTTTCTGATAGCAGAGCCGATCACCAGCCTGTCCCAGAAGCTTCTTAAACTCCCTACCATTGTTTTGCATAACCCAGACTCGACTCTGCATTAGGTGGACACTGCCATCCCTCACCACAACAAGGAGCTCACTCAGCAGGTGTAATATGGTGATAATTGCCCAGGAGGTTCTGAGTGTGGGTAGCACCATCCCTGAATACTTATGGGAGGTCTTGCCTGATCTTTACTACTACAGATACTAGAGGGACTGGAAAAAGAGCAGCCTATTTTTGAAGTCACCAATCCAGTGATTCTAACAATGTATGCACTGAATTCAACTACATTAGAAACCAGCTTCCATCACCAGTTGCCTATATGTATCCACTTTTCATTTGCCTAGACTAGAAATATATTTTGCTCAATAGGTACCAAGATCACTAATGATGATGTCCATTTCATAAATAATAATCAACATTGGCATAACTAATTTGTTAGTTTATGTATTTTAGCAACATTTGTTTTATGTACTCCACATTTAAAGGAAGACATGTATCAGACTAATTTTTCATGTGTCCTGTCTCACTGCTTCTTACAAAAATAAACTTTTAAAATATAAAGACCTAAGTGGCTGGAGGTTATACCTTTTATTGGTATATAAACATTATAAAAGCTTTCTATTTTTTTTTTTTTTTTTGTATTTTTCTGAAGCTGGAAACGGGGAGAGACAGTCAGACAGACTCCCGCATGCGCCCGACCGGGATCCACCCCGCACGCCCACCAGGGGCGACGCTCTGCCCCTCTGGGGAGTCGCTCTGTTGTGACCAGAGCCACTCTAGCGCCTGGGGCAGAGGCCAAGGAGCCATCCCCAGCACCGGGCCATCTTTGCTCCAATGGAGCCTTGACTGTGGGAGGGGAAAAGAGAGACAGAGAGGAAGGGGGGGGGGGGTGGACAAGCAAATGGGCGCTTCTCCTATGTGCCCTGGCCGGAAATCGAACCCGGGTCCCCTGCACGCCAGGCCAACGCTCTACTGCTGAGCCAACTGGCCAGGGCCAAAGCTTTCTATTTTTTAAAAGTTTCTTTCCATAGTAATCCAAATGGAAATAGTAGCAAATTAAATTTTTTTACTTGTGAATTTGTTTCATCCATTTAAAGAAGATATTCTCTGAATTATTTTCTCTCCCTCCCTCTACACCGCCCATTCAGAGATAAATGTGCTATTTTTTGAATCATGTAGTTAGGGCCACATTTTTCCTTGGGTTTTACATACTGAGCATATAACTTCTGGTAAGTTGCACCTTTTATTCTTTTTTTTAATGGTTTTTATATATTGTTATTCCATTAGTATAAGGCTAGCTAGCTAGCTTTTGCTACAAATGTCCCACAGAGAATATTCAGTGACTTTCGACAAGGCTGAAAAGTCTTTGCTTCACATTCATTCTGCCTTCTAATTTTGTCTCTTAACATTATTTTCTCTGTTCTAGTTTAATTCAGGTTGGGTTGTTCTTATTCTTTCCATTTCTAATCTCTCACTCTTATATCTTTTAGTTATACACATCTGAGCACAGCGCTGGTCTGGACTCACAAAAGTTCGGTCACTTGAGTTCAGATTCAAAATAGTTTCTGATGTTTCTGATAACCATTACCTTAATATCTGCCCCAGATAAAGTTGTCAGAAATTTACTGCATGATTTTGTAGAGTTTTACTCAAAATAAAATAAATTTTTTTGGAATAAGACCTGTGGAAAAACATGCCGTTTTTTAAAAAATTAACCTGATAGAAATGAAGTATTAAAATAAGTATACCTATTAATAAAATTAAGCATTATAGCTATAACTTGAAATTTGTGAAATTATGCACTTCAAAGCATCTGTGATTTTCTAAGTAATAATGGAAGAATATTCAACAGACTTTTCTCAGAACTAATACAGTGCCAATAGGAGTGATCTATAAATGAAACTTTCTGCATTAAATCAAACTTTGATAATACTATGTCTTTGATTTATATTATTATATTAATTTGAAATTTGTTTCTTTTAAAAGATATAAACACAAGAGCAATGACAAAAATAAAAATAATAATTCAGTTACTAAGCCAATAGTAGCAATATAATTGCATATTAAAAAGCATTAAATTAACCCAAATACAGGTAGAAAAAAAAACTGGAGCAAAAAAGGAAAGCAAAAGTAGAACATAAAGCAGATACTGTATTTAAACTCAATCATGGTATTGTATATAAGTGGTTTAAACTCAGGGAGCAAGTCAGAGATTGTCACAATAAGAGAAATATAGAGTAAGTGATCATTTTCACAGTAATGTTTACTATCACTCCTAATGACTTTTTTTTTCTCTCTAAGCCTGATATCTTTGTAAGGTAGAACACTTCCTTATAACCAAATAACACATTTGTAAGTCGCATCCACCAATATGTACTATGTATTTGCTAACAAAATACGATCAGAATTCTTAACATTTTATTACTTCATATTTGTAAAAATTAAACACTTATTTGGGGGGGGATCCTCAATACTTCTTCACACACTCTGACTTGATTGTTTTAATGACTTTTAATCTAAGTCTCCTAAATTGTAATAAAAATTAGACAGATTCACGGTCCCTCTGAGACTGGGATATAAAGCCCATCCATCACGGTGTATCTAATTAAGAAACTAAGTTAAGAGGTGTTTGAACAAGATATTTGAAAATCTCCGGGGACCAGACAATTGAATTGATATTTCAGACATATCAAATTAGTTAATGATTTGGGAATCTTTATTCTGCAAGAGAATGTAAATTAAAAAAGAATAATGAAATTCATTAAAGCTTGGTATCAGGGAGGAAGGGAGGACCTTGTGCACCACAGCATGTAATTATAAGTACCTGCATCATTCAGATAGAAGGACAGGAGACTGGGGGAACAACAAAAAAGGCAATTGGAACAGATTAATTTTCATATTGGACACAGATATTACCATTATTTTTCTTTATATTTTAGGGTAACTTTCTCATAATTGACAAGTCCATATTTGGTCACCAGGCTTGTTTTCCATTTTTCCCTTCACCATATGAACTTGTAAGATAAAGGCGTTGCCATTCACAATGACAATAGAGATGGAATTTTTCTCTTGAAATTTAATGAAGTATTCTATTTATTCTGTCAGTCTATTTTGATACTGAAAGAGGCAGAAGAATAAAATTCGACTGCTTTATCCAAAAGCAGGGAGTGAATGGAATATTAAATCTCACCCGGTAAACAGCTGGACTGGCATACGTATTCCAAATGGAAAGAGACCTTCTCCCATGTTGCAAAGCAGTGAGCCTATGGTTCTTTTAAAGCATACAAACTAAGATGACCAATAATACTATTATTTTGTTAAATAAAGTAACAATAATGTCTTCCATTTTCAATTTCTGGTTTGTCCATTCAAAAATATTCATTTTTGTATCTATCATTTAAAAAAATAAAACCTCAAGATCTGACAAAATATTTTTAAAAAACATGTTGTTAAATTAACACTTGGTATGTTTGTAGAATATGATCATGCTCTAAAAACAATATAAAATATTTTCGTAATATATTAACATTCAATAGATTTGTATGTTAATATTTTAGAAATAAAAAACACAAATGCTTGTTTGGACTATGACACCCCAGTTGATGATGTGAGATTCCAGGGCACTATAGATTAGCATGTTCTCTTCCAAAGTCTCTTGTACCACGTCCCGCTCCTTGTCTTCCAACGTGGCTCGTACCCGCCTCCCCCCCCTTCTTTGTCTTCCAGTCTCTCGTACCCACCGCCATTCCTTGCCATCCCCTCCAACCCAGTGGCCCCTGTGCTACTGATTTGACTTTCATTTATGCCTTTAGTTTTCAGCCAAAATATCACAGAAAGTTGTAAACCTTTGCAAAATAGCATTCATGTGTCCTCAAGGGGGATGCTGGAGAATCACTAAATTCTTAGATTTCAAAATCTAAAGATGTGAGACTAGAACAGCCAAAGTCTTCATTCCTGATGGATTCCCATAAAGGTGGACAGCCCACCAGTCATAAATTAACAGTAAAACTGGAAACAGACAGCTCTGACCTAGGAACAGTATTTATAAAGAAAAAAAAATCCTAAAATAAAAACTAAGCATGTGAACCAAGGTCTTGGAGTAAGGATATCAAATGCAGTGTTATTCCCAGTGAGAATGAAGGATGACAAAACTATGCGGAAATGGTTAAATACACAATGGTAAGCCCATTAACTGCAACATGCACTGATTAAACAGGCTCTGTAAGAATATTCAATGACAATATAAAGGGTTCATGATTTCATGTTGTAAGTGAAGAAAGAATAACCTGAAGAAAAAATATATTGTACCATGTGATGTCAAAATTACTTTTTAAATTTTATAATTATATTAATACAAAGAAAAAGACTGAAATAAAACATATCATTATACTGATTAATTGATCTCTGAAATTTTTTAATTAACTGTGATAGTTATGTCAGGTACTATGGATTCACTCATCTCTAATTAGGTGGAGGGCACTTCCATTACCCATGGGGTGACCAACCAGTGGGCATCAGAAGAAAAGTCTCAGGATCTTAAACTATTAGCTATCCTTTAAACATGACTGCTTCCAAATGCTTACATAAACACCGCCACAGTGCTGTTAATGTTTCTTAGCTTGAACTTGAGTTTGTAATCTGTGCAAATCACAACTTAGAATGTTCTAGTTTTTCATGGCCCTATGCCTTCCCCCCCCCCCCCCCGAAGTGGCACTCCATGGCACAGCTAATTTGGAATGGCTGATGCTCTGATTATAGAGTTGGATGGGCATCTCCACCACTCAATCTTCGAGACAAGTAAATACTCCTGTTTTGATTGGGTTGATGGTCGTGCCCGTTACATTCAGTGAAACATATGCATTTGTGCATTGTGTCTGAGAGCAGACAGCTGGGCTGCCTGCATTGGATGCCTGCTGCATTGCTCTGTTACCGTGAAAACTCTAGACTACGTGTTTCCCCTTCAGAGATAGTGTTTTCTTTGCATTTCTCTGAAGAGCTGTTTTTTGTTTTGTTTTTTTCTCAAGGAGGGCCATACCACCCTGAGATGAGGTAATGGGATAAACCTCTGTAAGACTAATCTGTCTATTGGATAAGGTGAACCAACAAATGCTATCAGGGGCTGTATTACACTCTCCCTCGTGTGTGCTTGGAGTGCAATTTTCAGAAGAGATCGTTTCAGGGAGGTAAAGAATAAACCGCTGGGTTCTCTCCCTCCAACATCCGTTCTAAAAGTTGAGTGACAGTTGAGTGATTACATCTTTAATGGAGACAGGTGATAGAATATGGGAACTTAAAAACTCAGCAGCTTTCTCCACCTAGCACAGAACGTAGGGGTCAAACGAAAACACGAAGCCCCCAAATCCCACCGCGGTAACTAATCAACTGAACGGTGCCCTCAATTTGTAGCTGCTAACATCTGTGCCTGCCGCAGTCTGCGTTATTTGTGTTTCAAAACCCTGTATTGTTTTTCTTATCCTGTAAAGAGCTTGTCAGTTTGTTCAGGATCTTGGAGCCTAAAATTAGTAACATCAGAATGTATACCTATAGAAATAAAATTTCCTGATTCTCTTTAAACTTCCAAAAGAGATGTTAGAAGGCGACATGCGAGCAATTACATCTATCTAGCTGTTATTTAATTGAGAATGCCGTTTAGAACCTCAAAGAAGATCACTAAAGAGAGAAGTGCTAAACTATGAAATACTAGTGGTGTGGTGTTTAGAATTTTGCGTGTATAGGCCTATTCCCTCATTTTACTCTTCAGAATCATCTGCCTTCACAACAGCAGGAAGCCTATATCCCATGTGAGGAAACAAGACCTACCGTAAATCAATTACCTTCTGAAAAGGTAACACAAATTTTCTATTTCCTATGTAAAGTTTTATCCTTTGGGTCATTAGTTACCTTGAAAAGAAATGAATATTAACCAGTAGAAATTAACTAAAGAAACACAGATGTACAATCAAACTATAAAACTCAAAAATATTAAAAAAACACATTGCAGTCTGCTTACTGTGTTCCAAGTTAAGAATCCTTAATTGTGCATTTGAGTATTTTGATTACTGGAATATTAAAGTAGAGCTAGAATCCGATTGCTTGTAATTTGCCTCCACCCCCAAGATATACTTTGTGTTTTTTAGAATTGCACACCTGAAATCTATATAATTTTATTAACCAATGTCACCTCAATACACTTTTGAGATTACAACTGAAGGCATGCATGCCAATTACTCCCAATCTTGACTTTTTTGTGGGTGTTAACCAAATATAAACTCAGCCCCCTTCCATTCTTAGCTCCTCAAAAAAAAGGTATCTTTTCTCCCATTACAACAGTATGTTTAAACAAAATGCATGCTTCAGAATGACATGAAACACTGACTTATTTGTTTGTGTATACATTATAGGTGCCTAAGCACCAAACCAGACCTACGAGATCACTGCCTCTGATGGAATGGGGCCCAGTGTGTGCATTTTTGAACAATCTTTGGTTAAGAAATTGCGCCCTAGAGCAGAGATAATTGCATAGTCTCCTTGGCAGCTGGAGTTGTTTGTTTGTTTTGTTTTGTTTATTCAGGTTTGGAGTTTTTTTTTTGCTGCTTGATGGGCTACCTGAGTTCCTCTTTTAATAACAGGTGTGGTGGGTCCCCTGCAGGACAAAGTCAAGCCCAACGCCAACATCCTGGAGCTGGGGTCTTTATTGTGGATCCTCTTAGAGCATTAATTCCAGCTTGATGCCAAAGAAGGAATCCTTTCTAAAGGTGAGGTAATTTTCAAAACAAAAAATATATTAAATTCTCAGTCATAACTTTAGAGTTGAAATCAAAGTGAATAAAACTTGATATCACACTTATAAGCAGTTAGATTGCTCATGCCCCTTGCTTATACAAGGGTCATGCCTTGGGTCTACTCAAAGGAAGAAGAAAGGAGGAGAGGTCCAGCGAGTGTCTCAGAAGCAGTGAACACTGACGCCAGGAGCCATAAAAACCATCAACAGTGTGGGCCGGGGGTGGGAGATGCCCTGGGAATGGACCAAAGCAAAGGTGACTCAAGGACCAGCATGCGTGAACACAACAAGAAGACTGAGTCTCCCTGTCACAGCTGGTTACTGTCATGGACAGTTGTCATATTCATGATCACCTCTTGAATAGCGTTTCCACACCTGGGGACATTGCCATGAGCTCTTTCTTAGAAACAGACTCACAGATACAGAGGACAGAATGAGAGTTGTCAGAGCGAAGGGCGGCTGGGAGCTGGGTGAAAAGATAAAAGGACTAAGCAAAGAAAGAGAACTCACAGACACAGACAATAGTATGGGGAGTATAAGAGGGAAAGAAGGTGGGGGAGGTAGGTGAGGGTAAAGGGGGGTACATAGTGATGGACAGAGACTTGACTTTGGGTGGTGAACACACAATACAATATACAAATGACAGATTATAGAATTGTACACCTGAAACTCACATTATTTTGTCAACCAATGTTACACAATAAATTCAATAGAAAAATAATAAAACAGAATTTGAATTCTCAGACTTCCTAGCAAACAAAGAATGGATATGGGACTTACACTCTGCCCATCAGACGCACAAATATCTGGTTCAGAGTAGGTGACCGGGGGCAGGGCCTTGGTGCAACAACACCGATATCGCTGGTGTGGTTGGTGACAAAGGGTTACAAGAACAGGAGTCATGTGATTCTTGGACTCGCTGAGGCAGAATTGAAATTGATGCTGGGAAGTGGTGCCATATAGGTGAGCACCTTTCATTTTCTGCTTCATGATCGAACTCCCTCACCAGCAGTTTCCAAGGGAAGCTGGCAGGACTTGGGGATGTGTTTCTGGTGGAGGAGAATCAAGATGATCCCTGTGTACTTTCTACATGGCAAGCTCTTCCTAAGAGTCATTAACGACTTCCATTTTGGGGAAAGGAGACGGGTAGGCCATGGAAATTATTCTCTACAGAACTGACCTAAGCCACATACCTGGCCCACACAGACTGAACCCTGGCATGAACTATGGACTTCGGATAATAATAATGTGTCAATATTGGTTCATCAGTTGTAGCAGATGAACACACTAACTTGTACCACAGAGCTATACAGGAACTCTCTTTACGTTCTGCTCATTTTTTCTGTTAAAATGAAAAGAAAGAAAGAAAAACAGAATCTATAAAAAAAATAATAATGGCACCCATATATTAAAAAAAAAGAAAGAAGATATCAAGCATGAAAAAAAAAAAAGGAGAAACCTTAAGTGCCCAAAAGAAGCCTGAGAAAAAGTCTACATCGTGTATGACACCAATGGTATGATTTGCAGGTCGAGTGAAAGTATCAGTGGTTGACAGCGGTTTTGGGAGATGGTTGCAAGGAGGAGGAAGGGAGACACAAGAGATTTCTAGGCAGTGAAACTACTCTGGATGATAGTGTAATGGCAAGATATGACATTATGCCTTTGTCAAGTGTGCGGAAATTTATAGCACAAAGAGCGGAACTTAATGCATGCAAATTTAAAGGAGTCATTTAGGCGTTCAGGGAATCCCAGGAAAGAATATAGACTTTGACAAGAGAATTTAACCGTATTACAAATGTATGAAGCAACCTCATGGAAGGAGGCGGAAGAAAGGTGCTAACCTCAGTGATCTTGGAAATGAATTGAGCCTGTAAGTTAAAAGCAAAAGGAACTGAACATAATCAGCACTTTACTCTGCTTGATAAAATGCCCCGAGGGCACACAGGTTAACCATTTGGACACTGCTGTCTGTGTCTGTGGAATGGAAAAACAAGTAAATTCCCGACAGGTAATGGGAACCAGAGTTCTTACTTTCTTGAATGGGACTTGACAGATAACCAAGGTGAGGAGGCTATAATGATCCATTCGGTCATGGGTTCAAATTGGAGACATCAGTATAAACTCATGTTTAAATTCATGTAGATACAGATACATAAGTGTAGATGTTGATAGATACGTGTATATACATAGGTTAGTACACACACATATTCTTCGCTTAGGCAGCAGAACAATACCCCAGTACCAGGAGCACAGCCAGGATGAAAGCTGGGTAAACAAAGGTGTTCACAAAAGACTTCCTCATGTTTGCTTTCAGTTTATATCACGGTTTCAACATTTATTCAAGTAAAGTCTAGGAAATGGCCCTTAAATCTCAGGTAGTCCATACAAATACATTTATGTCAAACAAAGGATAAGTTCTGAACAATGAATCATGATACCAAAAGAATACCATACGTCAAGAATAGAATAAAAAATGTGATTTGCATTGTAGACACAGACCCAAACATTTTGTGTGCCACACATTGTGTGACTCAGGGAAGAATGGTGAGGAGACACAAAGAGATCTTACCCTTTGTTGGTCAAATAAGTTTGTAAATATGATATATATGTTTGCTCGCTTATACTTTGCATTGGGTGTGGGGGATATGCTGTAAGCAGGCAGGGTCGTTACAGCCTAAGGTTTAGTTTTAAGACTAAGCTTTTCCCCACACCCTTGACTGTTGCATGATAGGGGGTGGTGCACTCTCATGAGGAATCCCATTATACCTCAGACAAGTGACTTTGTATCAGAGACTTCCTCGTTTGAAATTGGATTAAAGGTTTTGATTTCTACACTATAAAATGGGGCACAGGAGCCCATGCTGGAGGAGAGCAGAGAAAAGTCACATGGAGGAAAGGAGAAGCAGCCAAGATGGTGGGGTGCTGAAGGAGAAGCTAGTTTGTGCAGAGTTTGTGCAGAGAGAAGGAGATGGGGAACAGAGGTGAATAAGGTTGGTGAGGTAGAAATCTTTGATTCAAGGGAACTTGGATAAGTCAGTGGCTTTGGGACCCCTAAATGGAAAGGGAAGTGTTTTCCCACTGTGTGTATTTCTCACCCACTGGATGCAAGCTAGGATTAAAGCTAATGGCCCACCAGTTCTTGGCTCTGATGTTTTATTGCCATCTGTCTGAATCAAATGTGAACCTGCACGGGCCAGGCGGCTGTGATGGTGGCCATGGCTACTGGCTTTACACCTTTATTTCCCTGTATAAGTAGAGGAACAAGAATGCACAAGTATGAAATGAACACAATGACAAAACTGGTAAATTAAATGACAAGTTCTCTTATTTTTTTACTCTTACAGTAAAAAGTCTTGGGAATGACACACTGAATATAAAGTATGTTCAGAAAAATAATTCCCGGAAGTCTTCCTTAATGGCAATACTTGATCTAGCAGTTAAGAATGAGTAATACATCAAGCTGGGGGATTTATTTTCCAACTTAAATGTGATTACATTATTCTTTTAATTTAGTTACAGATTACATTAAAAGGCTTCTTTGTCAAAACAAAATTCATGCCTCAAGGTGTTTTGTTTTTGATCTAGGAAATGATTCATTGTCTTACAGTTACTGATTTGCATAACAAACCACTCCAACCTCAGTAGCTTGTGGGAGCCCAAAGGTTCCATTTGAAAAGAATTTGAATAAACGATAGGTCCAAAATAAATAACCAACTGTCTTCAAAGACTTTTCAGCCAAAACATGTAGTTGCTTTTGTAAGTTTGTTTATCCTTTTGTGAATAAGAGCACAAAAAAGGAGAAAAAGATCATCAAAAATTTAGCAAAAAATAAACTATCATATGATACTCTAATATTGATGCTGGTTTCTTTTGATGATAAAATTATTATTTGTTAAATCAGAATTTTTAACTGAAGTTTAGAAAATAAGTTTGAAGAAGATGAAGATAGAAATTTCTCATTTTTTTAAATTAAAAATAAAGTGATGACATTCAATAAAGAGCAGCATATGTGTAAGGCCAGAAGCTGCCACAATTGTTGCCATTCACATGCAGGTTCTCATTGGATTTGGGCAGAAGGTAAAGAAACAGTGGAGCCAAAAACTGGTGGGTCATTCCTTTATTCAGGTCTTGTACTAGCCAATGAGAAACATACAGAGGGGTCCAACACCCACTCACACATTCTCTGGTTCTACAACCAGGAAAATCTTCTTCAGTTTTTCCTAGAATTAACAGCCCCCACCAGTCCCAGTCATCTCCCATTCCCCATCTGCACACCCGCACCCTTTTCCTCTCTGCACAAACTTGCTTCTCCATTAGCACTGTGCCATCTTGGCTATCTTCTTCTCAGCACATTTCCTTCTCTCTGCTTCTTCACAAACTTAGCTTGGTGCAAACACCTCTCCTCCAACAACATTAACATAACAATGGCCCTTCCCACACAGGAAGGTAATTAACAATTTCACAGACCAGTGCCATTTTTTTTTGTATTTTTCTGAAGTGAGAAGTGGGGAGGCATACAGACAGATTTCCGCAAGCACCCAACCAGGATCCACATGGCATGCCCACCAGGAGGTGATGCTTGGCCCATCTGGGGTGTTGCTCCATTGCAACTAGAGCTAATCTAGCACCTGAGGCAGAGGCCATGGAGCCATCCTCAGCACCTGGGCCAACTTTGCTCCAATGGAGCCCTAGCTGCAGGAGGGAAGAGAGACATAGAGAGGAAGGAGAGGTGGAGAAGAAGATGGGGGCTTCTCCTGTGTGCCCTGGCTGGGAATCAAACCTGGGACTTTCATACTCCGAGCCAATCCTCTACCACTGAGGAACTGGCCAGGGCCAGCACCATTTTTAACAATAAAAGTGAACAAACTAAAAAAATACAAATTTTACAAACTTATTTGCCCAAGAGTATGTATGAGAACTAATATTGCAATAAATTTACTGATAAGTCAATAAAGTCATTAATTCAGAAGTTTTCACTTTTGATTTTCTTCCAGAGTCCAGCTATTCATTTCCAACTGGAATTTTAAGTACCACCAACCCCCGTTCCCTTGGCAAAAAAAGAAAAAAGAAAAAAATTTTGCAGGGTATCACCATTTATTTGTATAACCTGCTATTTCTCTATAGTCTGAAAATAATTGAGAAATGAGCAGAAAGATGCCTTTTTTAAAATTTTTGTAAATGACCTAGTAACTGGGTCATTATATGTAGTTGTGAACAGCTGTTCCTGAGATGGAAGATGTGGGTGGGTGGAATTATGGCTGCTTAAAAGTAAACGTGCCAGAAGACAAGATGGCACTGGAGTAGGCGGACGTACCAACATCTACCTCCCAGAACCAAAGTGGATTACAAACTAATTTTAAGAACTATCATCTGGAAAACCAACTTTGGACTAAACTAAGAGGACTCTTCAACCAAAGAACACAGAAGAAGACACACTGAGACTGGTAGGTAAAGTAGAAACGCAGAGAGGGCTGCCCAGCTCCCCAGAGCGAACGGCAGCCAGGAGAGACTCGCGTGGTGGGAAGTGAGTTTAGCAGAGAGGGGAGGGTCCTGAGGCCCAGGAACAAAGCCCCAACCTACAGCTCCAGAGCTCAGAAGAGGCGTAAGGACAGTATTTAGCTGGAAACAAGTCAGGATATGTTTGTGAGAAAGACTGATTTCTCAGACCCAGGATTCTTCTTAAAGGGACTGCGCAGAACACCGCTATCACAACCACTCACCCAGGGCTCTGGGGGACAGGAAGAGAGGAGAATACCAGAGTAGCAGGAAGAGAGTGTAATCTAGGAGGCACAGGGAGAAACATTTTGGGAGATAGCCACCCTAACCCCTGGGACGAGTCACTCCCAAATCTGAAGTGAATATTTCCCCAGGAAACAGCAATACAAGCAAAGAGAAGCAGGAGAGCAGCCAAACAAGCTCCCCTGCGGCACTCAGAGCAGAGTTGCTTAGAAGGAGGGAGCTTACGGGTCTACAGTAGTGAGTGTTAGGGTCTGAGCTGCAGTGCCCGCACCCATGCTGCTGAGGGCTCGCCGGAGGGTGGGAGGCAGCAGGAGACGGAAGTGCAGTTCTGTTGGTAGGGGCGGAAGCCAGCTGGCCACCAATGGGCTCAGGTGTGAGCTTAGTCTTGCACGGCTGGGGAGGAGGGGGCATGCAAAAGCAGTCAAGCCCAGCTGCCGGCAGCCTGTAATCCAGCTTGCGGGAGAAGGGCAGAAACCCTGGAAGGGGTGGAGACCTGCCCTTGAGCAAGGACGCAGGAGCACAACCTTGCCCTGCCCATGTGACCCAGGCTTTGTTCTGACTTGGGAGCCAGCTCTTCCTGCGGGGGTGGAGCCAAAAGCCCACAACAGGCAGAGTTCCGCTACTGAGCTAAGAATGGGCACGCAGTCCTGCCCGGCCAGTAGAGCCAAGGCTAGCAGTCGATCCACAAGCGGGCTCCTCCTGCAAGGGCAGGGCGAAAGCCCAGAAAGAGTCAGAGACCCGCAGTTGAGCAAAGGTGCTCGCAAGTGCCCTCAGGACTGAACATAACGTCATCCACGGGGGCGAGGCAAAGGCCAAGTCTACCAAGGCTTGTGCACCCGAGCATGTGATCACAGCCACTCCCATGAAGAGAAAATGCGGCGGCAGAGAAATGCAACACAAATGAACCAAGAGATATCCCAAGAAAAGGACCTAAATGAATCAGATATAACCAAATTACCAGATGCAGAGTTTAAAATAATGATTGCTAGGATGCTCAAAGATATTAGAACAACAATAGATGGTCATTACGAAAACCTAAATAAAGAGATAGCAAATATAAAAAAGGACATTGAAATAATAAAAAAGAATCAGAAATGACAAATACAATATCTGAAATAAAGAATACAATGAAAGGAATTAAAAGCAGGATGGATGAAGCAGAGAATCGAATCAGCGAGTTAGAGGACACAATAAATAAAGGCACGGAGCAGAGCAGAAAAAAAAAAGAGACTCAAAAAGTCTGAGGAAACTCTAAGAGAGCTCTGTGACAACATGAAGAGAAATAACATCCACATCATAGGTGTTCCTGAAGAAGAAGAGAAAGAACAAGGGATAGAGACTTTGTTCAATCATATCATAGCTGAAAACTTCCTTCAATTAAGGCAGGAAAACATCTCACATGTTCAGGAAGCACAGAGAACTCCATTAAGGAAAAACCCAAAGAAATCAACACCAAGACACATCACAATTAAAATACCAAAGCTAAGTGATAAAGAGAAAATATTAAAAGCAGCTAGAGAAAATAAGACTATCAACTACAAAGGAGCCCCCATAAAGATGACTTCTGACTTCTCAACAAAAACACTTGAGGCCAGAAGGGAATGGCAAGAAATATTCAAAGTAATGCAGAACAAGAGCCTACAACAAAGACTACTTTATCCAGCAAGGCTATCATTTAAAGTTGAAGGAGAAATAAAAAACTTTACAGACAAAAAAAAAAACTCAAGGAATTCACTGCAACCAAACCAATGCTGCAAGAAATGCTAAGGGACCTGTTGTAAACAGATCAAAGGAGAAAAAGAATAAAGCAAAAGAGGAATACAGTTTTAAAGAATAAAATGGCAATAAAACAATTACATATTAATAATAACTTTAAATGTAAATGGATTAAAGAATCCAATCCAAAGACATAGGGTAGCTGCGTGGATAAGAAAACAGGACCCATACATATGCTGTCTACAAGAGACACACCTTAAATCAAAAGATGCACACAGACTGAAGATAAAAGGATGGAAAAAAATATTTCATGCAAATGGAAATGAAAAAAAAGCTGGGGTATCAATACTTATATCAGACAAAATGGACTTTAAAACAAAGACCATAGTTAGAGAGAAAGAAGGTCACTACATAATGATAAAGGGAGCAATCCAAAAGGAAGATATAACCATTATAAATATCTACACATCTAATATAGGACCACCTAAATATATGAAGCAGATTCTGATGGACATAAAGGGCGAGATCAACAGCAATACTATAATAGCAGGGGATTTCAATACCCATTAACATCATTAGATAGATCCTCAAGAAAGAAAATTAACAAAGAAACAGCAGACTTAAAGGACATATTAGATAAACTCGATTTAATAGATATCTTCAGAACCTTTCACCCTAAAACAGCAGAATATACATTCTTTTCAAGTGCTCATGGTACATTCTCTAGAATAGACCACATGTTAGGACACAAAAGCGGGCTCAACAAATTTAAGAAGATTGAAATCATATCAAGCACTTTCTCTGATCACAATGGCATTAAACTAGAAATCAACCACAATAGAAAAATTAAAAAACATTTAAACACTTGGAAACTGAATAGCATGTTATTAAATAACGAATGGGTTAACTTTGAGATCAAAGAAGAAATTTAAAAATTCCTAGAAACAAACGATAATGAGCATACATCAACTCAAAATTTATGGGACACAGCAAAAGCAGTCCTGAGAGGGAAGTTTATAGCATTACAGGCATACCTCAAGAAGCTAGAAAAAGCTCAAATAAGCAACTTGACCTTACATCAAAAAGAACTAGAAAAAGAACAGCAAGTAAAGCCCAGAGCTAGTAGAAGGAAGAAAATAATAAAGATCAGAGCAGAAATAAATGACATAGAGGCTAAAGAAACAATACAAAGGATCAATGAAACCAGGAGCTGGTTCTTTGAAAAGATAAACAAGATCGATGAACCTTTAAGCAGACTCACCAAGAAAAAAAGAGAGAGGACTCAAATAAATAAAATTAGAAATGAGAGTGAAAAAATAACAACTGACACAACAGAAATACAAAATATTGTAAGAAAATACTATGAAGAACAGTATGCCAAAAAACTAGACAACCTAGCTGAAATGGACAAATTCCTTGAAACATATAATCTTCCAAAAATCAATCTGGAAGAATCAGAAAACCTAAACAGACCAATTACAACAAATGAGATTGAAACAGCTATCAAAAAACTCCCAAAAAAGAAAAGTCCTGGGCCTGATGGCTTCACAAGTGAATTCTACCAAATATTCAAAGAAGAACTAACTCCTATCCTTCTCAAGCTATTTCAAAAAATTCAAGAGGAAGGAAGACTTCCAAGCTCCTTTTATGAGGCAAGCATAATTCTGATTCCAAAACCAGGCAAAGACAACACAAAAAGAGAAACTTATAGGCCAATATCCCTGATGAATTTAGATGCAAAAATCCTCAACAAAATATTAGCAAACAGGATCCAGCAATGTATGAAAAAAATCATACACCATGATCATATGGGATTTATTCTTGGGAGGCAAGGCTGGTACAATATTTGCAAATCAATCAATGTAATTCATCACATAAACAAAAGGAAGGAGAAAAACCACATGATAATTTCAATACATGCAGAAAAAGCATTTGATAAAATCCAGCACCCACTGATGATCAAAACTCTCAGCAAAGTGGGAATACAGAGAACATACCTCAACATTTTAAAGGCCATCTTTGACAAACCCACAGCCAATATAATATTCAATGGGCAAAAATTAAAAGCAATCCCCTTAAGATCAGGAACAAGGCAGTGGTGCCCCCTTCCACCACTCTTATTCAACATAGTTCTGGAAATCCTAGCCACAACAATCAGACAAGAAAAAGAAATAAAAGGCATCCAAATTGGAAAAGAAGAAGTAAAACTATCATTATTTGCAGATGATATGATATTGTATATAGAAAACCCTAAAGTCTCAGTCAAAAAACTACTAGACCTGATAAATGAATTCGGCAAGGTGGCAGGAAATAAAATCAATACTCAGAAATCAGAGGCATTTTTATACACTAACAATGAACTGTCAGAAAGAGAAATCAAGAAATCAATCCCCTTTACCATTGCTACCAAAAAAATAAAGTACCTAGGAATAAATTTAACCAGGGAGATTAAAGATTTGTACTAGGAAAATTATAAAACATTGATAAAAGAAATCAGGGAAGATATGAACAAGTGGAGGCATATACCATGCTCATGGTTAGGAAGCATAAACATCATTAAAATGTCTATATTACCTAAAGCAATTTAGAAATTAATGCAATACTGATTAAAATACCAATGACTTACTTCAAAGATATAGAACATATATTCCAAAAATTTATATGGGACCAAAAGAGAACACAAATAGCCTCAGCAATCTTGAAAAGGAAGAATAAAGCAGGAGGTATCACACTTCCGGAAATCAAGTTATACTACAAGGCCATTGTACTCAAAACAGCATGGTTCTGGCATAAGAACAAGCATATAGATCAATGGAACAGAACTGAGAACCCAGAAATAAACCCACACTTTTATCAACAACTGATATTTGACAAAGGAGATAAGAGTATACATTGGAGTAAAGACAGCCTCTTCAACAAATGGTGTTGGGGAAATTGGACAGCTACCTGCAAAAAAATGAAACTAGACCACCAACTTACACCACTCACAAAAATAAACTCAAAATGGATAAAAGACTTAAATGTAAGCTGTGAAACCATAAGCATCTTAGAAGAAAACATAGGCAGTAAGCTCTCTGACATCTCTCGCAGCAATATATTTGCTGATTTGTCTCCACAGGCAAGTGAAATAAAAGACAGGATAAACAAATGGGACTTTATCAAACTAAAAAGCTTCTGCACAGCTAGAGACAATAAAAACAGAATAAAAAGACAAACTACACAATGGGAGAATATATTTGACAATGAGTCTCATAAGGGGTTAATAACCAAAATTTATAAAGAACTTGTAAAACTTAATACCAGGAAGACAAACAATCCAATCCAAAAATGGGCAAAAGAAATAAATACACACTTCTCCAAAGAGGACACACAGATGGCCAATAGGCATATGAAAAAATGTTCAACATCACTAATGATTAGAGAAATGCAAATTAAAACCACAATGAGATATCACCTCATACCAGTCAGAACAGAATGGCTCTCATCAACAAAACAACACAGAATAAATGCTGGCGAGGATGTGGAGAAAAGGGAACCCTCCAGCATTGCTGGTGGGAATGCAGACTGGTGCAGGCACTGTGGAAAACAGTATGGAGATTCCTCAAGAAATTAAAAATTGAA
Organism: Saccopteryx bilineata; assembly: GCF_036850765.1. Taxonomy (NCBI): domain Eukaryota; kingdom Metazoa; phylum Chordata; class Mammalia; order Chiroptera; family Emballonuridae; genus Saccopteryx; species Saccopteryx bilineata. The sequence goes on along the minus strand of NC_089490.1, from coordinate 234,367,243 downwards.
CTGCCTTTTGACCCAGCTATACCACTGTTAGGAATATACCCCAAGAACACCATAGCACGGCTTGAAAAGAAGAAATGCACCCCCATGTTTATGTCAGCATTGTTCACAATAGCAAAGATCTGGAAACAGCCCAAGTGTCCATCAGAGGATGAGTGGATTAAAAAGCTTTGGTATATATATGCTATGGAATACTACTCAGCCATAAGAAATGATGACATCGGATCTTTTACAACAACATGGATGGGCCTTGATAACATTATACTGAGCGAAATAAGGAAATCAGAAAGAACTAAGAATTATAGGATTCCATACATAGGTGGAACATAAAAATGAGACTCAGAGAAATGGACAACAGTGTTGGGGTTACAGGGTGGGGGCGAGGAGAGGGAGGGGGTTGGGGGTGGGGTAGGGCACAAAGAAAACCAGTTAGAAGGTGACAGAAGACAATTTTATCTATGTCTCCCCATCAAAATTAATAAAAAAAAAATACAACAATGTGTCTCACGGCTAATTCAGACAGTTAGAAGAATAGTATAAGGATGCTAATTCTGCTTCTCAGGCCACATCCTGCAAAAGGGGCCCCAAGCAAATTGGTGATTTGGCTCCTCTGATTTTGCCAATTGGATTTAAAAAAACAATAGATCAGGAACGCCCTGAAACAGAACTAACAATACATGAGCATAAATTTAAGGGACTTTTAGATACTGGAGCTGATGTATCTGTTATTGCTAAGCTACACTGGCCTCCTTCCTGGCCCACTCATGCAGCAGCCACAAAATTACAAGGTATAGGGCAGAGTAAATCCCCTCAACAAAGTTCTAGTTTTCTACATTGGGAAGATTAAGAAGGTCATTCTGAATTTTTTAAGCCTTATGTGCTCCCTGGATGGCCAATTAATTATGTGAGGTAGAGATGTTTTGAAAAATATGGGAGTGTTGCTTGTCAGTCCTAATGGTTTAGTCAGTACTCAGATGCTTGATCTGGGACTTTTGCCCACCAAGGGTCTAGGGAAAGAACAGCGAGGAATTCCCACCCCCATAGAAGTGGCACCCAATACCAGAAGGTGTGGATTAGGATATCAAAATTTAGCATAGGGGCCTTGGTAGCTCCTGCTACCTCAATAATGCATTGTGCAGACCCAATTACTTGGAAATCAGATAATCCTGTATGAGTAGACCAATGGCTCCTTTCTCAGGAGAAACTTAGGGCAGCTGCTCAATTGGTACAAGAGCAGCTACAGCTTGGGTACATTGAACCATCTAATAGCCCGTGGAATACACTTCCATATTTTGATCTTGTTGCCTCCTGGATTATCAAGGAGCATAGGCGACCCTTACAGTTTATAGGTTTTGAGCCTCAAAATTATTGTTGTTCCTTTTTTCAAAGGATCAACAACAATAGCTCTGGGAAACTTCCACTAAATGGCAAATCGCTCTTGCAAATCAATGGACAACTTTATACTGAAATTGTCAACTTAAAATCAGCTCAACATCTAGAATTATACGCCATGATCATGGCTTTTCAGCATTTGCCATTTTCCCCCTTTAATCTATATACAGATGGCAAATATTTACTTATGGTGTTTCCACTATAAAGACTGCTGTCTTGCCCTGGCCAGTTGGCTCAGTGGTAGAGCGTCGGCCTGGAGTGCAGAAGTCCTGGGTTCAATTCCCGGCCAGGGCACACAGGAGAAGTGCCCATCTGCTTCTCCACCCCTCTCCCTCTCCTTCCTCTCTGTCTCTCTCTTCCCCTCCTGCAGCCAAGGCTCCATTGGAGCAAAGATGGCCCGGGCGCTGGGGATGGCTCCTTGGCCTCTGCCCCAGGTGCTGGAGTGGCTCTGGTCGCAACAGAGTGACACTCCGGAGGGGCAGAGCATCGCCCCCTGGTGGGCAGAGCTTCGCCCCTGGTGGGCGTGCTGGGTGGATCCCGGTCGGGCGCATGCGGGAGTCTGTCTGACTGTCTCTCCCTGTTTCCAGCTTCAGAAAAATAAAAAAAATAAAAAAAATAAAAAAAAGACTGCTGTTTTAGGGACAAATGCTAATGAACTATTTCAGCAGTTCCTCCTTTTTCAAAGACTTGTATGTCAACATAGAGCTCCATGTTTCATAGGTCATACTGTAGCTCACTCCATGCTCCCTGGAACTTTAGCACAAGGAAATGCCCTTTTTTTTTTTTTTTTGTATTTTTCTGAAGTTGGAAATGGGGAGGCAATCAGACAGACTCCCGCATGCACCCAACTGGGATCCACCCGGCACGCCTACCAAGGGGGGAATGCTCTGCTCATCTGGGGTGTTTCTCTGTTGCAACCAGAGCCATTCTAGCACCTGAGGCAGAGGCCACGGGGCCAACCTTAGTGCCCGGGGTGGCTTTTCTCTGGTGGAGCCTTGGCTGCGGGAGGGGAAGAGAGAGAGAGGAAGGAGAGGGGGAGGGGTGGAGAGGCAGATGGGCACTTCTTCTGTGTGCTCTGGCCAGGAATCGAACCCAGGAATCCTGCACACCAGGCCAAAGCTCTACCACTGAGCCAACCAGCCAGGGCCTAGGAATGCCCTTCTTGATCAAGCTACCCAAAAGAAAATTATTTGGAGCAACCATGACAGATTGAGCAATTCAGTCTCATACTATTTGAAGCATCCACCAGGTATAATAAAAAAACAAATGTCAGAGACTTTCAGAGGTAAGTATAGATGTAACTTTATTGGCCAGTTTCACCTGCGCAGGGGCGAATTCCCTGATGTCCGGAGACACCGTACTCAGTAGGAGCTGCAAATGGGAACTGCCCCAGGCGCTTATAGCTAGTTCCTTATATATCCTAAGTAAGCAAGCATAATACAGAAGTAAAAATAGCGGTTACTTATTTGCTAAGGGAGTTGCACATAGCATAGCAACAGGGGCTGGGTCTAGCTCATTGGCGAACTTCAAACATAAACTTCTGATAAGGGTCTCTAACCAATGGAATGCAAATGTTTGTCTTCCTTTGTTCTTAGCCTTACAGGGTCCCTATCCTTACCTCCCTGTCTCTGAGTCTACACTCTGGCAATCCCAGCACACTTTCCTGAATCTAACAATTTGATCTTTTCTTGATCCTTACACTATTCATCACCAGAATGCTGCAGCCCTGTGTAAACAGTTTCAACTTTCTCGGGAAGCAGCACAGCAGATTGGGAAATCCTGTCCAAGGGGTCCTATACTAAAATCTGCCCCTTCATTTGGAGTTAACCCTCAAGGACCCCTACCAGGACAACTTTGGCAAATGGATGTTACTCATATACATTCATTTGGCAAACAGTCCCATGTCCACGTTACAGTGGATACATATTCTGGATTTATAGTAACCTCTGTCAGAACAGGAGAGGCTGTTAAGCATGTTATAGCTCATTATCTGTATGCCTTGTTCTATTATTGGATTTCCTAAACTGGTTAAACTGAAAATGCTCCTGCATATGGAGCAAAAGCATTTACTGTATTTTGTCATTCTTACAATCTTTAAAGTTAAGGTATTATTAAAGTGTACCCAGCAAATATTTTAAGGTCAATTTAAAAAAAACTTTTAAAGGAGGTAGTCATATCCTGGAACTCCTATGAGTCTACCATATCATGCCTTTTACTTAAAAAAATTTTTTTAATTTCTTTCGAGTGCTGATGAACAGGAGATGCCAAATCTTTTTCACCTGCAAACTACTACCTTCTTTATTTGATTCAGCTAATAACACTGTTTTGTCTTTTTCCAAATAGCTCCAGATATATGGAAAAGATTTATATAGGTGGATGGGGATCCTCAAACCCCTCAGTGAGATCTTTCTGAGCATGGCTTTTATGATACCTAGAGGCAGAAAAAGCCCAATAGAGATCAGGGGAACTACCAGCTTTTAGGACACATCCTTAAAGGCTCCAACGCCCCAAAGGTGTCTCATAGGATGCCATCTGGGTCTTGCTTCAATAGTGGAAAGGAAGGTCATTGAGCTAAAGCCTGCCAGACTTACATGCCTCTGCTGAGAGGAAACAGGGACACTGGAAGGTAGGCTTCCCCTTTGCTCCTCTAAGGGAGGGTTCAGTCTCTTCCAGCTCTGCCCCAGCCACCTATGACCTAACCTTGCCCAGAATGCTGGGGTTTGCCACTGAAGGCTGAAGGGGCCCAGGGCCATCAGCCCCATCTACGACATTGTGGATGAGCCTAGGGTATTTCTTCCAAGAAGCAGGTAAACTGATCTCATTTGCACCAGGGCCACTTAACTTGTCTTGCCTGAATAGTCAGGTTTTTTATTCTTTCCTCGAAAATCTCTGTTGTGAATGTTGATAGTCCTATTTTCTGCTGCTTTGTTTAATATATAGTATTTCCTTTATTTCTCCTACCTCAATGCCCCACTCATATTTCAGGCTGGGACCTACTTCTAATTTAGAGCTCTCTTTCCCCCTTTTGCCAACTTCTATTATGAATCTACCTCTGCCACCCAGCTTAGTGTATCCCAAGGTTCTCTTTACCAAGCCACAGTCACAGAGCTCCAGGGAAAAGCAACCTGGTTCCATCTCTCCAGGTAGAGGACAAACAGAAGCTCCATATCCACACATGCTGCAGATGGCTTTTCCAGTCTACCTGAATCATTACCAGCTAGAAGCAGCGGCCATTGGGACTTGGACATGAGCTGCAAAGTATAGAATTGTGACAATAATTCCAGTGCCATGTGGACTTTTCCTGAATGTGGACTTTTCCTGGACTCCTGCTTCTTGGGACAGCTCCTAACAGACTGAACTGGGGTTGGGTTACATTTTTCAGGGATTTGGCATGGTGTTGGGGCCAACTTGGACTTGGTGAACATACATATTAAGGACATTATTCTTTTATGGATTCTTGCTGTATTGGCCAAGAGTTTGCTTAAAGGCTTTAATCACTGTAAAAAAAATAGAAGACTAGATAAAGAAGATGTGGCACATATACACCATGGTATACTATTCAGCCATAAGAAATGATGACATCGGATCACTTACAACAAAATGTTGGAATCTTGATAACATTATATGGAGTGAAATAAGTAAACCAGAAAAAAACAAGAACTGCAGGATTCCATACATTGATGGGACATAAAAGGAGACTAAGAGACATGGACAAGAGTGTGGTGGTTACGGGGGGTGGGGGGAGGGAAGGAGGGAGAGGGGGAAGAGGAGGGGGAGGGGGAGGGGTACAAAGAAAACTAGATAGAAGATGACAGGGGACAATCTCTCTTTGGGTGATGGGTATACAACAGAATTGAATGACAAGATAACCTGGACATGTTTTCTTTGAATATATGTACCCTGATTTATTGATGTCACCCCATTAAAATAAAAATTTATTTATAAAAAAAAAGTACATGTGCCTCTTCAGGCAGGACCACTTGTGGCAAAACAATGAAACAGTCTAAATGCCAAGATGGAAGACAGAGGGTAGGGGAGCAATTTAGGCAACAGAATTGTATTGTGTCTTTCTAATCTTTAATCTCCTTTATTGAGAGTAAAACTGCAGAGATTAGACTCCCCTAAATGTATTCTTCACATTAAACAGAGACTGAGTCATACAGATATTCAACTATTGTTTTTATAAATTCATCCATCCACCCATCCACCCATCAATCCATCCATCAAGTGTCTATTTTTGCTTTTAACCACACAAATGAGAAATTGCAATTATTCCTAGAGTAATTTTTCTCTTGACCTCTGGCAGACAGAGAACACTTTTTTCTTTAAATGGCTCTGCTTTGTACTGCCTTACATTTCATTGTGGTTATCAGGGAAGAAAAGAGAGGTTATGTAACTCAGAAACACAGCCATCTCTTTTGTTTGTCACAGTGGGGAAAAGAATCTATCTGGAAGTGACTTAGATTTAAAAAAAATCATAATCTTTTCAAGCAATACCTTTGTTTTTTGAATTAAGCTATCTCTACTTTCTAATATAGTGATAACTAAGAATTAAGCACTTTCTTAATGATTAAGACCATGCAGTGGTTTACATGCTCCATACCAAAAATTTCTGTTGCATTTTGGATCTGTGAGGACAAACTACCTACTACTTCATTGTTCTTGATACAGGGTTGGCTCCCAATAATTGAGTTTGAATTTATCTATTCATTGTTTTTGCAGAATGAAAAACAGAATGAGAAACCAGAACAAGATTTATTTTTTCAGAATAAGTGCTTTACTTCTGACTTATGTTCATAAAAGGGGATGTTTTGAAAGAAGAGCCAAGGTCCTTTGACATTTGAGGAAATGCACATTCATTGAATAACTTGGTCTTTGTTGCTGAGCTTTGGGGAAGGACTGAACATGTCTTGCCTTCATCTTTCTGGTCCGTTCGAAGACCGAGGCTATGTTCTAGAGTCTTGAGGAAAATGAGAGCAACCTTTGACAAAATCTATATTGCTATAAACTATCTCTTGGTCAGCTGTAATCATATTTCTCTCCTTCCGAGATAACTAAAATCCGAAAATATGAATTAAAACTCAAAGAGGCCAAAATAAATGCCAAATATCAAACTCGCTTAGATTCAATCTTATTAAGCTGGATTTGGACTTAAAATTTTTTTTTTAAATGAGCAGCTTTGTTTAGCTCCAAAGGTTTTGTTGTCAAGAAACCAGGGCTTCTGTTGCAACAATAATTTTCTGCAAAACTGTTGCCATTACTCTTGTTAAGCCTAATCCCGAGGGACTCGAAACATTGAAGACACGAACAAAATCCATCGATTACACACCAAAGCTTTATTGTCTAGCTTGGCTAAGCGGCGGCAACTCCGACAGAAATCTGAAAGAGAGTGCGCCAGCCCTTTGTTCTACTTAGTTTTTATAGTTTTGCTAGTGGGAAGTATAGAAGCAAAAATTGCAATGAAGAGCTCTTTACCACTATTGGTTATAGTCATATGCTCTTAAACATGATAGGACCATGTTCAATTTGCAAGCCATATATCATTTTGGAGAAAACAAAATTTACAAATCAACACAATGATAGAAAGATGTCTCTTTACATATTAAAAGACATTCCTATATTTTCTAATGTTTATCCGCCATCTCTTTGTCCAGAGTCACACACATTAACTATATGCATTCATAATGGGAAAGGTAGTTTCTGTGGGGACAAATGCCCGCAAATGGCTCATTACTATAAGAAAAGGTTTATTTTGGCTTTTCTCTTCCTGCACCTGGCTAGCCATTCACCCCTTCCCCCACAGGTGTGGTGGAATATCTGGGAATCCATGTTTTCCTTCCCTTTGCATTTACAATACAATGCCAAGGGCCATCCTGGTTTTATGCCAATCATACAGTACAGAGAATATTCACAAAATTTCTCTGCACACCTTAACCCAAATTAATAAAATGTTCTTTAAGCCTCTTAAAATATTAATATCAATTTTGTAGCTTTTGGTACTTTACAACATCTGCGGGTGAGGTGGCGCAGTGGCTCCTCAGGGCTCCTCACTCTTGTTCCTCAGTTTCCCATTAGTAAAAGTGGATTAACAGTTTTCTTAATTTCTCAAGCCAATCCTAGCAGTCATGTTGGGGTCGTGCATATTTAGGTATTAAACCCCTGGGAAGTAGAAAAGGAAGTGTAGAATAATATTTGCATTTTATGGGATTTATTTCAGAAAACATAATAAACACCAGAGCATCAGAATCTTAAAATATATAGATATATATATTTCAGTATCTATTTCTTTCTTCATAGAACTCTCCTTTCTCATCCTAATTTTCTCACTGTCCAATTTCTTACAGCTCAAATATTGAAAAATCTAATTCAGTTATTTTTAGTAGGATCACATTCTATGAATCAAATTGAAAGTAAAATGTGTCATGACTATACAAAACTAGACTTACTGCAAATAAAAAAATAAAGATACTAGGTAGAAAGCTTTTACATGAGTTTTACTCACATCATTAAAACAAAGTCCTTCATGTAACCATGATCAAAGTTGTCTTGTAATTACATTGTCATTTATATAGAAATCTAGATAAAGTCATTGGAAGTACAATTGTTAAGCATAGAATCTGGACTTTAAGATCTGCATCTAATTTTTCTAATTAAAATATCTGCTCATCTTTGAACCATCCTTTGTTGTTGTCCTCTTTGCTGCTGTTTACAAATAACATAGTAACAAAACTGATTTTGCCAGGGACAAATATTGCCTCCGGAACTTCGCTATCATGAGTCAGGCGAGGAGTAGTTTATGAACTATCTGTAGAATTTCCATTTCCAAAGGTACATTACACAGATCTCCAAGGTGACATGCTCTCGGGGACACATTAGTAAATATCTGCAAGGTTTCCATTTTCCTGACAAAAACAATTACAAATGCCATGCAAGAATAATTTCAGGTGGATTGTTGAGGCAGCTATCAGAATTCTCTTAGGTAACAGTTGCAAATGTTTATGCTAATATTAGTTAGCTTTTCCCCCTTTCATTTGAAAAAAAGCAAGTTACTGAATTCAGTTCCTTTCATTCCTTGTCAGTCTGGTTCTAAAAAAAGAGAACAAATACTAAAATAAAATAAAAAAAGGTGGAAGCAAGTTTATGTTCACTTCAAAACTGTATGTTTTAAAACAAAATAGTGCAGTGTGTTTTCACCAGGGAACTCTTGTATTCCCCATTTCATTTCAGCAACGAAGAAAAGAGTTGCCATCTGGCCGTTTCAAACGTATGGAGTTTGTGCTTCTATATATAAATGACAGCATATGGGCAGGAAGGCTTGCCGTTGAGCACACATTCCTAGAAATACTTAGAGAATTCGTTCTTCTCCCATTGTGTATGTCTGCCTCATCCAAGGCATTACTTCTAAAATAATAATAATAATAATAATAATAATATAATAATAATAATAAATAATCAAGGGAAATATATATGAAGTTATTTTTATCTGACAAAAATCCCTCATCATTCAATGGAATACTCTTAAAGAGTTAGCTGATCTAATAATGTCTCCTCAAGATAACTAAACATGCATGAATTTTTTAATCTTCTCTTGCCCAAGAGCCACTGATATCATATTAAAAGTTAGAAAGATATTAAAACAGATGTATAAAGGGAACAGTCAATGTTAGTCAAATAAGTTTGTAAATATGATGTATATGTTTGCTCGCTTGTGATTTGTATTGGGGGCTGGGCAAGGCCAGATATAGTGGTCTGTGAGGTTGCAGGTTGCCTTCCTGTTTGGGAGGGGCCATTGTCTTGCCAATATTTACTGGAAGAGAGATTCTTCCTCCACCTTCCAGAGGTACAGGAGGACTTCTTTCTCTCCTCCCTGATCCCTTGCCCTCCATGGGAAAAGCAGGTTTTCTGCTTTTCCTCTTCCCTTGGCTTTTCTTGTGGCTTGCCTGTCTTGGTGAGACACCAATAAACAGAATTACCCACCATCTTCCAACTTTGCCGCTTCTTTATCATCTGCCCAAATTTAGTGAGAACGTGCATGTGAATGGCCACTATGGCAGCGGCAGCCCCGGCCATACAACCAATAAGTATCCAAATATTTTTAAAAGGCAGAGGCAGAAGACTGGAAAGGGATTTACTAGGGCAAAGGAAGCAACAACTGAAATAAAGGAAGATAACATTGCGAGAAGACTCAGTCATGCTGCAGAAACCTAAACAAAAATGCCCTTAGAACTATTAGGCAGGATAAGGCAACACAGCAAAAAATATATTGAAATATAAAAAACAGTCATCTCCCCTTTCAAGTTCACATGTAGGTACCTATACACAGGCCAGATAATAAAGGCTAATATTTCAGAGAAATCTAATCAGAGGGAGAGGATTTGAAAGCCTAAATAGTCCGCTCTTGCCTCTCACCTCAGATGTAACATCACTGAAATGTTCATAACAGAAGGCTAGAGTCAATACATGGTGGTATAATCAAAAGAATGGAATACTATAAAGCCATGAAAAGGGTGAAAGTGATCTATTTGATTGTATATGGAAATATCTCTGAAGTATTTTAAAGCAAAGGATACATATAGTATGCTTTACTGTCTGTAAATAAAACACTTGTATGTATACATTTACATTAGTCTAAAAGGAAACATGAGACACTAGAATAACATTTGATGCTGGGGGAAAGAATTGTGTCATTGGGGCACAGTGGGAGGGCAACTTACTTCTGTGCACCCTTCTGTTTCTTCTGAATGCTGTATCATGTGATTGCATTATCTATTCAAAATAATATTTTTAAAATAAATATATAAATGACGAGTTCTAAAAAAAAAGGCAAGGTAAGATAGTAAATAGGTATGTAGAGCTCAAATATTGCCTAAGAATAATTAATATTACTCACCAGGTTCTAGCCTCACCTGCTGTTTAATCACATATAGTTTAGATTAACTAGCTCACAGAGAAACATATAGTCAGCAAAGTAAGGCATATTTATACACATATATGTGTATATAAATATGCATCTGCATCTATATGCATTCAAATGTATATAAACCTATATACACATAGACACACATAAACATATATGTGTAATTTACACATAAATATATATGTATAATTTATAGTTACCTTTTTAAAAATTTTCTCTATTTATTTATTTAAATGCCATCCATAAAGATCTAACATTTTTCAATTAAACTTTATATATATATACTTATATATATGCATATTTGTTCATTCTGACTCATTTCATGAATATGTCTTATATATTGATACTTTATATATCAGGCAAAAGATGATAAATTTTTCGAGCAATTATTTTGTCAATTATTCTTTGTTATTTTCTATCCTACACACAATAGAGTGCTAACCCAGTCTGGATAATGTCAGGCCTTTGATCGAAAACATGGAGGAAGACAAAACCTGAAAGAATAAATCCATGGTGAATCTTAAACCAGTAATTTTTAACAGCTCTCTCTGTCTTTGTATGTGTGTTTCTTCTACTGGAAAAGGTTTTTGTGTTTTTATTTCAAATATTACAGATGTATCACCTCAAGTTATATTTTTTCCTCTGATTTTGCTTGAGAAACTTTTTTTTTTTTTTTTTTGTATTTTTCTGAAGCTGGAAATGGGGAGAGACAGTCAGACAGAGTCGCGCATGCGCCCGCCCGGGATCCACCTGCCACGCCCACCAGGGGGGATGCTCTGCCCCTCCCGGGCGACGCTGTTGCGACCAGAGCCACTCTAGCGCCTGGGGCAGAGGCCAAGGAGCCATCCCCAGCGCCCGGGCCATCTTTGCTCCAATGGAGCCTCACTGCGGGAGGGGAAGAGAGAGACAGAGAGGAAGGAGAGGGGGAGGGGTGGAGAAGCAGATGGGCGCTTCTCCTGTGTGCCCTGGCCGGGAATCGAACCCAGGACCTCTGCATGCCAGGCTGACGCTCTACCACTGAGCCAACCTGCCAGGGCCGAGAAACTTTCTTAAGCATAACTTTTTTTTTTTTTATTTCAATTTTGGTCTTGTGCCCAAGCTGCTAATTTCTAAAAGTTAAACAAATCAATACAAGGCTCTACTGGGATAGCCTACTGTGGTGTCTTCAGGAGAGAATTAACTAAGAACTACCTCCTTCCCTCATAAAAAGCAAAATATTTTATTCACTTAGATTTGTTTTTTTTCCCTACTGTTGTATATATTTGTATAGCATCTGCTTAAAAATTCTTTCAAAGACTGAAGCTACTGGATTTCTATATTCACAGGTTGAGTCTGTCTCCCTAGACTTTGAAATTAACCATTCTGATTTCTCCTCACTAACCTTTATTTTACCAGTTCATGTTCTGACTTTGAATTCCCTTTTCAATAAATACCCACTAGACTCAAATAAATAAATAAATAGGTTAAAAATATTAACAGCCATCACTATGTCACAATTGAATTTCATATTATCCTATCAAGAGTTAAATGAAAATAAAATACAATTTTGATGTTCGTAGTTGGAAGAATGACAGCTTTACCTTCAGGGGTCTCCTGAAGAACATATTTAAGTGAATGCAAGTGTAACATGGAGCAGAACTTCATCTGTGTTCTGCATAACTGCTTCCTGGCTTCAGATGACTGCACTGGGGACGTGAGAAGGAATTGCAAAATGAGCAGCCTGCTTTCTACAGATGAGTTTGTGTCCTCCTTATCATCATAAAAAGAAGTTAAAATAATAGCTACCCTATACACAAAATGCAGAATTTCAAATCCACTCTCAATTCTAATGGCTTTCAGTCCTGGGTTGGGATTATTATACTGTCCTGGGCAAAAGTCGGTGTTCCATTAAGCATGGGCAAATTTCTCAAAATGTTTTAAGGAGGTATCATATCTTGCAGTGTGTTTTCGTGATCCTGACATATGCACATTAATGTGTTGATATAGTCTGTGATACAGACGATAGAGCTGTCAAAATATTAAATTCGAGAACGTACACACAAAAGAGCTTCTCATTCGGGAGCTTTCTTGACTGAACGAGTTATGTAGTTTCAACATGTGGAGTGGTGTGTGTGTGTGTGTGTGTGTGTGTGTGCACGCACATGTGTGAGAGAGTGAGAAAGAGAGAGAGAGAGAGAGAGAGAGAGAAAGAGAGAGATATGGAGGGGCGAGGGAAAAGATAGTAATAGGTGAAGAGTGCAGAGCTGATAGCTGTCAGATCTGTCCTTAGTGCCACCATCTCTCTACCCTCTCTGGTCCCATTCATGCATTCATCAGTTTCTGTTCTCACCTGTATGCTCTATCATGGTCATTACCTGAGAAAACATTTTTTTCCTAAAAGACATAGTAAACCGTAACCGTTGCTGAACAGCCGTTTAAATGTCTGCTGTTTGAGATCCTGCCTACTTGACTGGGACCTGTCCCCACTGTACCCATGAGTGATAGTATATTGGAAACTGGTCTGAGGGAGTGTATAATGTGAACTCTAGGGCAATTCAACACCACTACGTGGGCAGCTCAAGTGCCACATCTGCCACGCAGTTTTTGTTAAGTGGCAGGACTGCACAGGTGGATGCTTCCATAATGTCAGCCACCCCGGAGGTTGTATCTCAGGGAGATGTGAGTTCCGTATCCAGCAGATGTGTGTACCAATTGCATGTATTATACGTACACACACACACACTTTATTCATACACATTACTCTCTTGCTTAAAATTTTGTACCAGCTCCCCATTTTACGTAGCCTAAAAGCCAAGATTCTTAGAACGCACGAGGTAAGTGGATCCTAATGGCCTCTTTGTCTCCAGTCTACTTGCTTGTCCTTCAAAGATTCTGCTCTGACCATTCTACAAGGTTTTCTCTATGGCTCCCTCTTCATTGAAGTCTATCCTTCTTACTCCCTCCTTCAAAACTGCATCCACTCTGTGCACAGCTCTCCCAGACCCCGTTATCCGGGTTTACGTTTTTCTAGTCTTGTACTTACCATCTTCTGAAATACATTCCAGTTGGTCCTCTGATTCCTCCTGGGTGTTAGCTCCATGAGAGCAGGGGTTGGGTTCATCAACGTATCCAACAGACTAAACGGTGTCTGGCCAGGCTTAACTGTTCACAAAAGCATTTGAGGAATAAAGGAATGAACTAGAAATAATGTTGAATTATTCTCCCCTTTTGAGGGCCACTTGAGATGTCAAATTTTATTAAAATCTCTAAGTGGCAACCGCAGAGCTATTTATTGAGGTACCCCTCAGTGCAGACAGGTGGAGAGACTTAGGAATTTGAATCTCTCCTTCCTGAATGCAGTGTAGGATGTCATCATGTGCAACCTCATAAAACATCATCCCAGGTAGTTCTGAGAACAGCCCTGGAGGGTGTATTGTTTTAAAGAAATAATTTAAGTGACTGTTACTTGGGAATTACTGATGAACGCAAATAACTCTGTGCCCCTTGATCCACATGCTTTGTCTGCGGTGACAGAGTGGAATAAATCAGAGCCTATTAGATACAGGTGAAACATCACATTTTGAAAATGCATTAAAACATTGCTCTGTTCATGTTGGCCCTAAATTGCTGCCAAGAGAGCCGGGAATGTTCAGAGCCAGATTTGAGATTTCGGTATTACAAGACCTCTCCGGCTAAGGGGTCAAAGCAAAGACAGTATGTATTTATCACGAGGCACTTCATCTACTTGAAAATGGGAGCTTGAAGAGTAGGATAATTCAAAGCAGTGTTTAAAAAAAGAGTTTTAAAAATTAATTATCCGGAGGTGCTCGTTGTTGAGATAGCGTAACAGGTTTTGATTAAACTTTCAGGGAGTATTAGCTGAAAGACTCCCAAGTGCTGGCCTGTCTAGATGGTGCTAGCAGAGACAGACTAGCCATTTATCACACTCTTCTGCTCTTCCTTCCTCGGTAGGTTATTATTCCACTAGGCGACATCCCCTGCCTCTCTTTGCAGGGCGGTGTGGTCATGTGGCCAAGTTCTGTTTAACAGAACGAGGGTGGACAGAGGGCTTGTCACTTCTGAACTTCGCCCATGAGAACCGGCCATGTGGCTCTCCTCACACTTTGCCTCTGACTCCCCACGGGAGGCTGATAACCCAGCAGAGAACCCTGACACCCAGAGCGTGGTGGAGTCACAGGCTGGAAGGGACTAGGATGCTGAAATCACGGCTTGGAAAATCACCCACGAAAATGAACTGATCTATGAACTAAACAAATAAGCTTCTAAGAGGTCAAGTCTCAAATCTGGGGTTGTTTTTACAGGTATAAGCCTAATGCAGGAAACAAGTCATGCACCAACCTATGTCATATCTGCTAAACTAGATTAACATGTATTGAATATTATATTGTACATAGTAAAACAACAAGGGAGAAGAAAAAAAAATGGTGTATTTTTTTCTTCCACTAGCTACTCAAATGTCCAAAACATACAAAGTTAAAGAATGTATTGGTGGTGGAGGTATTCTCTAGCAAACTTATGAATAACTAATTCAAGGGTATCAAAAAGCAAAGCTAGGCCCTGGCCGGTTGGCTCAGTGGTAGAGCTTTGGCCCGGCGTGCTGAAGTCCCGGGTTTGATTCCTGGCCAGCGCACACAGGAGAAGCGCCCATCTGCCTCTCCACCCCCCCCCTTCCTCTCTGTCTCTCTCTTCCCCTCCCGCAGCCTCAGCTGAGGCTCCATTGGAGCAAAAGACGGCCCAGGTGCTGGGGATGGCTCCATGGCCTCTGCCCCAGGCGCTAGAGTGGCTCTGGTCGCAGCGTGCTGGGTGGATTCCGGTCGGGCGCATGGGGAGTCTGTCTGACTACCTCCAGTTTCCAGCTTCCGAAAAATACAAAAAAAAAAAAAAAAAAGCAAAGCTAAAGTTTAATAGCACATAACACAATCATAATTCCAATATAATTTCATTCTACTAAACCATATTTTAGCTTGTATTATGTGGCTTGTTGATAATCTCATAAGTGAATTTTCTTAGCTGTGAGCAATATTTATATGGAAAGTAATCCATGTGAGTTCGAGCAAGCAGAGAGCTTGCAGAGAGCAGGGTCAGAGAGTTCACCACACTGTATACACTGACCAGGCTGACCTTTCACAGGTGTTCAACAATAACATGTTCAACATTTAAGCAGATGGAAGTTTAATGCTTTAACCACTTCAACCCATCAGTTTCATCCCATGAAATGTCTCTCTAAACTGAGTCTGCACGCACTGGTCAATAGAATCATTGACTACACCATAATTTCTTTCATGATTCATAATCTATACTATAGTAAGGCACTAAAAGTACTATTGATAAGTATAGCCCAGGCCCAATAGCTCGGGTGGTTAGAGCATCGTCCTGAAGTGCAGAGATTGCCAGTTTGATCCCCGGTCAGGGCACATACAGGGACAGCTCAAAGTTTCCTCTCTCTCTCTCTCTCTCTCTCTCTCTCTCTCTCTTTCTCTCTTGCTAAAATCAATAAGTAATTTTTTTAAAATAAGGAGTATATTTTCACCATTGACTAGAAGTATAATGGCCCTAGCCTCACCAGTATCAATTTGGAATTTGTTAAAAAATAATTACTTGGACTCCACACAAGACATACTGAAAATTAGTCTCTAAGGGAGAGGAGTAGAAATGTGTATTTTAGCTAGGCCCTTTGGATGGATTTTATTAATACAAATGCTGAGAAAACACTGCTCTAAACAGATATATGTTTTTATGAGCCTACATATTTATGGGGGAATATTAATTAAGCCAGGCCTGTAATGTCAAATCATGGCCGATAACCTGTAGAATGTACCATAGAAGATAACTTTTCAATAAATTGAAGTGTGAGGGCCATTTATTTTTTCATTTTCTGGCTTCTATTCATACCAAAATGAATGAGGGTACCACTAAAATGTAAGAAGAACATAATCATTGTACCTAATTTCTCCATGTTGCCAGTAGATAGGAACATCATCATTTCTACATGAGCTCCATCATGTGGCTAAGCTTTGAGGGGTTTTTTTCTTCTAGTAGTAAAACAGACGATTAAATTATGAATAGAATTTTTTTTTTCACAGTCCTATTGCTGGGAGCTATTTGTAATCAAGGTTCCTTTGTTGATTTCAGTTGCCCCTGTTAATTATTTGGCATTCTGATTGGGAAACCAAAAAACAACATGGACAGTTGGTTCTTTGAGTTCCATAACACGATGCTCCCCATCTGGCTCTAGAAAAGTTAACTGATCATGCCTGTAATGCTTGTGTTTTTGGATCTGAAGGTTTCCCAAATGGATACTTGTCTTTTACGAGATAAATGATTTCATTCTGCCTCTCTGTCTAAATTACAACAGAAAGAAAACACATGTAAAGTGTTTGGTTTCTTTCTTTCTCTCTCTCTTTTTTTTATTCAGTGAGAGGAGGGGAGGCAAAGACAGATTCTCGGATGCACCCTGACAGTGATCCACCCGGAAAGCCCACTAGGAGGCAATGCTCTGCCCATCTGAGGCATTGCTCCATTGCTCAGCAACTAAACTCTTCTTAGCGCCTGAGGCAGAGGCCATGGAACCATCCTTAGTGCCCAAGACCAACTTACTCCAATCAAACCATGGCTGCAGGAGGGGAAGAGAGAGAGAGAGAAACGAGTGGAGAAGAGGTGGAGAAGGAGATGGGTGCTTCTCTTGTGTGCCCTAAGATATGAACCTGAGACATCCACATGCTGAGTAATGCTCTACTACTAAGCCAACTGGCCAGGGCCAATGTTTGGTATCTTTTATGTGGTGCAGTTAGGTGCAGGCAAGACAGGAAGCAGAGGAGAGGCTCTAGAGAAAACAGAACTCATACCCACAGGTTCCAGAAATAAGAGGCACAGCTGCCAGGCAAGGCCTCTAAGAAAGCCACCAGGAAGAAGACAATCTAGGGGGGAGCTTGGCCTATGGCTTTTAATGGGTTTCTACAGGAAAGGCAGGCAAACAGGACTAGGATTTGCTGGTATGAGTGATTAGGGTGGGTGCTGGGCTCTAGAGATAGTCCCTAGTTCTCTGGCATCAGATCCTGGGATGATTAAGGCAAAGCAATATTTCTTCCTGTAACTATAATGCAGACAGGGGCACTCTAGTTTTGGATTAGTTAGTTTGCATATCAGACACATGGTCCTGGCTGGGGACTTTGCTCTTTGTAAGCATTGACTAGCTCGAAGACAGGTAGTCTCCTCAGCTAGAGTGGATTGTTAAGTTGTCAAAACATTGTAATATACAAAAAATTAAAAATATTTAAAATGCACTGAGTGTGTCTGTCTGTGTATTCAAACACCTATGCTTTGCATGATAATATAAAAACAATGTAAAACTACTTCATCATATGCTGAAAAGGATATGACCAAAATCAATCACAGAATTAATTTTTTTGATATCAAAATATAATGTAAGTGTATATAATGGAACCTATTCAAAAATATTCTTCAAAGAAAGAGGGATAAAGTTCAATACACTAAACATCAGTTATAGAAAAATTTAAAATACATTGTTCCTGTCATCAGTTTGCTCAGAATTAATTAGAAAAGTTCACCGTCCACTATCAATTACAATTTAAGAGTGTTAGAGTAAAGATTGGGAACTTCTCTACTCCACAGAATGTTTAATAGCTTTGCAGACCTCATTAACCACTTAACTAAAACGCTCACAGTTCAATTGCTCCTTTTTCTCCATCTTTAAGTCCTATAACTCAAGCCTCTGTACACGTGAAAATATCACCATCATTAGGGAAATGGTGTTTCATTGATGACACACCAAAAAAGTCCATTTGTAAGTAGAAATCTACAGTTAAAAGTTAATTGATGGGGGAAATAGAAATCCTCAATTTGAAAAGACCACAGAGCTATTCTTCATGAGCAATATGTTCTCTGTATCTGTGTGAATATAATTTTATCATCCATTGCAATAGGAAAGTAAGAAGCAATCTAAAGTCAAGAATTCTGTCTTAAAGATTATATATTTTGTTCCCATTCTATTGCAAAATAAAAGCTCATGTGATGTCTGTTGGATTTCTATAATGCCTCCAACACATTTAACATTGCTTGCCATTGTAGTTTAGAAAAACTACTTTAGACCTGTGGTGGCGCAGTGGATAAAGCGTCGACCTGGAAATGCTGAGGTCGCCAGTTCAAAACCCTGGGCTTGCTTGGTCAAGGCACATATGGGAGTTGATGCTTCCAGCTCTTCCCCCTTCTCTCTCTCTGTCTCTCTCTCCTCTCTTTCCCTCTCTGTCTCTCTCTCTTCTCTAAAAATGAATAAATAAATAAATAAAAAAAGAAAAACTACTTTAAAATCAAATAAGTAGACTTTATTTTATTTCTGTTGCCTTTGAAAAAACATTTGAGCCGTGTACAGCTCATAGCAGCACGGATAACTGAAAGTTCATAAGGTTAAAAACAACCCAAAGTATCGTTTAAAGGTCCTGAAGATAATCATACAAAAATAAAGTAAAAGTATACCCCTATATATAAAACAGATGATTCAATACTTGTTTAGTACCATCTGCCAAGAAGAAGAAGTAACCACAATAACTCTGAAAGATGTTTTTTATGTTTAGGGAAGAACTGAAGAAGGAGGAACTAGCCAAATAGTTCAGATGAATGCCAACTGAGCATCTTTGTTAATGTTAAATTCTGTGCATTCGGCGCCTCATTTATTTTCTGATAGTTCGCTTTTGCTTTGGAAGTGCGTCACCTTATACTGCTTTAATCTTTCAGTTCTGCTTTCTCACCCATGTTTTAATGTTTGCTTTTTCCTATCAGGTAAGAAAGCAGGGGTTGAGAAGCTAGACATGGGAAGGAAGAAATCTGGACCAGGACATTCCTTCTGCTGCTACTCCGTAGGCCCCGTTCCTATCCGGAAATGATGAGATGCCTACCAGATAACCATAGTCTTTACCTCTGGCCTTCCTACAAACTCTGGAGTAAAAAATATGCAGCATGTGTAAGGCTTAATGTACCAAAATGAATAAATAAATAAAAGAAGCAACTATGAAGAAACTTTATATCTTGTGAATCTGTCATTAGACAGTATATTCAAATTTTAAGATATCGCATTGCCACAGAGATTGGTCAGTATTCTTAAGACCAGTTCCTTAAAACACTCTCCATCAATATTCTAGAATTCTCAGAAAGAATACTTTATTATGTAGTGCATTTTCTCCGATCAATTCTTTAAGGATAACATTTTTAAACGCATTCCTTATAAAAGTAATATAACAGATTCTCAAACACTCTCCACTTTTTAGCAAGAGGTGTTTGAATGAAAATTAATTTACAAATTACATTGTACATATACAACATATAATGGTATTAAAATTCAAATACTGCACATGCTACCTTTTAAAAGTGTGCTATATAAATTTAACTAAAAGGAATTTACCATTCTCAACTATAGGGTAGTAAAAATAGCAGAAAGGGAATTAAAATATATGCTGTATTATAATATAGCAACACATTATAAACTTTAATTTTGGTAATGAAAATGTATAATTTATGGGATTTGGCAAATAATATATTTTCCTACATATTTAATATTTGAAAATTAAAATAAACAGAAACATAGCTCAGTTAGTCTTCCAGGAACCTGATTAATATTATTAATTGTCAGTTTGGAAAAAAAATATGTAAATAAATGAATAGAAATGCCTGAGAATAAAAATTTGCCTGAGAAATTGAATGTGGCCAGAATAAAGTTAGACATTTAGAGTGACAAACAAGAAAATTAAATAGTGTCTTTGTTGTAGTATTATAAAGCATAAATTCACCATTTGATCTGTTGCAAAAATGTTCATCAGTCAAATTATATATAAATTATTGTATTATTATTGCACTGAGAATAGTTTTAAACCATGGAAAACTAAAAACTATTCTACATGCAGTATATAAAAATAATTGTTACCAAATAAATCTTTGTAAGGTAACATACAAAAACCTTAACACAAATGTAATGCTGTTCCCATTTGTATTGTAAAATAACTCATGGGTTGGTTTGCCATATTGCAAACTTATTTTTAAATCTAAATTTAAAAATCAGGACAAGTAAACTGCTACATTAACCTTTTGAAACTGCAATTTAATTATTCTCTATACAACAGTTCACATTTACGCAAGTTTTGCTTCTGAACTAATAAGTCGTTTTGTTTAATTGCTCAAAGTTCAAAATTTCTGCTTTTTACAAGCACACACACCAATATCAGTTTATTTTGGCAGATGGATATCTTTAAAATTATTCTTTATTAAAATGGTGACACAACATTTGCCAAACATGTTTAATATTGCTAAAGATAAATGTCTTATGGTATTCCATAATTTGTTCTAGACATAAAATAATAACACCACTATGAGTTATCCATAGAATTATGCTCACTAGTCTTTAACATTATTTGAATTAAATTTGTGAATAAAATTCTTTGCTAGAGCACCAAATGTAATATTATCAACCTATATCACATGCCAAAATCAGCCTCTGTTTACAAATTGCATTTTGTCGCTTTTTCCTGTTTAGTGTTTAAAATTGTTTTAAAAGATATAGCTTGGGTGTACCAAGCTATTGCAACTTGACTGTTGGACTGCCAATAAGGGTTAGTGCTCAAAGGTATTTACTGAATCACACACACATGCACACACACAGCAATGTGAAATTAAGGGACACAAACACCCTCAAATGGTCTCAGCCTCTCTCAGCTGCTTCCATCAGAGATAACCATGCAATTGTAGTGTGTGGTACATTCGATGTAGTTAGACTCACCCAGCAAACACTGCTGCTCCTCTAACTATCAATGGGGAATCTTAGCTCCATCATTATCTTCCTTGAGATTCAATCTCTTCATTATAACACAGGGATTAGAATATTTCTTCATAGAATCATTGTGTATTCTATCTTGATTCACCTGAGGTTCCTTTGTCCTTTGAGATGCCTTCTATTAAATACCCAAAGCTTTCTTGTGATTTCCAAGAACTTATTTTTTTTGGGGGGCGGGGGAGACTTTATTACTTTTGCCTCAAAGTTCCTGGAATCTAACTCTCCTCTCTTCTTATGTCCGATTTTAAACACAATCCTCTTTTTCTCATTTCCCAAAAATATCATTTGCCATATATCTTTAATGCATTCAAAGATAAACTTAGTATGATATTTTCTAGGTTAGTCTTGGGCACTGTATAAAACATGTGTACGAGACTTCACAAAACCACGGGAGAGTGCCTGAGTCTTGATAGTCCTTGAGCACCGAAATGTCTCCCTAATTCTGAAAATATAAGTTTGACTCCCTAGTTAAAAAAGGTAAGGAATTTGTATATATAATGAGTTTAAACAAGCAGAGCCCAAATATAAGAAAAAATGCCAACAGTATTAGCAATAACTTTAAAAGGATAATGGTATCAGCTATTTGCTCAACAAACTAAATGGAAGCATGCCTACCCAGGGCCTGCGTTAAAATTCTGGAGAACTAAATTACACTTGGGCTGAAGTTGCACACTCTCTCAGAAGCTGTCATCAATAGGTCAAACATAGGGGACCAGGGGAAGGACAGAGAGCTGAGCTCAGATAAAAGCAGTACTACTAAGACTGGGTGAGGTTATCATCTGGGAGCAATTCTGGGCTCACTAATCATTCATTTGCCTGCAATATACCAGCTAAGGAGACTTGGGCAGCAGATAGGCGAGAATACAGGATGGTGTTGAACATTTTAAGCATGACTGCAAAAGGCCCTAGTTGCTCCACTGTTTGGTGGCAGAAACAAGAAAAAGATTAAACCTAACATGGTAAAGTTCTCTTTTCCTGAATGGTTGTTGCCTTGATGATAAAATTCTAACTGGACTTCCATGCCTTCTTGAAAAAAATTCTGACCATTTTTTATAAAGTTAAACATACACTTATCATTCTCTGATCTAGAAATTTTACTCTTTGGTATTTGCACACACAAAATATATAATAAAAACATGCACACATAAACATAGCTCCCATTAAACAAATAAATAAAAGCACCAGAAAATGATCTTCAAAAAGTTGTTATGCATAACAGTAAAAAATTGGAATCGCTAAAATGCACAATGACAAGGGATCAGTAAGCCACTTGTCCTATTGCCCACAAATCTAATACTGACTTCTCAGTGTACCTGCAAATACTTCAGAAGGCTTTCAAAGAGTTCTGCTCAGCAGTGGAGATGTGAGCTTCTGATGTGAGCAAGCCTTGCAGAAGCAACTCAATATCCCCAACTGTGAAGGAATCACCTCTGTGACCATTCTACCCTCCCACAGACTGGTATCAGAGGAGGAGGCAGACTAGGCTGATGTTTGGTAGACTAGAGTTAGCTCTACCTCCACGACTGGTCGGGTTACTGGTGTGTAGCTCCAACATCCCTCTCTTTAGATAGAGTGGAATCTAGCATATTATTCTCCATTTTGAGCCTGGCATAATTTGGAGACAGCAACATTTCCCTAAATACACACACACACACACACACACACATACACACACATGTCTAGTCATGAGACAGTCACGCCGTACTTTCCAATGAGAGGTGAAGCCGGACCCACAGGACATTTGGCAATGTCTGGAGACCACTCAGGTGGAGGATACCACTGGGATCTAGTAAACAAAGATATGCTGCTCCACGTCCTACAATGCACAGTGCAACCCTTCAAAGCAAACGACTACCTTATCCAAAATGTCAAAGGGACCGAATGTTGAGAAACTCCACACTGTAGGAAATCTCTAACCTCAGACTCTCATTGAGAAACCATAAATTCTGGCGAGGTTTAGAAAGCCACGCTCCGACAGGTGGCACCTTGCAAGGGTGAGCTTTTCTATGCAATAAACACGCCATGCAATCCAGCTGCAGCTCTCTGCAGTGACAGTAAGCACTGTCTTCTCAACCTTCACACATCAAGTCATTTCAATAAGCCGGCACCGCTTCTGCGAGAAGTAATTACAACTAGAAATGATAGCAAAACCGTATTCTCAAAGGACAGTGTTGTACCATAACCTAATGATGCAGATAGAATATCATTTAGTGCATTTTAAAAGAATTATGAAGAACACCGCCAATGACATTATGTGATGTCCTTGAACATATAGCATCATAATATGGTGAATACAAAAGAAATATGATACTTTAAATGACACAGAAAAATCTATTCATTTTCAAACTTCTTGTAAACCCAGGAAACGAGAGCACTTATTTGTGCCATGATTTACATAAATTGATTTCTCCTTATTCTTTGAGCAACATGCACACTCTCAGTGCAGGAGTGATCAAGTGGACTGCTTCACTGGATAAGATTGGCCAAGGAGTGGATGGAAGGACACTGACATGTATCACCCAGATCTCCCCTTGGGACTGAAGGAATTCTGGAAAGACTCATCTCCATCCCAGAGTCTGCTTCCTGTGGAGACTGCAACAGGGTCAGTGACCCACGCCAACAAAGTTTATCACTAGTTCCTGCTCTTCCATGCTCTCCTGCATTTGCTGAGTTCACTATGGCTTGGTTACAGCCTCTTTTAAAGAAGTGATTCACACATTTCAAGCAGAATTATTTAGATTCATCATGGATAATCAACGTTTGACCGGCAACACATAAGAGAAAAAAGAATCACAATGGATGCTCAAATCAAGTCACTAGAGCCCAGAATCCTTTGATAAAATCAGTGAATGAACAGTGAATAAGGGAAAACTAACAGATCTAAGGATCTGTAGGAGTCATTGGACATTATGAAGAAAGCTATGGACATACAGTCAGCTTGAGAGGAATGACCAATTCTTACATTAAGGACAGCTGGAAGAAAATTCAGCCAGAATGACATCAGGGCTACAGGCACATCAAAGAGAACAGAAGAGAGAATTCAATATACGTAGCTGGGATAGCATCACAACAGAATTGTGTTATATTCACCCCAAAGTGCACTGATTTGATTAGTGCTACCATATTCCTAAGACTAAATAGTCAATATTACAAATATCAACATGGATAATCAATATGACAGAAATGAGCGATAAGGTAAAATGTTTGCCTTCACAAAACTCAATGATTTTTCAAAGAAAGTAATGATCTGATCCCATTTCAAGAACAACACATAAATATTAACTTTTCTTAGAAGGTTATTTCATCTTAACTATACAGATTCATATTTTGTATAGCTTCGATGTGATAAAAGTCCATATATTAAAACTCTTGGTATAATACTACCCACTCAAATTATGAAGCTCTCTTCACTAATGGTGTAATTAAATGGTGCCAAACTACTGAAAATGTGTTCCTCCGAAAACATCATCTGGATTCTTGACAGAGTGCTGGCATCTAGAAACTTAGTTCTTAAATTTCACCGCACTTTTGCCCTCCAATCTGGTCAGTTCCTCAAAAGCTATGCTAACTAACAATTAGATTATGCTTTGATTATGTAACATTCTTTTTTTTATATATTTTAGAACACAATGTTTTAAAATATAATAGATAAAATTTTCAATCATCTACCATATTCTATTTAAAACTGTTGGTTCCTAATATTTTAATACAGAAACTAGTATAAGTATGTATTTGTGTATCAAAGCTCCTAAACCCATGAGATCTGAGACCACTTTATTTTTATTCAACATTAAAAGACCAGCATTTAGGATAGTGCCTGGCACTTAACTAAGCATTCATAGATTGCTCATCTGTTGTTATTTATATATTATTGAAGAGCAAACCCACAAACAAATGAATGAGTAATAAAATGAATGAACACATGCTTGTATCTCCGAGCATAAGTCTGTTACTTGTGCATCACATGTATTTTCTTTTCAGATAACTCTTTTTTTATTAATTTTAATGGGGTCACATTGATAAATCAGGGTACATATGTTCAGAGAAAACAGCTCTAGGTTATTTTGACATTTGCTTATGCTGCTTTCCCATCACCCAAAGTCAGTTAACTTTTTAATTTAAAAGGTATACGTGTGCTAAAAATTACGGCAAAGCAAAACTTGTCTACTAAGGAAAAACAAATGCCTTCAGGCAAGATTTGAGCTGAAAAGTTCTCATTTGACCACATAATGTGTTCACAAAAGTTTTATCTCACGCTTCCCAGGAAGGTTCCAATTTCAACTGAAACATATTTAGAAAAACACTAGCCACCCCATAACAATGTCTTCACAAAATTTATTTATAAAACAGATGTTTTCTTCCACAGAGTGGCAAAAATAAACCAAAACACAGTGGTCCTTGAGATACGAGTTTAATTCGTTCTGTAACTGAGCTCGTAAGTCAGTCAACTCGTATATCAAAAAAATTTCTCCTATTTAAAATAACTGAAATAGATTTAATCCATTTCAGCCCTGTGAAACATTCCCAAACCATCCTAAATTATGAAAAAAGAGATGTTTTTAATTAAGAAACACACATGTATACTTTACCAATGCATAACAAAGTAGATGAAATAAAAGAAAAAAGTGTTATTTAGTACTGTATTCTTACCTTGGAGACAGACAAGTGCGGCTAACGGAGGTGAATGGCGGAGGAGAAGGGAGGGAGGGAGGGATGCAGACACTGTAGACACGTAAACTATCTTAACACTAAATGTAAACTAAAACTGCATTTTCTTAACACTAAATGTAAACTAAAACTGCATTTTCTTTACTTTAAACAAAACTAAAATTGCACTTTTTTACTTAAAATAAAACCACAAAAACTTAATTGTAAAAAAAATGCACTTTCTTAACTTTAAACTTAACCTAAGCTTAACATTATGTATTTTTCATTTAATCATCACCTGTTTTTGCCTTTATGGCTGCACTTTTGGCACTTTCACTTGCACGACTTTTGAATAAAAATCTATCCAAAGAGGTTTGTTTTTGCCTGCCTCTTAAAATGTTATGGAAATGTGACCAACAAGTGTCATTAAAAAGTGCTAAAGCACGACCAGTTGAAACTTTTTCTGGGTGTTTCTTTTCAATGAAACTTGAAAGCTTCTCCCACATTGCCAGCATGTCTTTAATTTCACTTGTAGAAATCACTTCTTCCGACTCTGCCTCCTCCTCACTACTAATCTCTTGCAGAAGCTCCCTATATTGCATTATCTGTAGCTCCGTCAACTACTCAGTTGAGAGTTCCTCCTCATTTTCCTTGATGAGCTCATTTACATCACCCTCATCTACCTCCAGACCCATCGACTTTCCGAGGGACACAATCTCCTCCAACATTTCTACCTCAGTCTCGGTCTCTGGTTCGAATCCTTTGAAGTCCCTGTCTGCAACAACATCAGGCCATAACTTTTTCCATGCTGAGTTCAAGGTTCTTCTTGTAACCTCTTGCCATGCCAAGTCAATAATGCATAAACATATCACGATGTTGTAGTGATCTTTCCAAAACTCTCGAAGGGTTAGATTTGTATTCTGTCACCTAAAAGCAGTGGCTGAACAAGTGCTTTGTGTAAAGCTTTTTAAAGTTGGAAATGACCTGCTGATCATAGGTTGCAAGATTGAAGTCGTGTTGGGTGGGAGTTAGAGGACTTTCATGAATTTGAGCTCATCAAGAATGTCATCTTCAAGACCAGGTGGTCTGGAGCATTTTCAAGGATTAGTAATGCTTTCATTGGGAGTTTATTTTCTTGAAGATATTTCTTCACTGCAGGACCAAAGATGAGATTTACCCATTCAATAAAAAACTGCCACGTAACCCATGCCCTAGCATTGGCATGCCACATAACCTGCAGTTTTTCTTTAAGAACCTTGTGAGTCTTAAAGGCTCGAGAATTTTCGGAATGATACACTAGCAGTGGCTGTACTTTACAGCACTGCTAGCATTTGAACACAATGCAAGGGTTAGATGGTCCATCATGGGTTTATGGCCTGGCAGCTTCTTCTCCTCTACAGTGATGAAAGTCCTCTGGGGCATTTTTTTCCCAAAACAATCCTGTTTCGTCAGAGTTGAACACTTGTTGGGGGATGTAGCCTTCCTTTGTGATAAGCACAGGAAAATGTGTCATGTACTCCTCACCTGCCTTAACGTCAGCACTCGCAGCTTCACCATGCCTCACCACTGAGTGGATGCCAGATCTCTTCTTGAAATTTTCAAACCAGCCATGACTTGCATTAAACGTATCTTCTGCTGCCTCTTTTGAGGTTGATGGTTCTTTCTTCTTCAAGTCATAGTAAATAATATGTGCCTTTTCGCATATTACAGTTTCCGTCACTGTATCTCCTGCCAGCTCTTTCTCTTTCACCCACACCAGCAGAAGTGTCTCCATTTCTTCATGGATATTTGTCCTTAATTGGGACAGAATTGTAGTTCTTTTTGCTGGATTTGTGCTTTTGATAGCATCCTTTTGTTTAAGGATAGTACAAATTATAGATGTACTACAGTTGTACAGCCTTGCCAGTTCAATCACTTGTATACCACACTTATGTTTTTCTATTATTTCTTGCTTTACTTCTATTGACATCATTCTCTTCTTCTCACCACTGTCCTTTACACTCACTTTCTTTGGCCCCATGATAGCACACAACAAAGTTAGTAAAAAATGCAAAAATGATGCAAGAACGAGTAGAGCACATGAGATTTGACTTGATTCTGTGGGTAACACATGAGAAAGAACAAGATGCTAGTGTTGTGCTGCCCATACTGGACCCATGCACCAATGCACCAACTAGCGGCAGCTTTCCAAATCACAACTTGTATCTCGGAATTTCGCTTGGATTTTGAACAAAAGTATAGGCCCAGTTGCAGCTTGTATCTTAATGAAATTCGTATGTTGGTCTGCTCGTATCTCAAGGTACCACTGTATAGTTTGAGTTTTCTCTAAGAGAAGAAAATTTTAAATAATCAAATCTTCCTAGGATGAGATTTCTTGTCTATTTTATACCATAAGTAAACAAATCAAGGTCCAAAAAGTTATCTGGCTCACATAAAAGAATCATCAGACTTGGTGCATATTATGCATCTTGCATTTTACAAGGTCAAGACAAAAAAGAATCCAGAGAGATAATTTTCTGTTGGATTGGGCCAGACCCTTAAAGAAATTGTTCAAGAATCAAGTTTATACACCAGTCCTCAAAATGAGAGGTTTCAACACTTCTTTTTTTTCAATGATTCTAGAACCTGTCTAGCTCTTAGAAATCTATTTCAAATAGCTAATCTCAAAGTATATATGAATAAATCATAATGATAACTACTTATATTTCATTTGATGCCAATTATACTCATTAAAATAAATATGCATTTATATTCCCTTACTGTAAAAAGAAAGCCAAATTATTAGTTAAGAAATGGCAGCATTCATATAATTTCTCTATGAGAGACAAAAGAAATGTTCATTCCCTTTACTCTGAAAGGAAAGTATACTTCCCTGGTGGTATTTTTGTCCTTTGCCATTTGGCAAGGCAAGGTTGAAAATAGCTTCGAAGTCTAGTTTTTTGACTGTTTATTTGAATGATCTTGGCAGGTTATCCCATCCCTTTCTTTTTAGATACATTAAGACAGTTAAATAGAATTAATGCCTTGCTAGAAACATTCTTTTTGCATTGTCATGAAGACCCAGACCTCTAAGGAGCCAAATTCCTCTTACATCTCTTATTTTTATTCACTTCATTCTCAGGTGCTAGACTCAGTTTAAAATTGAGATATTGTAGATATCAATTTCTCAGGGTAACTCAGTTCAATCTTAGCCACCTGGGGGCTTCAATATAAAACCATAAATTTCCTACTGATACATGTAAGCTCCTCTAGTAAGAACAGTTTATACTTGTGTTCCCTTGTGAGTCGACAGCAATGTATTTGTATAGTATATCTTAATGGCACCAACCTTATTGTTGTTCCAGCTTGACTCCTTGTTATTTTAAGACTAGTTCTAAAACTTCTGTTAGACTATTAGTTTCCCTGAAGGCAGGGACATTGTTTCATTATATTATGCACCATAGCACTAAACAGAATATCTTACTAATAAGTAGTAGTTACAGGATGTAGAATGCAATGAACTATTTCACCAAAAAAACCATCTGTTGCTTAATGGGTAGAAGGACAGAATTGATGATCTATTCTAAATTGCATTTTTTGAAATCTAAACCAAACAAAAATAACATAGTCAGTTGCACATATCCTATGATTCTACATGGAAAATATATCATTACTAAACAATTTAGATTGCTGCAGCAAATTGTGCCAAGCAAAGTCTAGGAAATGAATACATGGCATTGTCCTATTACCACCATCAGAAGATACAGACCGCATTTGATTCTGTTCCCGGGGAAGGAACATTCATGGTGCACGCGTGTTTATCATTCGATCATGTGTCCATTTATTTATTGTGTAAATAAAGATGATCCATATATTTAAATACAGCCATGAATACATAGTCTGAATGAAAGACCAAGATACAAATTAAAGCATAACTTTGCAAGCGGGCTTTGTGTCAGAACCTCTTTTGTGATTCCAAGTATACAAGTTCAGAGAAACCAATTTTCTCCTTTTCTTGAAGAGATAGAATAAATTGAAATCACCACTTGCTGAAAAGAACAAGCAGCAGGTCAATGAGACTCCTTCGTCACAGGCAACCACATAAAAGTCAGGGGGTACAATTAAGATCATTGAAATTTCAAGGGAACTGTGTGTGTCTTTAAATAAACAAGTCAATAAATGCTACTTGCTCTGTGAGTCTGAATTGGTTCTAACCAGGGCTAAAATGATCTAAGATATCAGATTGCTTAACTATGTTTTAAATTATTTTGTCTCTCTAGTTCAAGATGAGCAACAGATCTATATAAAATCTCTACAATATGTTTACAACAAACAGCACAGTATCTGCTGAGCTAACTAGGCAACTTTCAAGAATATTTCATTTCAGTTTACAATAAAGTTTGTTTGGCTTAAACTAGAAGCCCCAACAGATTATATATTATAATAATAAAACCCCAAATATGCTTGTACTTTATTAATTTTATTCTAAGAAAAAAATTAAATAATTATCATTTATACCATCTAGAACCATAAATGACTTAGAATCTTGAAGTAAGGATATTGCAGTTATCTACTCACATATAGTTTGATTATATTCTGGGCTCGAACTTTGAAAGCACAGCATATATTAAGCTGATAGCATTTACCAGGTTCTGGTTTGATTGTTTATAATTATATTGGGTATTTAGTCATATCTCTTGTTAGCTATTCTTGTTAAAGGGGAACTTTTTCCATTCAAGTATCATTTTAAACATGAAAAAGAGCTTTGGAGTAAAAAGATTCAGTCCAGACCTATGGTGATGCAGTGGATAAAGCGTCGACCTGGAAATGCTGAGGTCGCTGGTTCAAAACCCTGGGCTTGCCTGGTCAAGGCACATATGGGAGTTGATGCTTGCCCTGGCCGGTTGGCTCAGTGGTAGAGCGTCGGCCTGGCGTGCAGAAGTCTCGGGTTTGATTCCCGGCCAGGGCACACAGGAGAAATGCCCATCTGCTTCTCCACCCCTCCCCCTCTCCTTCCTCTCTGTCTCTCTCTTCCCCTCCCGCAGCCAAAGCTCCATTGGAGCAAAGATGGCCCAGGCGCTGGGGATGGCTCCTTGGCCTCTGCCCCAGGCGCTATAGTGGCTCTGGTTGTGGCAGAGCGACGCCCCGAAGGGGCAGAGCATCACCCCCTGGTGGGCATGCCGGGTGGATCCCAGTCGGGCGCATGCGGTAGTCTGTCTGACTGTCTCTCCCCGTTTCCAGCTTCAGAAAAATACAAAAAAAAAATAAAATTAAATTAAAAAAAGATACAGATATAAAGCAATCTTTTCAAAAATTTCCAATTTAAAATTAAAGAATAAGAAGTGTACTTAGCACCATTATAAAGTAGATTCTTCTATAAGTGAGGAAGAGTTAGCCTTGTAATTTTAGCTAACAGTCTCTTCTTAACTTTGTATTGATTTTCTGAAGAGCAAAAGAAAATGGAAGTTTGAGAAAAAAAACTATTAAGTGGGTTCCAGTAATACTGAAATTGAAACAATTTCTAATATATTTATTAGTGTGGAATCCTTTGTAAGGGAAATTGAGTTCAAGTCTAGAAAGGTTAGACTGTTAACAACATCAATAAAATAGACATATAAATATAGTCAGGTGAGGAAAAAAATGTCTGACTAAAAATGTAAGAAAGTCCAAATATATAATGTGGGAAAGTTTGGAGTAATTAAGTTATACAGTTCTCATCGTAAAATTCATATATTATCCATCTAACATACAGGTTCATTTTATGTGTCTTATTTTAAACTTTATATTGTAATATCTTTTAATCACAGAATAAAAGAGAGAATCTTTTAATAAACAGTCATATCCCTATAATCTAGTCTAGATTGGGCAATGGTTAAAGTTTGTCATACTTATTCATCCATTTTTTTCTGAAATGATTTAAAAGATTTTACAGGTCACATTTCACCTCTAAATTTTACCCCTAAATATTTTAATATGCAACTCCAAAGAGCAATATTATTCTACATAGGCACATATAATTTTCACAACCAATTGAAGTTAAAAATAGTTTCTTAATGTAAACATCCAACCCAT
Organism: Saccopteryx bilineata; assembly: GCF_036850765.1. Taxonomy (NCBI): domain Eukaryota; kingdom Metazoa; phylum Chordata; class Mammalia; order Chiroptera; family Emballonuridae; genus Saccopteryx; species Saccopteryx bilineata. The sequence continues at coordinate 234,335,402 of NC_089490.1, read as the reverse complement.
AGTCAGATTTCTTTAATTGTCCTAAAATATCTTTTGCCGCTGGTTTGTTCTAGTTGAAATCCAAATAAAACCAGAAAGTGTACTTACTGTCATTATTCTTAAGTCTATTCTAATTTATAACAATTGCTTCCTTTTCTCTACTTCCAACTAACTCTCACCGCACAGATTAGGCGAGTTGTTCTTTAGAATAAATAAATTTTTGGATTTGGGAGTGTTCACCCATGTGGCCATTTAGCAAGTTTTTTTCTTCTCTGTAGTTTTAAATACAGCATTTAGACCTATAAGAAACATCAGATTCAGGTTAAACATTTAGGGAAAGATTGCTTTAGAGGTGGTGGTGCAATCCAAGAGGATGCTAATTTAGGGGCAGAGCAATTAACGAATCAGCAGCCATGAAGGGAGATTCCGTGATGCAGGTAACAGTCGATTTTTTCCCCTAGATCAGGGGTCTCAAACTCAACTCACCATGTGGGCCGCAGAGCAAGATCACAGCCGTTAGGCGGGCCACACCAGGTCTACAAAAGGCAACTGTTACGCAACACTTTTCTCACTGCAGTTGAAAACAAAAAAAAATCAGTACAACAAGCACAATCGTACATGCAGTTTACTCAGTGTCACAAAACGACCAGAAACTGTAGTTCGCATCACAACTGCTGTTAACTAAGCTAATATCTAGCTAGGATGCTAGAGAAATGAAAAATACAAGTAGGCCCCTAGGCTTACTTAATTTTATCCAAAATATTTTGAACTTCGTGGATTAGTCTGCAGGCCGCACAAAATTGTTCGGCGGGCCGCGAGTTTGAGAACCCTGCCCTAGATGCTGTTTAGATGTTCACTTTGTGAATTTTTTATTTGAAGATGTCTCTTGCTAAATTAATTGTTAGGGAGGTAAAAAGAATATCACATATTCTATCCCACAGCATCATATCGTGATGCACACACAAAGCCTGCTTACCCCAATAGCATTGCTAAAATAATCACCCAGAAGCGGCACAGAAGGAGGTGATTTGTGGAGTGAAGCTTGGTGTCATGAAAATATTCTGTACTGAAAATGCAAATACCTGAGTCAGGGTGAGAAAGCTCATAAGACGATACATAGCAGGGTGTAGGTGCTTGCTAGGTGGGGAAGTACAGCTGTGTCCTACAGGGGCAACATCTGTTGAGATGCTCAGCAAATCTGTAATTCATTACTGATGAGAAAAATGAGCCTCTTCCGGAAAATCCCTAAAATCACTGAAATTCCTGATTCTCCTTTAGTGCATGTGCCCTTTCCAATGAAATAAGTGCCACTTCCCCTTAACCTTTGGGAGGGCAATGATGTCATACAATATCATGAGAAGGAAGAGGGTAGAAGAGTTAATTCCAACAAGACACAGGAAGAAAAGTGTGAGAGGAAGTCAGATGTTCAGGGATGGATGGGTATCATAACAGATAGAGAAAATAAGTAAAAAATTTTAAAAAGCTATGAAACAACTGAAACGGATGAGAGAAAAAGATAACGTGTACAACAGCACACAGTAAGAAAGGGAATGTTTCCAGACCTCTGCTTCTCTTATCCATGCTCGTTTTCCCCTAAAGATCCTTTTCACATTTCCAAGAACAATTAAAAACAATCAGAAAGAAACCTGCACACTCCCAGCACATCTTTGAACATATATCTATCCACTACATTTCTTTCTAAGTCCTATACCTATCCTTGTTCCCATTGGAAGCCAAATTCTTAGCTTACATACTCTATTTGGTCCTCCCTCAAGAATCCTTATGTTATATGTTTGTGTATTTCCAAATTTAATTTCCACAATGCCCCTGGAAGATGACACCCTGGAAATCAGATCCACACATCAGCTCTGTTTAGTCCCCACTAACAGCGTGTGTTTTGTCACGTGGGATCCTGACCCCTGCTGAGGACCATGGAGACCTTTGCAAGTCCAGCTATAGAGATAAATGTCCGCGTGCACACAATCTAGGGTAAGAAAGGGTCATAAGGATTTGGTCTATTTTTGCCAATTATCTGCTGTTGGTTGTAATTCTTAACCGCAGGAGAATGCCTCTTGTTCAAAACAAAACAAAACATAAAATAACCAGTGCTGGTGAAAATGTGGAGAAATGGGGACCCTTGCGCATTGCTAATAGAAATGTAAAATTATGCGACAGCTATGGACAACAGTATACTGGTTCCCCAAAAACATTAAAGAACTGTCATGCGATCCAGCAATTCTGATTTTGGGTATATACTGTATACACAAAAGAAGTTAAATCAGGGATGCAAACAGGTATTTGTACACTCATGTTTAAGGCAGCATAATTCATCATAGCTAAAAGGAGGAAGCGACCCACATACACACTTCCAGACAAATAGATAAAGAAGATGTGCTGTAGAGAGGCCATGGCATATTATTCAGCCTTAAATAAGAGAAACATGTGGAATGTATCCTACCACATGGATGATCCTCGAGAACCCTGTGCTAAGTGAAATCAGCCAGTTGTTAAAGAACACCTTATGAGGAGACTAGAGTTCCCAAGTCACAGAGACAGAGAATGGAATGATGTGCCTTCTGATTGGGAGGGGGATGGAGATGGGGAGTTGTTGTTTCATAAGCAGAGCACCAATTTGAAAGATTAATCTAGAGTATTACAAGGGATGAGTGGACAGGTGGTTAGCAATAGGAAACTTTGAAAAAATTTTGTAGCAGTTTATTGACTCCGTTGAGATAAATAAACAGGTGGGTTATTCAGATATTAGTAACATAGGCAGAAAGACACTTCAGATAAGACTTAAATATCATTACTGAGACTTTGGATAACTATTACATATGTTGTCATGGATTTTTCAACATTATGTGTTACTTTCGAGATCAACATTTGGAGCAAACCCTTTCTGAAATGTGGATAAACATCTCTCTGCATGCCACATGGTTGAGGAGCTTCAAAACATTGTGGGAAAGTATCTATGGTTTAGTTTCTTTCTGCCAGTGTAGCACGGACTCTCTGGTTTCTGCCAGCTCGGGCTCTGCTCAGACCAGCTCTAGCTGACCTGTTCTCTTCTGCTCACCTTTCCAACCTCCATTATAATTGGGTTTCCAGCCCTGACAACAGACATCTGCTTCTCAGTCTGTCCATTAATCTAAGAGTTGCACCCCTTACATTGATAGACTCTAGAGCTCATTAAAGGGCACCATTTAGATGAACCAACAGAAAAGCTTTTATTAAATAAAGGCTAGAGGAGTCCTCACTTAAAAATATAACAGAGCTGTCAGTTCTCTCGATAATGAATGCACTTTTCCAAAAAACACCAAATCCAAGTTTCATTTACGAACCGAAACAAATATACAATTCTAATTTATATCATGCATTATTAAATTATTTTTGAGAACATAGACCATGTGCTTTATTTAATGTTCGGAATATTTAACTTTTGTGACATATAACCTGTGTTCTCAAATGATAGCTAATCAATTTGAATACAACTGAGGTGAAAAAAAAAAACCATTTAGCTTATCCTATAATGTCAGAAATAAATAATATTCACCAGCTCAATCCCCTTTGCTTCCATATATATTCATACCAATTATCTATGGGGTAGGCTTTTTCAAAAGAGGCAGTGGACTCATATAAAGAAACACATGTCCATGGGTGTTGATTTCCACCCATGATACATGGCTTCAGAAGATGTAAATAATGGTTAGCTAGTTGTCATTTAACACAGGAAGGATGTCAGTAGGCCCCAGTCCTAGCTCAGCTCAGTGCTACTTTGTTCAGGCTGCGGTCCCTTGGTATACCGGAACAACACCACACTCCAGCTTACCTGTCTCGTTCCCTGAGAGTAAAAACTTCAATGTATGCCAAAGTGACATTTTAAAAATGTGGTCATGTCATTTTATACCTTAGAAATCTATCAGTGGTACCCTGTATAGATCTAAGAAAGGAATACTCTCCTCTTTTTTTTCTTTTTAATGAAATGTAGAGCTCAAGTATACAATTCTACAATACATCATCTGCATATAGTATTGTGGGCCCATTTTCCATGGTCAGTTCTCCTCCTGGTACCATATGTTTGACACCCTTTACCTGTTACTACTCTCTATCCCCATACCCACTGGAAACCACCATCCTGTGGTCTGTGTCTATGAGTTTTTGTTTGTTTATTTTTCTTGATGGTTTATTTGTTTCTTTCTGTCTTATATCCCACATATGACTAAAATCATATAAGCTTGACTTTTTCTGTCTGACTTATTTCACTTAGCATTATTTTCTCAAGATGCATCACAACAACAAGGAATACTATTCTAATAATACTCTCCTAAAACTGATCCTGCTATGGTAATTTTTAAAATTAAAAAATAGATACAATATAAATATGTCATTAGTTTATTGGATATTACTCTTAATAAAGTCCTTTAATACTAAAATTCCATAATTACTTTCACGTTTGGTGTGCAAGTAGAATCTGAATAGGTCCACATGGCTATTGTGAAATCAGAAAGAAATTTGATACTAAATTGCAAATAAAAACAGAGTGTAGTTCTCTCTTTTTAAAATACTGTACTGGGGTAATTTAAATAGTTTTCATTTGAAGGATCATTTATTTCCCTGAAGCTTTTATGAATTCTCAGTTAATATTACCATCACAATGAAGATTAAGATAGTGAGCTCTAGAGCCTCGGTCAGAGCTGAATATTAAATGAGTGATTTTCACAGAATTAGGGTTCATAACTCTGTGGATTTGGCGACATGGAGCACTGTGGCCTGTCACTCTCCATCAGCACATGGGAGATAAGCCTCCACACCTCTCTCACATAAACCTATACTTCTATATTACACTGAGCTTGGAATCATCAAAGTTTTAAAGATGTAAATAGAAAAAATATATATTGTTTCCAATATTTTAGAGTGTTGCATTTGAATGTTGACTCTGGTGGGCCTTGCAAGCGTGAATTAAATGTGTGAGCTCACCCGCATTGCAGGCAGCAGAGGAAGCTGCTACTGGAGCATCCCAACTGGCCGACGTCTTGCAGGACCAGGATGCTTGCACCCTTCCAGGGGAGCATATGGACAGCCCGCAGCTGAGGTCAGGAAGCCTGTTGTGAGGTAGCATTCTCAGGCCCATCTGTGTCCATATGTTTCAAGAATATGTCTCATGATAAAATTCCATGAAAAGGTTGGCAGAAATAAAACAGTAGAGTTCAGGGACAGAAAACCGTGCAAGATGAAGGTTATCCCTGAGTCTCCATCTTGCAGATAGTGGCATGTGTTGTTTTGTTTTGTTTGTTTTAGATCACTGGTACCAGCTTCTGGAGTAAAGGGAAGAAAAATGTATATAAGTGACTAAAATTATTGTTTCAATTGAATTTTTCAAAGTGTAGGAGACAGTTGCTTATAGAAAAAAGTATAATGTTCTATATTATTCACAATGCCCTAACTGAGCTTATTTCATTTTTATTTTCCAGTAAATTCAAAAAATTTTTAAAAAGTATTGACATATTTAAAGGGTTTTCAAATCAAGTAAAAGGTAAGATAGATGTGGACAATGTTTAAGTATTAACATCTACAAGCAGTAGAGAAAGAAACCTTTTCTGTTTTAAACCCATTTCCACAGGACCCTAAACATGAGTTGTGACTCAGCACCTATGAGTAATGTCTTTAAAAAAAAAAAAACACCCAGGAAGCATCAAAATGGCAACAGAGTAGGCTGATGTTCCAACTCCCACCTCCCAGAACCAACATGGATTACAACTTAATTTTCAGAACAATCAATCATCTTGAAAAACCAACACTGGACTAAACTAAGAGGATACTATAACCAAGGACCACAAAAGAAACCACACTGAGACTGGTAGGAATGGCAGAGATGCAGAAAGGGCTACCCCACTCCCTGGAGCAAGCAGCAGCCCAGAGGAATTCTCACGGTGAGGTGGGTGGCCCAGAGAGTTGTGGGTCCTCAGCCCCAGGACCAGACCTCCAACCTAGAACCCCATAGCCTAGAAGAGGCAAATGGACAGTATTTAGATGAGAAAAGAGCTGGAATACTGTATGCAAAAAAGAGACAGAACTCTCAGACCCAGCTCCATCTTAAAGGGACCATGCAGAAAAACCACAGTCATAGACACTTACCTGGGGTTCCAGGAGCGGGGAACATTGAGAGGGCTGGAGTTGCCAGAAGAGAGGGTAGACTCGAAGGCACAGGGAGAGACACTTTGAGGGACAGCCACCCTAACCCCTAGGCTGAGTCACTCCCCAAATCTAAAGTGACCTTTTTTCCTGGGGGCAGCAACACAAGCAAAGGGAAGAAATTACTCTGTCCACCAGATGCTCTCCTGCTCCAGTCAGAGCAAGAGGCACTTAGAAGCAAAGAGCACATCAGGGACACAGGTAGTGAGTGCTAAGGTCTGAGCTATACCACCCCCCCATGCTGCTAAGTACTCGCCAGAGGACAGGTGCACCAGCGGTGGTAGAAAGCATGCATGCAAGCCTGCCCATGGTGGTGGAAGCCACAGTGGCCACAGTGGTGGGCTGGCACTGGCAGTGCCCGAACCTGAATGCCCAAGGCGGCTGCAGTGGTGGTGGCAGGCCAGTGGACAGACCACACAATGGGAACACAGAGGCCACACCCTTCTGAGGGTTGAAAAAAGAAAGAAAGAAAGAACCAGTTTGGATAGAATGACACCTCAGGCTAAGGGGCAAAACATATCTAATATCGTATCTAATCTCTGAATTACAGTACTGAGCCCAACAAGTAGATAGCAATAAGAGGTGGCAGAAAGCAGACCTCAGAGGAACTTGAACTTGTAGACAAACTTCCCTCAGGCCAAGAATAGATAAAAGCTAGTGTAAGAGTGCAGCTGATATTTACAATGGCACCTGGGCCCAGCAGAGTCAGCCACAAGATCTGGATCATCTGTAACTCCAAAGAGGTTGATAAGGGCCAGACATAGGCAGTGACTCCTACTGATCTGCACCAGACTCTGGCAAGGGAGGTCCAGGGCAGGCACATCCAGTGGCCAGATACAAAGAGCATCAGTTCAGGACCTAACAACGCTTGTTAGAGTGGTAGCCTAAGAAAAGGCTCCACACAGCTGAACCAACTAAGACATAGAAAATGCTGACACAAATATCAAAAAGAACAGTAACAGCAGATAAGTAGCCCACAGTGGATTACAAACAACAGCTGAGGCAACCAAAGAAGATCTAGAAACAACACAACTAGAAATTGAAGATACACAATACCAACCCTAGACTCAGCTAGCTACACAAACAATATACACAAAGGAGAAGTCTAAACATAGAGAAAATGGGAAGACAGAGAAATACAATCCAAATGAATCAATAACAGAAATACCCAGAAAAAGAACCGAATGAGATGGAAACAACCAAATTACTGGATGCAGAGTTTAAAATAATGATTCTCAGGATGTTCAAAGAGCTTAGAGTAACAATGGATGGACATAATGAGCACCTAAATAAAGAAATAGTAAGCATTAAAAAAGACAATGAAATCATAAAGAAGAACCAGTCGGAAATGACAAATACAATATCAGAAATGAAGACTTCAATAGAAGGAATTAAAAGTAGGCTGAATGAAGCAGAGGACCTAATCAGCAATTTATAGGACAAGATAAACAAAAGCACAGAAGTGGAGCAGCAAAAAGAAAAGAGGCTCAAAAAGTTTGAGGAAACTCTAAGCGAGCTCTGTGACAACATGAAAAGAAACAACATCTGCATCATAGGAGTTCCTGAAGGAGAAGAGAAAGAACAAGAGATAGAGAACCTGCCTGACCTATGGTGGCGCAGTGGATAAAGCGTCGACCTGGAAATGCTGAGGTCGCCAGTTCGAAACCCTGGGCTTGCCTGGTCAAGGCACATATGGGAGTTGATGCTTCCAGCTCCTCCCCCCTTCTCTCTCTCTCTGTCTCTCCTCTCTCTCTCTCTCTCTCCCTCTCTCTCTCTCCTCTCTAAAAAAAATAAATTAAAAAAAATTTTGAAGAAAAAAAAAGATTTTTTTTTAAAAAAAGAGAGAGATAGAAAACCTGATTGAAAAAATCATAGCTGAAAACTTCCCTAAATTGATGAAGGAAAAAGTCACACAAGTTCAAGAAACACAGTGAGTCCCATTAAAGAGGAACCCATAGAGGCCTACACCAAGACACATCATAATTAAAATGTCAAAATTAAAAGATAAAGAAAGAATATTAAAAGATGCAAGAAAAAAGCAGAGGAGCTCCCATAAGGATGACATTCAACTTCTCAACAGAAAGGCCAGAAGGGATTGGCAAGAAATATTCAAAGTGATGCAAAGCAAGATCCTACTGCCAGGAATTCTTTATCCAGCAAGGCTATTGTTTAAGATTGTATCCAGGCGTTGGCACAGTGGATAGAGCATCAGACTGGGATGCTGAGGACCCAGGTTCAAGACCCTGAGGTCGCCAGCTTGAGCGTGGGCTCATCTGGTTTGAGCAAAAGCTCACCAGCTTGGACCCAAGGTCACTGGCTCCAGCAAGGGGTTACTTGGTCTGCTGAAGGCCCGTGGTCAAGGCACATATGAAAAAACAATCAATGAACAACTAAGATGTCACAATGCAAAACAAAAAACTAATGATTGATGCTTCTCATTTCTCCATTCCTGTCTGTCCCTGTCTATCCCTCTCTCTGACTCTCTCTCTGTCTCTATATAAAAAAATAAAGATTGAAGGAGAAATAAAAAGCTTCCCAGAAAAAGACAAACAAACAAAAAACCTCAAGGAATTCATTACAACCAAACCAATGCTGCAAGAAATGTTAAGGGGAGATGACGTCAGAGTAATGGCGGGGTAGGAAGCGATACCGATAAATCTCCCCCAAAACTCAACAAGATCTTCAACCAGAAACAGAAAAACCTATACTTGGAGCTTCCAGATGCTTCGCAATACACCCAAAGGTATGATTGAGTGAAAAATTGGCTAAATATATAACCAAACCCCGAAGGAAAAAGGGAGTAAGAAATGCTCCACCTTCCTCACTAACCTAAACAGGGCGGCTTTCTCTGGTAACTGTGAATATAGAAACTGAGGCGGGCAAAGGGGGTGAATAGATCCAGGCCGCCGCGGCACAAACGGCCGAACCAGGCTGTGGCACACAGATCCAAGCCGAGGAAAATCTGATCCTGTGGCAACCCGGGCAATACAAGCTAACACTCGCGCCAAACCCAAACAAAGAAAGACAAGCGGAGCGGCCATTTTACCCGGTCTCCTGGTCGGTGCGCAGTTAGTGGGCGAGAATTTCTTCCTAGGCCCCGAGAGTGGGTGCCCGTGTTGCCCCACGGAGAGGCAGGGTCAGAGGCCTTTCTGTGGGCCGAGGACAGAGTCTCTGGGCAGCCCCAGCGCCCTGGGAAAGCCACACACGGGAGGGAGTGAGAACTACTTCCAACGGTGGAGATTTTCCGTGCTGGTGAGGGAACCGCGGCCGGCCTCATATCCTGGTATGTGCGCGCAGATAAGGAGTGAGCGATTCCTCCGAGTGCCTCCGCAGTGTGCGCCCGTGTTATCGCAGAGAGGGGCAGAGTCAGGGGCCTTTGTGTGGGCCAAAGCGGAATCTCGAGCCGCCCCAGCGCCTTGCAAAAGCCGCGCACGGGGACGGAGCGAGACTCAATTCCAATGCTGCAACTTTTCCCTGCGGTTGGGGGTTTCACTCAGAGCGTGAGACTGCTGGCTGGATATCCTGGTCGCAGACAGTGAGTGAGAGTTTCCTCCAAGCGCCCCCCAGAAGTGGGCGCCCGCTTGTGTTACCGGACAGAGTGGCAGAGCCAGTGGTCTTTGAGTGGGCGGAAAGCCCGCCTGATTATGCTAGCAGCTCTGACTGACTGAGCCTTACCCAGAGCCCTGTGCTGAGTGGAAATAGAGTGGGGAGTTGCCAGCTCTTTGAGCCTCTTACTATCCAGGCAGAGGCAGCAGCAACCCCATAGCTGGATTATCAGGCTACTAATTGAGGAAGGAAAGACTAGGAGAAAGGCTCCAGGAACACGGACTCTCTCACTGTCGGAGCCTATAAATGCTAATGAGCCTCGACTCCCACGAGACTAAAGCACAATACATGACATTGCCATAGAGACTTATCAACTGCAAGCCTCTACCTGAGCGTGCCAAAGGGGCAGAACCCGGGGTACAGAGTCACCGACCAGGAAGAGGGAGAGAAAAGAAAAAGCAAGAAGATAACCTCTCAAAATCAAGAATAATCTGCAGACTTTATAACCTATCACATTTTATTATATTTGTTCGTTTGTTTCTCTTATCTTCAGTCTTGATACTTTTTTTTCTTCCTCCAATTTGGCCGATTAACTCTCTACTGGTCTTACTCTCTCCTCTCCTTGAACTACACTACCCATAAGTGTTACATCTCCCATTATCTTTTCTCTTCTCTTCCTTTCTCTCTATGAGGGTTGCACTCCAAAACCCTTAACTCTCTCTCTCTCTCCTTTCTTTTTTCTTTTTTTAGTGGTTCCCTCTTTTTTTTCTCTCTCTCTCTTTCTTTTCTCCCTCTATATTAGTTTCTTCCTTTCTCCTTTACATCTCCTCTCATTCAAACCTCAATAACAAACAAATTATCTTATCTGGGACTCAAACCTATGTTTGTGGCATTTTGGGGGGTTTTTACTTCACCTTTTTAACTCACTAGCAGTGCTCCCATCCCTGGCTCTCCATATTATCTAGTTCTTGTTCCACTAAATACAATAGTAAGTTTTTAATTTGTCCCCCCATTTTTCTGTTTTCCTCTTATTCCTCTCATCATAACTCTTAGACAACCAACACCTAAAAGCAAATCATTTTATTCTTGACCCAAATTTTTTCCTTATTTGCTTTTTGTGGGTCCATACGCTCTTTTTTTTTTTTTTTTTTTCTTTTTTTCTTTTTTGCCCCTTTATTACTTTTCCCCAATTCAGGCCCTCCATCACAGGCATTGTTTGTTATAACTCACAGTCCACCACAAGATTTTCTCAAGAAAGAGGGGAGAGGAGAGAAGAGGAAAAAAGGAGGGGGGGAATAATTTCCTTTTTTAAAAAATTTTTATTTTATTTTATTTTTCTTTATTTCATTATTAATTTTTTTAAAAAAAAACAACTCTTTTCGATTTTTTTTAACTTTTTATTCTTTATTAAATCTCATTAATACTATCAACAAAACCACCCTCAGATGCCATTAAGGAAGAGAAAATCGAATATCATGGATACAAAAGAAAGAGAGGTAACACAGCTAGATGAGGAAAAATCTATGGAGAAAAAATTGAATATATTGGAAACCTTGGAGCTAAATGACAGAGAATTCAAGATAGAAATCCTAAAAATCCTCCGAGATATACAAGAAAACACAGAAAGGCAATATAGGGAGCTCAGAAAACAACTCAATGAACACAAAGAATATATGTCCAAGGAAATTGAAACTATAAAAACAAATCAAACAGAGATGAAAAACTCAATTCACGAGCTGAAAAATGAAGTAACAAGCTTAGCTAATAGAACAGGTCAGATAGAAGAGAGGATTAGTGAAATAGAAGACAAGCAACTTGAGGCACAACAGAGAGAAGAAGAAAGAGACTCAAAAATTAAAAAAAATGAGATAGCCCTACAAGAATTATCTGACTCCATCAAAAAGAATAACATAAGAATAATAGGTATATCAGAGGGAGAAGAGAGAGAAAATGGAATGGAGAACATACTCAAACAAATAATAGATGAGAACTTCCCAAGCCTGTGGAAAGAACTAAAGCCTCAAGTTCAAGAAGCAAACAGAACTCCAAGTTTTCTTAACCCCAACAAACCTACTCCAAGGCATATCATAATGAAATTGACACAAACCAACAGCAAAGAAAAAATTCTCAAGGCAGCCAGGGAAAAGAAGAATACAACATATAAAGGACGGCCCATTAGATTATCATCAGATTTCTCAGCAGAAACTCTACAAGCTAGAAGAGAGTGGACCCCAATATTTAAAGTCATGAAAGAGAGGAACTTTCAGCCACGAATACTATACCCATCAAAGCTATCCTTCAAATACAAAGGAGAAATAAAAACATTCACAGATACAGAAAAGATGTGGGAATTTATCATGAGAAACCCCCCACTCCAGGAATTACTAAAGGGGGTTCTCCAATCAGATACAAAGAACAAAAAAAAACAGAGCCACAAGTAAAAGCTCCAAGAAGAACACAATAAAACCAAATTTAAACTGTGACAACAACAAAAAGAAAGAGGGGGAGAAGACGGAGATTAACAGTAGCAAGGGACGATGGAGTGCAAAAGTACTCACAAAATAGTTCGCTACAATGAACAGGGTAGGGACCCTTTTCATTACTCAAAGGTAACCACCATTGAAAAAACCACCACAAAAGCACATGAGATAAAAAAGACAGCAACAGAGGAAAGATGTATGGAATACAACCAAATAAAAACAAAAGATAGAAAAACGAAAGAGAAGGATCAAACAAGACACGAAACTAACAGAAAGCAAGATATAAAATGGCAATAGGGAACTCACAAGTATCAATAATTACACTAAATGTAAACGGATTAAACTCACCAATAAAAAGGCACAGAGTAGCAGAAAGGATTAAAAAAGAAAATCCAACTGTATGCTGCCTACAGGAAACTCATCTAAGTAACAAGGATAAAAACAAATTCAAAGTGAAAGGCTGGAAAACAATACTCCAAGCAAATAACATCCAAAAAAAAGCAGGTGTAGCAATACTCATATCGGATAATGCTGACTAAAAGACTGGAAAAGTACTCAGAGACAAAAATGGCCATTTCATAATGGCTAAGGGGACACTGAATCAAGAAGACATAACAATTCTTAATATATATGCACCAAACCAAGGAGCACCAAAATATATAAGACAGCTACTTATTGATCTTAAAACAAAAACTGACAAAAATACAATCATACTTGGAGACCTCAATACACCGCTGACGGCTCTAGATGGGTCATCCAAACAGAGAATCAACAAAGACATAGTGGCCTTAAACAAAACACTAGAGCACCTGGATATGATAGACATCTACAGGACATTTCATCCCAAAGTGACTGAGTATACATTTTTCTCCAGTGTACATGGATCATTCTCAAGAATTGACCATATGTTGGGCCACAAAAACAACATCAGCAAATTCAGAAAAATTGAAGTTGTACCAAGCATATTTTCTGATCATAAAGCCTTGAAACTAGAATTCAACTGCAAAAAAGAGGAAAAAAAATCCCACAAAAATGTGGAAACTAAACAACATACTTTTAAAAAATGAATGGGTCAAAGAAGAAATAAGTGCAGAGATCAAAAGATATATACAGACTAATGAAAATGACAATACGACATATCAGAATCTATGGGATGCAGCAAAAGCAGTGATAAGAGGGAAGTTCATATCGCTTCAGGCATATATGAACAAACAAGAGAGAGCCCAAGTGAACCACTTAACTTCCCACCTTAAGGAACTAGAAAAAGAAGAACAAAGACAACCCAAAACCAGCCGAGGAAAGGAGATAATAAAAATCAGAGCAGAAATAAATGAATTAGAGAACAGAAAAACTATAGAAAAAATTAATAGAACAAAGAGCTGGTTCTTTGAAAACATCAACAAAATTGACAAACCCTTGGCAAGACTTACCAAGGAAAAAAGAGAAAGAACTCATATAAACAAAATCCAAAATGAAGGAGGAGAAATCACCACGGACACTGTAGATATACAAAGAATTATTGTAGAATACTATGAAAAACTTTATGCCACTAAATTCAACAACCTAGAAGAAATGGATAAATTCCTAGAAAAATACAACCTTCCTAGACTGAGTCATGAAGAAGCAGAAAGCCTAAACAGACCTATCAGTAGAGAAGAAATAGAAAAAACCATTAAAAACCTCCCCAAAAATAAAAGTCCAGGCCCTGACGGCTATACCAGTGAATTTTATCAAACATTCAAAGAAGACTTGGTTCCTATTCTACTCCAAGTCTTCCAAAAAATTGAAGAAGAAGCAATACTTCCAAACACATTTTATGAGGCCAACATAACCCTCATCCCAAAACCAGGCAAGGATGGCACAAAAAAAGAAAACTACAGACCAATATCTCTAATGAATACAGATGCTAAAATACTAAACAAAATACTAGCAAATCGAATACAACAACATATTAAAAAAATAATACATCATGATCAAGTGGGATTCATCCCAGAATCTCAAGGATGGTTCAACATACGTAAAACGGTTAATGTAATACACCATATCAACAAAACAAAGAACAAAAACCAAATGATCTTATCAATAGATGCAGAAAAGGCTTTCGATAAAATACAACACAATTTTATGTTTAAGACTCTCAACAAAATGGGTATAGAAGGAAAATATCTCAACATGATAAAGGCCATATATGATAAACCATCAGCTAACATCATATTAAATGGCACTAAACTGAAGGCTTTCCCCCTTAAATCAGGAACAAGACAGGGTTGTCCACTCTCTCCACTCTTATTTAATGTGGTACTAGAGGTTCTCGCCACAGCAATCAGACAAGACAAAGAAATAAAAGGCATCCATATCGGAAAAGAAGAAGTAAAGGTATCACTTTTTGCAGATGATATGATCCTATACATCGAAAACCCCAAAGAATCCACAAAAAGACTACTAGAAACAATAAGCCAATACAGTAAGGTCGCAGTATACAAAATTAACATACAGAAGTCAATAGCCTTTCTATATGCCAACAATGAAACTACTGAGAAGGAACTCAAAAGAATAATCCCCTTCACGATTGCAACAAAAAAAATAAAATACTTAGGAATAAACATAACAAAGAATGTAAAGGACTTATATAATGAAAACTATAAACCATTGTTAAGGGAAATCGAAAAAGATATAATGAGATGGAAGAATATACCTTGTTCTTGGCTAGGAAGAATAAATATAATCAAGATGGCTATATTACCCAAAGCAATATACAAATTTAATGCAATTCCCATCAAACTTCCAATGACGTTTTTTAAAGAAATAGAGCAAAAAATCATCAGATTTATATGGAACTATAAAAAACCCCGAATAGCCAAAGCAATCCTAAAGAAAAAGAATGAAGCTGGGGGCATAACAATACCTGACTTCAAACTCTATTATAGGGCCACGACAATCAAAACAGCATGTTATTGGCAGAAAAATAGACACTCAGACCAATGGAACAGAATAGAAAGTCCAGAAATAAAACCACATATATATAGTCAAATAATTTTTGATAAAGGGGCCAAGAACACACAATGGAGAAAAGAAAGCCTCTTCAATAAATGGTGCTGGGAAAACTGGAAAGCCACATGCAAAAGAATGAAACTGGACTACAGTCTCTCTCCCTGTACAAAAATTAACTCAAAATGGATCAAAGATCTAAACATAAGACCTGAAACAATTAAGTACATAGAAGAAGACATAGGTACTCAACTCATGGACCTGGGTTTTAAAGAGCATTTTATGAATTTGACTCCAATGGCAAGAGAAGTGAAGGCAAAAATTAATGAATGGGACTACATCAGACTAAGAAGTTTTTGCTCAGCAAGAGAAACTGATAACAAAATAAACAGAAAGCCAACTAAATGGGAAATGATATTTTCAAACAACAGCTCAGATAAGGGCCTAATATCCAAAATATACAAAGAACTCATAAAACTCAACAACAAACAAACAAACAATCCAATAAAAAAATGGGAAGAGGATATGAATAGACACTTCTCCCAGGAAGAAATACAAATGGCCAACAGATATATTAAAAGATGCTCATCTTCTTTAGCTATTAGAGAAATGCACATCAAAACGGCAATGAGATACCACCTCACACCTGTTCGATTAGCTGTTATTAGCAAGTCAGGTAATAGCAAATGTTGGAGAGGCTGTGGAGAAAAAGGAACCCTCATCCACTGTTGGTGGGAATGTAAAGTAGTACAACCATTATGGAAGAAAGTATGGTGGTTCCTCAAAAAACTGCAAATAGAACTACCTTATGACCCAGCAATCCCTCTACTGGGTATATATCCCCAAAACTCAGAAACATTGATACGTAAAGACACATGCAGCCCCATGTTTATTGCAGCATTGTTCACAGTGGCCAGGACATGGAAACAACCAAAAAGCCCATCAATAGATGACTGGATAAAGAAGATGTGGCACATATACACTATGGAATACTACTCAGCCATAAGAAATGATGACATCGGAACATTTACAGCAAAATGGTGGGATCTTGATAACATGATACGAAGCGAAATAAGTAAATCAGAAAAAACCAGGAACTGTATTATTCCATACGTAGGTGGGACATAATAGTGAAACTAAGAGACATTGACAAGAGTGTGGTGGTTACGGGGGGGAGGGGGGAATGGGAGAGGGATAGGGGGTGGGGAGGGGCACAAAGAAAACAAGATAGAAGGTGACAGAGGACAATCTGACTTTGGGTGGTGGGTATGCAACATAATTGAATGACAAGATAACCTGGACTTGTTATCTTTGAATATATGTATCCTGATTTATTGATGTCACCCCATTAAAAAAATAAAATTATAAAAAAAAAAAAAAAAGAAATGTTAAGGGGCCTGTTGTAAACAGGACAAAGGGGAAAAAATCTAAAAAAGGAGAAATGTAGATTTAAAGAATGGCAATAAACAACTATATATCAATAATAACGTTAAATATAAATGCTCCAATCAAAAGACATAGTGTAGCTGTGTAAATAAAAAAACAGGATTTGTACAAATACTGTCTACAACAGACACACCTCAAAACAAAAGAAACACACAGACTGAAAGTGAAGGAATGAAAAAAAATATTTTATGCAAATGGAAATAAAAAAAGCTGGGATAGCAATACTTATATCTGACAAAATAGACTTTAAAACAAAGGCTATAGTAAGGGATAAAGAAGGTCACTACATAATGATAAAGGGAGCAATCCAACAGGAAGATATAATCATTATAAATATCTATATGCCTAATATAGGCGCACCTAAATATATAAAGCAGATTTTGATAGACATAAAGGGCAAGATCAACAGCAATACTAAATAATAGTAGGAGATTTTAAGACCCAACTAACATTAATGGATAGCTCCTCAAGAAAGAAAATTAACAAAGAATCAGCAGCCTTAAAGGACACACTAGATCCATTGGACTTAATAGATATCTTCAGAACCTTTCACCCTAAAGCAGCAGAATATACATTCTTTTCAAGTGCTCATGGTACATTCTCTAGGATAGACCACATGCTAGGACACAAAACGAGTCTCAATAAATTTAAGATTGAAATTATATCAAGCACCTTCTCTAATCACAATGGCATAAAACTAGAAATCAACTACAATAGAAAAACTAAAAAACATTCAAACACTTGGAGACTAAACAGCATGTTATTAAATAATGAATAGGTTAACAATGAGACCAATGAAGAAGTAAAAGATTTCCTTGAAACAAATAAAAATGAACATACAACAACTCAAAATCTTTGGGACACAGAAAAAGCAGTACTGAGAGGGAAGTTCATAGCATTACAGGCATACCTTAAAAAGAAAAAGCTCAAATAAACAACCTAACCCTACAGTTAAAAGAACTAGAAAAAAACAACAACAAACAAATCCCAGAGGTAGTAGAAGGAAGAAAATAATAAAGATAAGAGTGGAAATAAATGACATAGAGGCTAAAGAAACAATACAGAAGATCAATGAAACCAAGACCTGGTCCTTTGAAAATGTAAACAAGATTGATGAACCTTTAACCAGACTTACCAAGAAAAAATAAAGGACTAAAATAAATAATATTAGAAATGAGAATGGAGAAGTAACAACTAACACAGCAGAAATACAAAGGATTGTAAGAAAATTCTGTGAAGAACTGTATGCCAAAAAAATTAGACAACCTAGATAAAAAGGACAAATTCCTCAAAACTTATAATCTTTCAAAAATCAATCTGGAAGAATCAGAAAACCTAAATAGACCGATTACATCAAAAGTGATTGCAATAGTTATCAAAAATCTCCTAACAAACAAAAGACCAGGACCAGATGGCAAATTTTTACCAAATATTCAAAGAATAACTAACTCCTATCCTTCTTCAAACTATTTCAAAAAATTCAAGAGGAGGAAAGACTTCCAATCTCCTTTTATGAGACAAGCATAATTCGGATTCTAAAATCAGGCAAAGACACTACAAAGAAAGAAAACTATAGGCTAATATCCCTGATGATGCTAAAATTCTCAACAAAATACAGTGTGTCCGTAAAGTCATGGTGCACTTTTGACTGGTCACAGGAAAGCAACAAAAGATGATAGAAATGTGAAATCTGCACCAAATAGAAGAAAAACCTTCCCAGTTTCTGTAGGATGATGTGGCAGCATGTGCGCATGCGCAGATGATGACGTAACACCGTGTATACAGTGGAGCAGCCCATCGCCATACCAGTCGAGATGTGGATGGTACAGAGGGAAGTTCAGTGTGTTCTGTGGCTCGCTAAATTAAAATCCGTGACCAAAGTGCAATGTGAATATCAGCCGTCTATAACAAAGCACCACCACATAGAAATAACATTACTCGGTGGGATAAGCAGTTGAAGGAAACTGGCAGTTTGGTGGAGAAACCCCGTTCTGGTAGGCCATCAGTCAGTGACGAGTCTGTAGAGGCTATATGGGATAGCTACCTAAGAAGCCCTAAAAAACCTGTGTGTGAGCCCACATCAAACTGCACTGAATAGGTATGAAACTGGGAGAGTTTTCCTTTTATTTGGTGCAGATTTCACATTTGTATCATCTTTTGTTGCTTTCCTGTGACCAGTCAAAAGGGCATCATGACTTTACGGACACACTGTATTAGCAAATCAGAGCCAGCAATACATGAAAATAATTATACATCATGATCAAGTGGGATTTATTCTGGGGAGGCAAGGCTGGTACAATATTCACAAAACAATCAATGTGATTCATCACATAAACAAAAAGAAGGAGAAAAACCACATGATAATATTAATAGACACAGAAAAAGCATTTGATAAAATCCAGTACCCATTTATGATCAAAACTCTCAGCAAAGTGGGAATACAGGAAACATACCTCAACATGATAAAGGCCATCTATCACAAACCCATGGCCAACTTCATACTCGATGGGCAAAAATTAAAAGCAATCCCCTTAAGATCAGGAACAAGGCAGGGGTGCTCCCTTTCACCACTTTATCAACATAGTTTTGGAAGTCCTAGCCACAGCAGTCAGACAAGAAGAAGAAATAAAAGGCATCCAAATTGGAAAAGAAGAAGTAAAACTATCATTATTTGCTGATACTATGATACTGTACATAGAAAACCCTAAAGTCTCAGTCAAAAAACTATTGGACCTGATAAATGAATTCAGCAAAGTGGCAGGATATAAAATTAATACTCTGATATCAGAGGCATTTTTATACACCAACAATGAATTGTCTGAAAGAGAAATTAGAAAACAATCCACTTCACTATTGCAACAACAAAAAAAATAAAGTAGCTAGGAGTAAATTTAACCAAGGAGGTTAAGGACTTGTACTCAGAAAATTATAAAACATTGATAAAAAAAAAATCAAGAAAGATACAAACAAGTGGAAGCATATATTATGTTCATGGATAGGAAGAATAAACATTACTAAAATGTCTACATTACCCAAAGCAATTTATAAATTCAATGCAATTCCTATTAAAATACTTTTAACATACCTCAAAGATATAGAACAAATATTCCAAAAATTTATATGGAACCAAAAAAGAACATGAATAGTCTTAGCAATCTTAAAACAAAGAATAAAGTGGGTGGTATCACACTTCCTGATATCAAGTTATACTACAAGGCCATTGTACTCAAAACAGCTTGGTACTGGCATAAGAACAGGCATATAGATCAATGGAACAGAACAGAGAACCCAGAAATAAACCACACCGTATAGACAACTGATATTTGACAAAGGAGGTAAGAGCATACAATGGAGTAGAGACAGTCTCTTTAACAAATGGTGTTGGGAAAATTCAACAGGTACCTGCAAGAAAATGAAACTAGACCACCAACTTAATCATACACAAAAATAAACTCAAAATGGATAAAAGATCTAAATGTAAGTCATGAAACCATAATCATCTTAGAAGAAAACATAGGCAGTAAGTTCTCTGACATCTCTCATAGCAATGTATTTGCTGATTTATCACCATGGTCAAGTGAAATAAGAACAAGATAAACAAAAGGGACTCTATCAAGCTAAAAAGCTTTTGCACAGCTAAAAACAATATGAACAAAATAAAAAGACAAACAACACAATGGGAGAACATATTTAAAAATAAGTCTGATAAGAGGTTAATAACCAAAATTTATAAAGAACTTGTAAAACTCAACACCAGGAAAGTAAACAACCCAATCAAAAAATGGGCAAAAGAACTGAATAGACACTTCTCCAAAGAGGACATACAGATAGCCATTAGGCATATGAAAAAATGTTCAACATCACTAACACTGGGAAAAAATTTTTTGTTGCATCAACAAAAACACTTATTCTTACCTAATTTGTGTGTGCTGATCTCAAATCTGACATTAGTTATTCTCTGTAAGCTACAGTATTTTTGCAATTCAAGATTTTAAGTTTTCATCTTATTGTAAAATTTTTAATATTTAATTTAACATAATGAAGTAAAATGTCTTCCTGGGCATCATCTTTGTGAAAATATAATAACTTATATAATGCAGTAAATACACCAATAAACTAAAAGATATGATTGCATTAGAATTTGTCTACAATTTTAAAATAGAATATATTAAAACACTTATTTTAATCATAAAATTTGTGCAAAACTTATTTAAATTATATTCAGGCAAAAATTGGCATTTGTAGCTCTTGCATTTGTGTACTTGTTGATGACAATCTCATCTGATGCTCTAGCAGTAGTCTGATCATCACTAACAGCTCCTAGATTTTCGGGAAACTTATTAAGGTGACTTTGCAGGAAGTGAATCTTAATGCTCATGGTACATCCAATGTCGCGGAAAGCCAACAGCATCCTTTGAACCAGAAGTTCATAGTATTCTGCTTTTCTATTGCCAAGGAACTTCTTTGTAACTGCCACAAAAAACTGCCATGCTGCTTTCTCCTCCTTATTCATCTTCCTGGCAAATTCTTCATCACGTATGAGGGTTCAAATTTGAGGTCCATCAAATACACCTGCTTTTATCTTCTTGAAAGACAAGTCAAGAAAAGTAGAAATAATATGTTGAAAGCATTCACTTTCTCTATTCAAAGCCTGAACAAACTGCTTCAGTAAGCCAAGTTTGATATGAAATGTGGGGAAAATGATCCTCTCTCGATTAACTACAGGTTCATTCACAATATTTTGCATCCCTACTTCCAGAGCTTCACGTTTTGGCCATTCCTTCTGTGTCCAGTGTTTCTCCCGAGCTTGGCTGTCCCACAAACACAGAAAGCAAGAATACTTCGTGAAACCTCTCTGTTGTCCTAGCAGGAAATTTGCCATTTTAAGACCCACACAAATGATCCAGTTATGCTCCTCATATTTCAGAAAGTTGAGGACAATTTTATGTCATTATAATCTTCTCGCAGATGAGTTGAATAACCAATTGGAACCACTGAGTAAACATTATCGTTGTGTAGGAGAACACATTTCAGACTCTGTTTAGAGCTGTCAAGAAATAGCCACTATTCTGTTGGACTGTAAGTAGTAACACCTAGCTGGCTGAGAAGACTACTGATATCATGACAGTAAACAAAGTGTTTGTCTTTGTGAAAAAAGTCCACAAAAATTTGTTCATGCTTCCTAAAATGGGATACTTAGCTGACCGTTGAAGTACATTCTTTTCATGAAGCCTGGAGGCTAATAACTCAGCTGCTTTCTTTAATGGTCCCAAAACTCTTACTAAGTCATTCAATTTGGGTTGGCTAAACTGCTGAGGGGTTAATGACACCTTGGCATCAGAAGAAGACCCTTCAGATTCTACAACCATTTCCTCATGCATCTTATCAAAATACACTTGATCACCATGTTCACTTTCTTAGTCCTTAGAAGAAATAAAACCATTGAAAACTGGAACCGGTAGTGTCTCGGAGTGTGGAATAGGTTGTATTGCTGAAGGAATATTAGGATATGTGATCATATGCCATTTTTTTCTTGCCAATGCCCTTTGTATGGATCAGACAGAAATAACTGTCACTGCTGTGGTCCTTAGGTTCACGCCAAACCATGGGAATACCAAAAGGCATTCCTTTGCATTTTTCTTTTGTCCAGTCACAAAGTATTTCCTTACAATTATGACACACAGTATGAGGAGCCCAATTCTTTTCTTGATCACCAAGGGGAAATCAGAAAATAGGCAAAATATGCACTTGTCACAAATAATAAAATATTTTGCCTTTGACGTTGAAGTGTGTAACAGCCACTTATATAACAGAAGGTGTCAGGACTATTCTTACATTTATGCCTACTCGAAGAAGCCATGATTCAATCTTGAAACAAAATAAGAGGGTGTTTTTATCAGATAATAATTTTTTACATTTAAAAACAACTACAATTATGTAAAAGTGATGTTTGTAAACATTAATTGCCTTGTGGTTATGTTCAATCCAAGAATCGTTGCCCTTTAACTCCAATTTAAAAACCAATGCAGCCTGACTGGGTGGTGGCACAGTGGATAGAGCATCGGACTGGGATGCAGAGGACCTAGGTTTGAGACCCCAAAGTCACCAGCTTGAGCGCGGGCTCATCTGGTTTGAGCAAAAGCTCACCAGCTTGGACCCAAGGTCACTGGCTCAAGCAAGGGGTTACTCAGTCTCCTGCAGCCCCACCCATGGTCAAGGCACATATGAGAAAGCAATCGATGAACAACTAAGGTGTCGCAATGAAAAACTCATGATTGATGCTTCTCAGCTCTCTCCGTTCCTGTATGTCTGTTCCTATATATTCCTCTCTCTGAATCTCTCTCTATCACTGTAAAAATAAATTAAAAAAAAAAAACCAATGCATGCCATTAACTGTAACAAAAAGAAATTAAAATTGCATAAAAACTAAAGCATGCACCAAAAAATGAATTTTAGATTTGGAATCAGTGTTGCAGAAATATATAGAAATAGTTCTAAAACCTCATGCAACAGAAAATGAAAAAAAAAAAATTATTCCCCAGTGTAATCATTAGAGAAATGCAAATTAAAACCACAATGAGATATAATCTCACACCAGTCAGAATGGTGTCATTAACAAAACAACACATAATAAGTGCTGGAGAGGGTGAGGAGAAAAGAGAACCCTCCTGCACTGCTGATGGGAATGCAGACTGGTGCAGCCACCCACTGTGGCTCAAAAAATTAAAAATGGAACTGCCTTTTGACCCAGCTATCCCACTGTTAGGAATATATCCTAAGAACATAAACCACTGATTCAAAAGCAGAAATGCACCCCTATGTTTATGGCAGAATTGTTTATAATAGCCAAGATCTGAAAACAGCCCAAGTGTCTGTCAGTGGATGAGTGGGTTAAAAAATAATGGTACATATTTTTTATGTAAGAAAAAATATCATATGACTTCACTCATATGAGGAATCTAATGAACAATGTGAACTGAGTAGCAGAATAGAGGCAGAGGTGGGATCAAAGGGACCAGAGAAAAAGTAGTTAGAGGGAAAGGCAAGGAGAGGATGAAGGGAAAGATCAGAGAAAGGAAAGAGATTATTGAAATTATATATACATAACACAGCGCTATAGAGAGCAGGACAGAAAATCCTGAAGGGAAGGGGAGAGGGCATTGGCGGGAAGGGTCAAAGGCAGTATCAAGGGGTACACAGGTGTGAGGGGGAGGAAGATATATTTGTTGGGACACTTGAATCTATGTAAGCACAATAAATTAAAATCAATTAAAAAAAAAAACACAAAGAAAACACCCAGGCTGTAAGTTTCCTCCATCCCAAGTTCAGAAAAGCTCACTCACTCAGACATCAGAATTTCAGTACAACCTGGCATCTGAATCTTGGTCACAAAGAACACACACAAACTTTTCCATGCATAAACTTTTACCTGCTAGATTTCCTTTCTTTGCAACAGAATAGAGGAAGAAGAGGGGAGGACAATATGGTCCTTACAACCTTATTTTCTGAAACCAAAAATTATAATAACCTACACTCATGACAAATGTAAGGTATTTTTCCCCGCTGAGAAGGAAGGAACAGGTCTCGGAGCCACCAAGTGTGGTAAATTCAAAAGGCTTAATTCAGTACAGAGCATTCCTCGGATGAGACTCACTGGCCTGGAAGATGGTCAGGAAAATCGTGCACGGGGAGACCGTGTGGGTATATTTAAAAAAGGGGGTCCCTCTAGGGAAATCGGGCTAATATGACGTAGTAAAATCTCACTGGCTGACAGTCAGTCACTTTTTTTCCAAGGATTCCTAGGAAGTTTCTTTTGGCGTGCTTGGCTGTGGGCGGTCCTAGCCAAAGTTCGTGGGCCTGGGTTCCCCAAGTGATCATCCCTCTATCCACCAACCTTACATTCCGATCTTTTGGTGTTAATAAGGAGCACCACTTATTCGTCTGGCTACTTCTTGCTGAATAGGGGCGTCATGGGGGGGGAGATTGTAAGGTGGTGGTTTTGAGGGAACATCCTTTTGGCCATGAGTTGAGAAACTTCGCTGGTGTGGTTCTGTAAGAATTTTTAAAAAGAGAGAGGCGAATATGAGTTATACGCTGATAATTAGAAGAAGATTTAGGTAGGATAGGGGCAGCCTAGGTAAGAATAGGTGGATGCTATTAGGAGTTAAGCAGGTTGTAAGAGGAGAGATTTTTGCTTAATTTTTCTTGCAGACAGTTCAGATTGAAGCTTCTTTTATCAGGCCAGTCTTACTGAACAGCATTGCTCCCTGCTTCAGCTCACTCTGGTGGCAGGTTCCTGGTGGGAGGGACAGGAGCAACAGGAGGATCTGCACATGGCCCAATTTTTTGGTGAGCCACAGATGAGTAAGGCCCAGTGGTTCTGGCTCCCAGCAATCCTGTATGGGAGCAAGTTTGAGGCAAGAGACATGATACCAAGGTGTTTGTCCTAGGAGCTTAGCTACAGCTGGAGTAGTCAGTATTACCGTATGGGGTTCCGTCCACCTGAGCTGTAGGAACCAGGCTGCAGCTCCCTTAGAAGAACG
The DNA here is from genome assembly GCF_036850765.1 of Saccopteryx bilineata. Taxonomy (NCBI): domain Eukaryota; kingdom Metazoa; phylum Chordata; class Mammalia; order Chiroptera; family Emballonuridae; genus Saccopteryx; species Saccopteryx bilineata. The sequence goes on along the minus strand of NC_089490.1, from coordinate 234,310,231 downwards.
CTGTCTCCTGGTTGGAGGGGTACCACTGGCTGTGTTTCATCTGGACCCCCTATGAAAGGAAGGGTCCGGTCTGCATGTTCCCTGAGAAGATGGAGAAGTAAAGACAGAAAGGGGAGGTACATGGCAAGAGGAGGGTGTTGACAGGTAAGTTGTGATTGATTAGGAATGGTCTACCGTAAACCAGCTCAAAGGGGCTGAGTCCAGAGGGGTTTCGTGGGGTTGCCCTGATTCTGGTGAGTGCCAGGGGGAGGAGGTTTGGCCAGGAAAGCCTGGTCTCGATGGAAAGTTTAGTTAGCTGACTCTTCAGGATGCCATGGGCCCTTTACACCTTACCCGATGATTGAGGGTGATAGGGTATGTGGAGCTTCCAGGTGATGTTGAGAGAGGTGGCAACCTACTGGACTATTTGGGCAGTGAAGGCCGGGCCGTTGTCTGGCTGGATGGTAGTCAGTAGTCCAAACCGCGAGATGATGTTTACAATGAGAATGGAGGCAATGGTGTCTGCTATTTCTCGAGAAGTGGGAAAGGCTTCTATCCATCCTGAAAAGGTGTCAACAAAAGTTAAGAGATAATGGAGTTTTTTGTGAGGGGGCATATGAGTGAAGTCAATATGCCAATCCTGGCCTGGCACGTGCCCCATCAGCTGATGAGTGGGGAAGTGGGGGCGGAGTCCCCCTTGTGTAGAGGTTTTGGAAGAGCAGCACATGCTGCGTGTACCCTTTTTATAGTCTGCTGGAGGCCTGGGAAGAAAAAGAGTGGTTGTAAGAACCAATAGAGAGCTTTTGGCCCTATGTATAAGGAACAGTGGATATCAGAAAGGAGAGTTTCAGCCTGTCCTTTTGGTAAGGCAATTCTATCTCTGAGAAATATCCATCCCTGGTTGCACACGTCTCCACCCTTTCTGAGGAGGGCCTGTTCTTCCTCAGGAGTGTAGGAAGGTTTCGAGGAGGTAGAGAGAAACATGAGAGGAGAGGGGGAGGATCCCAGGGTGAGGTTTCAAGCTGTCGCGTCAGCCCAAGCATTTCCCAAGGCCACTGGGTCCTGAGAGGTTTGATGGCCCCTACAATGTACCACAGCCACCTCAGTGGGAAGCTGTAATGCCTGCAAAAGTTTAGAAATAAGGATAGCATTGATTATGGGGGAGCCCCTGGTAGTGAGGAAGCCCCTTTCCTTCCAGAGGGCAGAGTGGCTGTGGGTGATAAGAAAAGCATATTTAGAGTCAGTATATATAGTTATGCGTTTTCCCTGGGCCAGAGTGAGTGCCCGCGTGAGGGCAATCAGCTCTGCTTTCTGGGAGGTGGTGCCCTCTGGCAGCTGTTGAGCTTCTAGGGTGGAGGAGGTGCTCACCACCACGTAGGCTGACCGTCGTTGTCCGTCGGGTCCCTGTATAGAGCTCCCATCTACAAAGAGTATTAGATCTGGATCTTTTAAAGGAGAATCTGATAATCCATCTCGAGGCCTGTTGAGGAAATCTATTAGTTCCATACTAGAGTGGCTGGGTTCCGGAAGTGTCGCTAGAGCTGGCAGTAGAGTGGCTGGGTTGAATCTAGGAGAGGGTAAAAGAGTGACTGAAGAGTTTTCGATGAACAGGAGGTGAAATTCTTGTAGGCGGGAAGGACTTAACAGAGAAAGAGATTTGTGTGAAAGGAGGTCGGTGAGCCTGTGGGAGGAGAATACAGTGATGGGTTGGGAAAGGGTGAGCTCAGTAGCCTCCTTGGTGAGTTCAGCTGCTGCACCCAGTGCCCGGAGGCAGGGCTGCCAGCCTTTGACGGTGGTGTCCAGTTGTTTAGAGAGATATGCCACAGGGCATTATGTAGGCCCCACAGGTTGAGTTAACATGCCAACAGCATTTCTGTGCTTTTCATCAGTGAAAAAATGAAAGGGGCATCTGGAGTCAGGTAAAGCGAGAGGGGGAGAGGAGTTGAGGGCGTCTCGAAGGGTACAGAAAGCTCTTTTGACGGTGTTGGGGGATGTGAGACGTCCCGTAGGGGTCTCTTTTGCAGTCTCGTAGAGGGGTTTGGCTAAGAGAGCAAAATTGGGAATCCAGTGTCTAAAGAAGCCTATTAGACCAAGGAAAGAAAGAATCTGATCAGCGGTGGTAGGTGGTTGGAGACTGCAGATGGTCTGAGTTCAATCTAGGGTGAGACCTCAGGTGGTGGGAGTCAAGGCAATGCCCAGATAGACTACAGACTGAGAGTGAAGTTGAGCCTTAGTAGGGGAGACACAATATCCCTTCATGGCAAGAAAGTTAAGAAGGGTAGCTGTGTGTCTTCTTGAGGCAGACAGGGAGGGACTGCAGAGAAGTAGGTCATCTACATATTGTAAGAGAGTACTAGTCTCGAGATCGCATGCAGCTAAATCCCGAGCCAGTGGGGGCTGTCCAAACAGGTTGGGCTGTCTCTGAACCCCTGGGGCAGGACGGTCCACGTAAGCTGCTGGGCTGCATTAGTGTCCGGATCAGTCCAAGTAAAGGCAAACAGAAAGTAAGAGTCAGGGTGTAGAGGAATGGTAAAGAAGGCATCCTTGAGATCTAGGACCGTGAAGTGAGTGGTGTCTGATGGAATGTGTGACAGTAATGTGTAAGGATTAGGGACTATTGGATGGAAGGGAACTACTGCCTCAGTGATTAAGCGTAAGTCTTGTATGAGGCAATAAGCTCCTGAAGGTTTTCGAACAGGAAGGGTGGGGGTATTGCAGGGATGAGGATGAGTAAGCCTTGGTTTAAGAGGCGGGTAATTATTGGTTTAAGGCACTGGCAGTGACTTGCTGAAATAGGGAATTGGGGTCTGGATGGGAATTGGGAGGGATTCTTTAAGCGGATGTGTACAGGTGGGTGGTGGGTTGCTACCACAGGGGTAGAAGTGTCCCAGACCTGAGGGTTGACAACATCCAGTGGAATAGGAGGTGTAACCGGGTTAGAGTGACCTGTGGTAGTGGGAGAGTCTTTAGTCAAGAGTGATAGGAGTAGGTGGGAAGATGCTGTCAGCTGGATAGTGGCTCCGAGACTGTGTAGAATGTCTCAACCCAGAAGGGGTACCGGGCATGATGGCATGACTAAGAACGAGTGCAAAAAGGGGATTCCGTCCAAACTGCATGTCAGGGGTGGCGTGTGAAGAGGAGAAGTGGTCCCATCCACTCCCATAACCGAGACCTGTGAGGGAACTAGAGGTCCAGAGTATGAAGGCAAAACAGAGAAGGTAGCCCCTGTGTCCACAAGAAATGATATGGACTTACCCGCTACCTGTAGCATCACCCGTGGCTCAGAGAGAGCAATGGGGGTCTCCGAGTCTGGGCCGCATCAGTCATCTGCGATGCCTAGGAATTCAAATGATGGCCCCACCTGGCTGGCTTGGCCTCCCATCTGAGCAGCCTGTCCTCCATGTAGAGACGTCGAGGATGAGCCTGCTGCCAAAAGGGGACAATTGCTCCGCCAGTGACCGGGCTACTTGCAGTTAGGGCAGGGCTTAGTGGGCGGCCTCGGGCAGGGGCACTGCCAGGACCAATGACCCTCCTTGCCACACTTAAAGCAAGCTCCTGGAGGGGATCCTCTTGGTGGCCCGGACCTAGGTCGAGCACCCTCTGTGCCTTGCCCTTGTTGCTCTGTTGGCCTTAGAGCTGCCACAAGAGCCTGGGTTTGGAGTGATACTTTCTGCTGCATGCGGGCCTGGCGTTCAGCCTTGGCCTGTTCCTCTTGACTGTTAAAAACCTTAAATGCCATGTTCATCAGGTCTCAGATAGGGGTCTGGGGGCCCTCTTCTGCCTTTTTAAGTTTCCTCCAAGTGTCTGGGGCCAATTGCGAAATAAAGTGAGTGGCTAATACAGTGGCCCTGGCATTGGAGGTGGGGTCTAAATGAGTGTGAAGGACCATAGCGTCAGGGAGGCGATTTAAGAAGAAAGCCGGGGTGCACGATTTGGGTCTGCTATGCCCCATGTCGGCCATATGTAGCTGGCATATTTAACAAATCTCCTACTTCAATAAAACTCTTCAAAGTTCAAAAAAAAAAGAAAAGAAAAGAAAAGAAAAAGAGAGCCGGATTTTCCTCAGGTCCTTGAGTAATTTCCTTTAATTTGTCATAATTAACTACCTTTTGTGCTGCATCCTGCATGTCAGCTACAAGACATTCAATCATTTGGTCTCATCATCTCCTACCTGTTTGTTCCGTCTGGTAATTCCAGTTGGGGTCTGTGTCAGGGACCGCCTCTGAGCCCACCGGTATTTGAGGGTTTGAGGCATGAACCTTATCTGCATGAGCTGGTGCCACCATCCGGATTCGGTCCCGTTCATCGGGGGTAAGGTTAGAAGAAATAATAACATAGAGATCATGCCAAGTGAGGTCATATGCCTGAGGGATATTGGAATTCCTTGGTATAGTTGGTAGGATTAGAAGAGTAAGACCCCAAACACTTTTCGATTGCAGACAGATCAGAGAGGGAGAAAGGCACATGAATCCGAACAACTCCTTCTGCTCCGGCCACCTCGCGGAGAGGGCATAGGAGGTTGGTTTCCTCTTGTGGCCTGGAGGGAGATCAGGTGTGAGCGCTGACTGGAGAGGAGAGAGAGAGAGAGCATCATTTGCAGGTGGGGAAGCAGGATCTAGCGAAGAGGGAGGAGGAGGCCGATGGGACCAAGGGAGCCGAGGGAGTCTTGCAGGAGGGAAGAGAGTTCCTCGGGGGAGTTGGAAAAGGAGAAGGAATCTGGAGCGGAGGGTTTAGCTGAGGTTTTTCTGGCCAAGAGGACATGCATTGTAGAGCAACCGGCACAGAGTTTAGGATGAGAACACAGATGCCAAAACCCCTGAATATAAGGGATTTCTGACCGCTTCCCAGCCTCCTGGCAATAATTCCGTAAATCAGTAAGGATGTTAAAATCGAAAGTCCCTTCCTGAGGCCACCTGATTGGGTTATCCAGTGGGTATTGTGGCCAGGCTACACTACAGAAGAAGATTAGTTTCTTCTTTTTCAGGGAGTGATCAATGTTTGAGAGATTCCAGATTAGGCACCCCAGGGGTGTTTTAGAGTCAGATTTGGACCCCTTTACCCCCATAGTCACCCTCAGTTCTCGGAGTGGTCAGACTTGAGTATTAACGTCCTAAAAACTCAAGGTCCGGCCACGGACAGAAAAGGTAAAGTGGAAATGCTCCGGACGTCTCCAAAAGCAAATGCACTCGGTTGGAAAAAGAAGTCCCTGACGCAGCTGCGGTTTTGGACAGGAATTCTCAGAGGAAAGAACTGAGGCGGGGGAGGCTGGAGGTGGGGAACTTAACACACCATGAGCTGAAGTGGGTGGAAGGTCGGAGGTCCTGGTTCTTTCTCAGAGGGAAAGGGAGAGGAGCAGTCCTTGCAGACTTCTGACTCCTCCCGGGTTTTCGGCACCAAAATGTAAGGTATTTTTCCCCGCTGAGAAGGAAGGAACAGGTCTCGGAGCCACCAAGTGTGGTAAGTTCAAAAGGCTTTATTCAGTACAGAGCGTTCCTCAGACAAGACTCACTGGCCTGGAAGATGGTCAGGAAAATCGCACACATAGAGACCGCGTGGGTATATTTAAAAAAAGGGGTCCCTCTAGGGAAGTCGGGCTAATATGATGTAGTAAAATCGCACTGGCTGACAGTCAGTCACTTTTTTTCCAAGGATTCCTAGGAAGTTTCTTTTGGCGTGCTTGGCTGTGGCCGGTCCTAGCCAAAGTTCACGGGCCTGGGTTCCTCACGTGACCATACCTCTATCCACCGACCTTACAATAAGCATTGCACATTTTTGTTTTGTTTTTTGTTTTTGTGCATCAGCTCAGAAAGGCAAGAACACTTAAGAAAATTGAGAAAGATTTCCAACAAAAATGGTTAACTATAATAAATAAACTGACAATTGGATACAACTTACCTAATTGTCTACTAAATCATGCAGTCTCTCCTACATTGAGGCTATGAAATGAGAGTTGACATAAAGCTGGTAACTGACCAATCACTTTCTGATTAGTCACAAATTTATTCCAAGCCCAAATGCAACCATAGAACACATCCTGACTGAGACTACTTGTTCTAGAGATCAGTCAGTTCTCTCCCTTTCAAAATTAGAACCTAAGTAGGGTTAGTTCATTTCTTTATTTCTTTCTAGCCCAAATATCCTAAGAGTATGTAATTTCAGGAACCAAAAAAAAAAAAAAAAAAAAAAACCAATAAAATTTAATTTGCTTAAATAAGTTGTTGGTATAAAATATTTTGAGCAAATACATTTTTGAAAATTTCATTCCAAAGACTCAAAATACAAAAAATAGTTGGAAAAAAAACACCAGTCTGATAACTTGTTAAGTAATCAAAACAAACAAATCTATCAATTCAAGTTGAAATTATAAAATAAATGTTTTGTGACTTTGAATTCCACAAGAAAAGTTTAAAATATATAGTCATTGTGGTTTTTGACACACTCAAAGAAAATTCTTTTTCTGTACTTTTAACGTCTATGTCAATAATATACCAAGAGTGGTGACCAGGCTAATAAATTCTGTTACCTGTCATGTTACTGCCCTGTGCCACGAGACCACCTGAGATATTAAAGATAAACCTGAGGCAGGGCAGGCACAAAATTAAGTCATTCATCTTTCAACTAATTTGTTCGTGAAACAGATGGGCCCATGCAGGAGTCCGTTCATATAAAATATACCAAATGTTTTCCTGACGTCTAATGTCATTTCAATCTGCATATTTCTAGTCCATAAGTAACTGTCAAAATGATGATATTTTATTTAGAAGGACCACTATTGGAGAAGAATCTTATGTTATGTTTGTGTATTTCCAAATTTAATTTCCACAATGCCCCTGGAAGATGACACCCTGGAAATCAGATCCACACATCAGCTCTGTTTAGTCCCCACTAACAGCGTGTGTTTTGTCAGGTGAGATCCTGACCCCTGCTGAGGACCATGGAGACCTTTGCAAGTCCAGCTATAGAGATAAATGTCCGCGTGCACACAATCTAGGGTAAGAAAGGGTCATAAGGATTTGGTCTATTTTTGCCAATTATCTGCTGTTGGTTGTAATTCTTAACCGCAGGAGAATGCCTCTTGTTCAAAACAAAACAAAACATAAAATAACCAGTGCTGGTGAAAATGTGGAGAAATGGGACCCTTGCGCATTGCTAATAGAAATGTAAAATTATGCGACAGCTATGGACAACAGTATACTGGTTCCCCAAAAACATTAAAGAACTGTCATGCGATCCAGCAATTCTGATTTTGGGTATATACTGTATACACAAAAGAAGTTAAATCAGGGATGCAAACAGGTATTTGTACACTCATGTTTAAGGCAGCATAATTCATCATAGCTAAAAGGAGGAAGCGACCCACATACACACTTCCAGACAAATAGATAAAGAAGATGTGCTGTAGAGAGGCCATGGCATATTATTCAGCCTTAAATAAGAGAAACATGTGGAATGTATCCTACCACATGGATGATCCTCGAGAACCCTGTGCTAAGTGAAATCAGCCAGTCGTTAAAGAACACCTTATGAGGAGACTAGAGTTCCCAAGTCACAGAGACAGAGAATGGAATGATGTGCCTTCTGATTGGGAGGGGGATGGGGGTGGGGAGTTGTTGTTTCCTGAGCAGAGAGTTTCAAGTGAGGAAGATCGACAAGTTCTAGAGATGGATGGTGGTGATGTGGTACAACAATGTGAATGTACTTAACGCCACTGAACCATACCCTTGAACGTGGTTAAAATGGTAATTATTTTTTCAAGGGGAAAAGCATGGCCAGGAAACTGTTAGTGCTAAAACAAAAATAACAGCAACCCACCCACCCCCAATCCCAAGCCATAAAATAGAAGCTCATTTCAGTATCCTAGAATCCTAAAGTCATTATAGGTCTTTCAGATTGTTTAAAAAAAAAAATTAGTCAGAAAAATGTGTTCCTCCTTTTAGCAATAGCAAGAGCTGATTTGTTTTGGGTTTATTTTGTTCCTTTTAGGTTAGAGATGGGACTTCCAAGGTGATCTTGACATTGACTAATCTCTCTAGATTTTCTCCTGCTTGTCCTATGATTATGAACATCCCCTTTGTGGCAGTAGATCAAGTCAACAAACAGTACGCAATTGGAACATCCTGTTAATTTAAGGAACCAGCCCTGGCCAGATAGCTTGGATGGTTAGAGCATCACCATGAGTGCAGAGGTTGCCAGTTCGATCCCTGTTTAGGGTACAGGAGGCATTATTTGCCTCCCTCGTGCTCTCACTCTTCCTCTAAAATCAATAGTATAAACACTTTTTAAAAATGTAAGGAACCAGGTCTAAATGCCTTTCTTTGCAATGTCATCAACGGCCTGCTCCCAGATTAGTTACTAAATAGAGAGCTATTTTGCCCTTGTCCTAAAATTTATCTTCTGATTTGCAAAGTAGATCATTTTACCTGGTTCACTTCAGACATATACTGAATATCTCTTTAATTTATAGTTTGGAGAACTGGACAGAAAACTATTACACAGTAGACAATCCTTCTCCCATACACACATTTTTTGCCTGCAAGATAAAAAGAAACATTTTTTTTTCTTTTAGAATATCTGATTTCTCTACACATTATGAATAAAATCTAGATAAATAGCATGTTCTAAAATAATTGGCTTTATCCTTTGCCCACCAGATAACAAACTATGCTTTTAATTTTCTCTATCTTTTATTCAGTTTTTGATATAAATGTTCAGTAGGGTCTTAAATCCTTTTCCCATGTTTCTCTTTTATCATGTTTCTAATTACCTAGCCTAATTGCTCAGCATCTTCAAGAGCTTGTGAAGTTTTTTAAAGGGTTTCCTTTAATTATAATTCTTCAGTGAGGAAAATGCTGCTAAACAAGACTGAATACTGTATATCTGATCTAGAGGAGTGAAAGGAAGAAAATTCAGTATCTACTATAAAAATTGCCTAAGAAACTGATTTTTAGAATGATCTCTGATGAGCCACTAGTCATGATAAATTTCAAGATCCATGGTAACAAAACTGATCTGATGAAAAGATTCATAGGACATATATATGGTAGCCAATTACATTCCTTACACCTGGAACCTTTATGCTGAGCTAAAAGCAAAAAGCAAAAAACACTTGGCATGGACTTTGTCTTCACAACTGTCTAGCAAGGCTGATGCCTGGTCCCACATGGGTCCACACCCTGGTGTTTTGTCTGGCACCTACCAACTGGCCCACCATGTAAACACTCCTGTGTCAGGCAGAATTCCTAACAAGTAGGTCTTCAATGGGATCAACGGAGAGAAGAGCTCTAGCTGATCTTCACTTGATTCTTCAGGAAATACGTATTGAACAGCTGACCTTGTCCTACAAGAATTGTGCTTGGCTCTAATCTGGACACTACTCAGCTAATGCCATGAACTCAAGGACGAGACCCTGAAGCTGTGAAGGATGGAATCAGACATAGCTAGCCTATGGTAGAGCAACCCTCCATCTATCCAGCACCATCTGGAAATCCATATACTGTTCTACAGATAAAAGCGTTACTAGAAAACAGTGAAAGCTTGTCATTAAAGAACAAAACATCACTCTCAACATATGAGGTAATAAATTTTAAAACATGGATATCAGCATCCCCACATTTTGACTAAATACGTTTTAGCCTCTTTTCGGTAAGTAGGAGTAATGTATGTTACTATAAATATATTAAACATCTAGCTTCTGATACTGTCTTTGCTGCTGCTTGCTATGAAAATATAAATGCCCTCTTTCCTGTCCTTAGATGTCAACTTGGGAGTTTTTTCAATTTACAAGCTCTATTGGTCTCATATAGCCCATACCATGAGACAGGCACTGTTCTTAGTACTTTGCATGTAGTAACATATTTAATGTCTTTCAAAGCCCTATGAAAATGGTACTGTTACGATTCCAGTTTTACAGTCAGGAAATTAACAAAAGAAGGTATTATCTGATAATCACAGGGTGTCAGAGATTTACATGCCAGTGACCTATCCCCAGAGTTACTGTTCTAATCCTAATTACCACTGCCTATCATATTTCTTCAGGGGCAAAAATCTTATTTATGCACCAACTCAAGTAGAAACTCAACCTGTGAAAGAAGTCAATGCTGAGATGACTCAGTAGAAGAGGGGTATCGCATAGGCAAAGCAAAAGCCCGGGGTACTACACCCTTTCCCCCCCCCCCAACCTCTCCTATTCTAGGGGAAGGAATTAAAAGTTACCAAAATAAATGAACTCTAATTCTTTTCAAGTTCCAGTACTTTGACTTGATAATGTTAGAAAGCACACACATTTGCCTTTGTTTAAAATATAATTATTCCCTTCTATATATCTACCCAGAAAGTAAAAAATAATAATAAATCCTGTTTTGTAGAAAAAAAATATTTCTGCAGATTCTCCTTGTCAGCATGAGAGATGAATATTATCCTGGCCTTGCGCTAGCTATGTGGCACTTACTTTCTCAACAGTATATTAATTTGTCAATGGCGGTAGTCTAGAACTCTTTGATACTAGGTAATGAGATTAATAATAGATTCTTATCAACCCTCCCAAAGCTACAAAAAGTATCAAGTCCTTCTAATCCGTAGTGTCTGTAATGTGACATGAGAAAGCTGTTCAGGTGTCCGCAGCTCAATGGGGACCATTGTCTTCAGAACATGGCACTATCCAGTGCCTACAAGAGGAACATCAATGAGAATGGCACTCCGGTACTCATTCACACCTGATGTAGAATGCAATGAAAGTGACATACATGGACTCCTAGTACTTTCTCTCTAGGAGTCGGCTGATGCTCTCTTAGCCTGGGGTGTAGCAGCCTCTAAGAAATACACATCCTGCAGATTAAGAGGCACTGGATACAGAGAAGGTAGTGTATGTTGAGAAATAGCTACTCTAAAAAGAAGAAAATCAAGAATGTCCCTTCTTGAGGCATTCATAATTATCTGGACATTGTTTCACATTGAAAAAAAATAGTGAATCATAAAAATACGCTCTAAAAATTAAAGCTGGACTATCTATTATACATCCCTAATATACATGTACACCTAGACACACTCCAATCCAGACTTATTGTGGTATAGAATTTTTCTCCCTTGCCCAGTTCAGGTCTGTTCATTTCCTTTTCTAACTATCTTAGCACACTTTTATTGGTCCCACGGACGTATGTGTGATGTGTCTCTTGACAGGCAAAGCTGGCCTGTTATCATCTGATCACCTACGGGGCTACTTTCTACTACAGCCCCTGTAAGAAAAGACACATGGCAAGAAACTGGATTCCTACATGCTGATTATGACTCATGACTGTCGGAGCATGGGCATTATGAACACGAAAGATTTTACTTTTTTATTTCCTTACCAACAATGATGAGCGACAGCCTTGATCTTTGTCGATCCTGTTAGTTACATCTAGATAATATCTCTGGGAAAGTATTTAAGATTGTAGTCATTGACCAGCCTACAGTGAAGTATAGGCACCGTCCCCTATACTTCAAATTATCTCTCAATTACTTACACTTCCTAATTCAATATCCATGCTACATAAATATTTGTTACACGGGTTTGTTTGAAAAATAATGATGAAGAAAAGAAAGTTTGTACATACTCAGTAACAGAAGTAACAATCGCAGGCCTAACTGAATTGCACATGTCAGCAATATGTAACATTTATTTAGGGGTTTTTGTTCCTTTTTTTTTTTTTTTGGAATATTTTTGATCTGTGGTTGGTTATATTCAGAGATGTGGAACCTGTGAATACAGACAGCCGACTGATGACAAAATTTGTAAACCACTTTCTCAAAGGGTAAACTTCACTTTGACACCAAAAGGAACATGTGATGTTTGTAAAACTCCAGAGATGGATGTTTCTGTACATATGGTTTGTTAATGCCAATACTGTAGAAAAGCGGGGAACAGGTCCATTGAGATTTCCACAAAAACGCTAAAGCAATAATGTCTAGACCTCTTTGCTGCCTGTTATTTCTGTCCCAGAAGAAGCTATAAGAAGATTCAGAATGTCCCCTTGTTCAGAAGGAAGCATTCATAGTTTTAGGCAAAAACTTGGTGTGGAGACTGACACTAAGTCATGAGAAATGCATGTAAATTGATAGATTGCAGATGTGTGGTTTGGAGTGTGAGTTTAAGTATGTGTTACTGAGTGTCTGTGGATATGTGTGGGCAGGTAGTAGGTAGTGGAAGTGGAATTAGAATAATAAAAACTGTAACTCATTAGAACAAGAGAACCTAGTCTTCCTTTCTTTCTACGCCCTCCCTTTGACACCACAGCCACATTGCAGTACTGTAAGATTATAACAATATAGTCAAATTAATGAGAAAACAGGCCACTATTTTTTTCACAGTGGGCTTCCCAGTGTTCTCTATATGATTATGTGATTTTTATTATGAAAATTGCAACGTGGTGCATTGAATTGGCAACGTTAAGTGCCCTAGAGTTAAGTGCATTCTACATGTCTGCCTGGTTGCCCAATGACAGAAAGGGATTCAAAGAAACTTTCCAACCTGTGAGATTTGTGTTCCCAGAATGAATGGGTTTGATTGTCAAATCAGATTCCTGAATGAAACAAAGATCCTCTTTAATTGCAACTGTCATCTAAACCAGACCTGACTCTTCCGTGAAAGTTTTTTGTTGTTGTTGTTATTGAGTTCTCAGTGTGGAGATGCTCCTCAATGTCAACTCCCCTCGTCATCGCCTGTCCCCGATAACACAGCATGAAGGATCCTAGTTTATCCGACAGGCTGCGCGTTTCCCAACCTTCCCCCTTTCCGTAGGATTGCAGGGCATTATGTAAGATTCTGGTACAATCTCAGGGTCAAGAAGGACCTGCTTTCTCCCACCTTTTGCCTACAGGTGGTGGAGGATTCTCATTTTATCTGCTTATTTGCTTTAAGGCAAGGTTAAGAAGGTTTTTGTATTATTAGAACCTTAACTACATAAACAAGCTTTAAGAAGCTCTAAAATAAATACGTATTTTGTTCAACTTTCTATAATGCATTATTTTAACAGTATTTTATTTTCACAGAACCCTCTTTGGAAAAAAAAGTGTAGATATATATCTCTTAGAATATTAGTATTCTGAAAACAGAGTTTGGAAAATTCTTGGTGAAGGCTTTTTGCCCTATTGAAATGCAAATGAGGAAACACATTAAACTCCACAATTTTATGAAGTATAGATTCCATTTATTGAGTCTTTTTCTAACAGTTTTCAAGGAAGGGAGGATGGAAAGAACATGATGACAGTGGTATGAGTACGAAGTTAAACCTCAGTTAAATGTACAATTTCATTTGGGTATAGTCTGAACTGTATGGAAGTCAAAAGAACATATTTTAAATCAATGTACAGAATGCTTTGATCCCACCTGAGATGGTGGGTATTGGAGAGCATACTGAAACATATGGGTAGTTTACTGAAACCAGGAATTCAATGATTTCCTCAATGTGGTTCATTCTTTTCCTGTGATCACTTAGTCGGTGGTTGTTTAGGGTTGAATTGTGTCCTTCTAAAATCCTATGTTGAAGTCCTAAACCCAGTACTATGATTATATTTGGATATAGCCATTAAATATTCATAAATTTTACCCCTATATCCAAATATATGTAATTAACTCTTTAAAGAGTTAATTAGTTAAGTGAGGTAATTAGAGAGGGCCTTAGTCCAACAAAACTGGTCTCATAAGAAGAGGAGATTAGAAGACAGAAGGACAGCCACGTGAGGACTCAGTGAGAGACAGCTATTTGCAAGCCAACAGGACAAGCTTCAAGAGAAACCAAACCTGCTGATACCTTGATCTTGGACTTCGAGTGTCTAGAACTGTGAGAAAAGAAGCTTCTATAACTCAAGTCACTCAGGCTGTGTTACGTTATGGCAGCCCTAGCAAACCAATGCAGTAGTTACACGGCATTGTTTCTAATTTCCCCTCCAAATCCCATCTCATCCTTTCTTCTGTTTCGCAGAAACTTGTCTTCATGAATCCTGATCAATACTTTCCCCTACCCAATGGCTGCCCGTTGGGTTCAGAGAAAAGGAAAACTTTTCAGAGGCTCTGGGGCCAGGAGGGAAGTGAGAGAGACCACTGTGCCCCTGGCTTCTTTGGGCTACATGTCTTCAGGGGTCCGGGCCCCTTAAAAACCACAGCTCATGCCCAGCAACCCTCAACTACAACTTCAGCTAACTGGTTGCCCTTTTAAGCCAAAGGCTGGTAAGACTCCAGTCTGTTGCCCTGCCCCCCACCCCACAAGGTACTTCCCTATATGTGTCTGGCCCACATCTTTATATGCAGCCCCCCTATTAGCCACCCACAGTTACCCCATTTGAGCCAGTCAGGGGTTCCATCCAGGACATGAGGGTGGCAGTTCAGTGGATGGATGGAGACAATCCACTCCCAGAAAGACCAACCCAGAAAGTCATTGTCACATGATTTGGAATGTGTGCTTTATGGTAACACATTGTCTCTTTTTCCCCCATTCCTTTATACATAAATCTGATAGTGCCTTAAATAGGTGGTACAATCAATGAGCAATTAGTGAGCAGCTCTCTTACAGCACCTCTTAAAGGTGCTCACCTGCTAGAGTTGATGCTTTTAATTTCCTAAATGTAATTGCCGGTTACTTGGAGGGCTCAGAGAGGTAGAATTAATGTTAGCATTCCCTAATTTACGTGGCCTCCAAACATCCCACTCAACCTCATCCTATTCATCTTTCTTTTTCCTACAGAGAGTTTAAAAGTGTTCACAAATCTAGGTATTGGGAAGAGTGAAAAATTTGGTTCAGTGAATGTAATTTATATAGAATATCATTAACTCTTATTCATACTGGGAAATAATTCCTTGAAATTAAAAATATGTTAAAATTGTTATATCATAAGTGGTATGAAATAATTAGCAGACATACTTTAATGTACAAATAAATAACTGACCAATTTTAACCTTATGTAATGTGTTCATCTGATTTCAAGAATTTTATAGTTTTATGCTTTTCATAAACAAATTGTTGATATAGTGTGCTAAGTATTTATAATAATTGTACCTCTGCTGCCATCTAGATAGTAAATGAAAGCAATGCAGGTAGATTTTTCTGATGAGCTGATGCATAAAATAAAAAAAAAGATGCATAAAAGAATTATCTGACATTATCTGGTTGCATTAATTTAACATACTCTTGAAAATATTTTCACAAGAAACCTTCAAATAAATTTATTTAATTATTAAATAACCTAATAGATCCAAACTTAGTTTATTAGTTAATCTTTAATGGGTGAAGAAAGAGAAGGAAAATCTATAGGTAAAATGATGAGGCAACTCATTTCAAAGAGTTTTCAGTAGAAGAACAACACTGTAAGTTAGCATGATCAATTAAGTTTTATAATACATGTGTTTACTCTTTTAACATTGATTTCTGCAATTAAAATTAATCTACAACCATTAATTGCTCCACACACACACAGCTACTAAATATTCATAAATTTCACTGGGAAACAGAGAGTGAAGCTATTAAATGTCAGGCTCTGAAGAAAGTGTCAGGTTTTAAAACCAATTTCTGACTCTTACGGTTTATGTGAAATTTGGCAAGTTAGTCAGCCTCCCCAATTGTCATGTTCCTCATCAGTAACAAGGAGATGATATCCTGATAGTCCATATAATATAAGAAACAATATTTGTTTTGCCAGAGATTATTGTAAAAGTTTCCCGTATCCTTATAGTTCTATTTTCTAAGAGATTTTAAGCAGCCACGCCCCTAGGAACTGCCAATGTTTAGGGGCAGAATCCTGTGTTCAGTATAGCAGATTTTGCCAAGGTAATCCTTCGTTTTATGACCGAGAATAAATTAAAGAAATGTACTAAAAAAACTATGTATCTATAAAAAATTGGCCATAATACTTTGATTCATCCTATACATCTCTTTTTCCCATTGTATAATTTTCTATTTTTAAAAATAATTCTACCAATTACTATGTACTCAAGATAGTCATTCCTTTTTGGTAAATTTGGAAATAAATGTCACCATTTTTTCATGGGCTTTGTGGACCCAGTGCAATTACAAATAGAATTTGTTTATGAGATAAACATAGAGACCTCATAAGACTTGTGGGAAGGCCTACCTAAGATTGAAGAAAATTTTAAATGACACCATTTATGTTCTTTCCCTTTTTTTACTTGTCTTCTAGGGCCTCGGGTACACCATTGGTTCTTTGGAAGTTTGGAATCACATGTTAAGGGAAGAAAAATGGCAAAAGACAGGATATGGTGGTGTCCTCTGAACAATGAACAGAAGAAATGAAGTTGAGACCCTGGGGTATGTGGCAAAAAGATAAAGAATAAAGGTTGGAGTATCTTCTTTCTCTTCCTCAGACCAAGGCCTGAATTCTTATTTCTCAGCTAAATATCTGTATAATCATAAGCACAATCTAAAGACTTTCTGAGCCACAATTTCTTCATCTGTAAAATGGGATATTAAGAGTAATCATCTCAAAGAATTGTTGAGACTATTATGGGAGATAATATATTTGAAGCATAGAAATTAGCAATCAGCATATCAATAGCCATATAACATAAGTGAGTTTACAGTTGCTTGTATGGAAAATAATACAATAAATAATAAATAACATAAGAATAAACTGTTTCATGGACTCACAACTGTAAACCTACTTTTGCCCCACCTAATATATAAAAAACGGGTTCACTATTATATTATTAGCATCCCTATTACTGGCATAATTCATATCCTTGCAGTCATCAATACTACAAATAGATATTGTTGTTTGTTTTGAATCTGTATGGAAGCAGAGGTGCTAAGAGTTTAAGAAATTTGCTTGCATTTACACAGCTAGGTAGAGGTTGAGCTATGATGTGATTTTCAGTTTTCCTGACACAAAACTCATGCTGTTTAAACGCACCATCACCCTTCCCTCTCGCCTTTTAGAGGCTGGATAGGACCCATCAATCCCCTGGTCCTTCATAGCCTACCAGGTTGATGGTGAGGTTGTCAGAACGGACATGAATTATGCAGATAGTTATCTTTTAAATAGGTAGACTCTATACCATCCTTAAACTATCCTAAAGAGTCACCAGAAAAATTTAAGGCAGGATTATATATAATACCTATATATTTTTTAAAGTCAAGATGAATGACAAACGAGACACACCAATTGTTGCACTGAAAAAATAGACAGTGTTATGGCAGCTTCTAAAATCCAGAATATATACTTATAACAGTGTTTTTCACCATCTGTCTGAGTGTCAAACTCGCTTACGTCTTACATGCACAGCTGGTGACAGGCTGCTGTGACCCATCTGCATGCATGCCACATACCAGTGGCTTGACTGGTACTAATTTGTGGAGACTATGTTCCCCAAATATCCATTTGGTGGCTAACGAGTATTTATTCACTGAAAGGTGTGTGTGTGTTCAAAATATCTCATACAAAACGGTGCTACCCGCAGAATGAGAAGGACCAGAATTCGAGTCTTCATTCTTCTTTTTCGTAGCCTAGGGTTCTACATTGTATAAGTATGATTTGCTCGTTTGTAAAATAGTAACAATAAACTTCCCACTAGATCACTGGATTCAACAAAGGAACACTAGTAATTTACAAAATATTCTTCGGCACATAGTAACAACATCTTAACTATCAACACTATTACTTCCACTACTATGATTACTACTAAAACTTGTACACAAGGCAAGAAACATTATTTGTGACAAAAAAATTAAGTACAACAAAATCAATTAGAGGCAGATGAAAGAGTTTATCAATAACTAAAATGGCACTAGAAGAAAATAAGGTTGTTGTGATCTAAAGTGGATAGGCTTGCCTGACCAGGCGGTGGCATAGTGGGTAGAGTGTCAGACTGGGATGTGGAGGACTCAGTCCAAAACCCCAAGCTTGCCAGCTTGAGCGTGGGCTCATCTGGTTTGAGCAAGGTTCACCAGCTTGAGCCCAAGGTCACTGGCTTGAGCAGGGAGTCACTCAGTCTGCTGTAGCCCCCCAGTTAAGGCACATATGAGAAAGCAATCAATGAACAACTAAGGAGCCTCAACGAAGAATTGATGCTTCTCCTCTCTCTCCCTTGCTGTCTGTCTCTATCTCTGTCACAAAATATAAATAAAAATAAAGTGGATAGCCTTTTGAGCATAAAACATAAGGAGAAATCACAAAAAAAGGCAAAGAAATCCAAGCATGAAAGACAAAACTTCACATCAAGAATTATCAAAAAAATAAACTAAAAAATAAAATAAATCCTGGTTTGTAAAATTATTTGCAAAAACAAGAAAAATTTTACTACCCTCAATATGAAACATTACTTTCAACCAGCAAACACTGAAATTTCCCTTTGGAAAACAGGAATATTGCATGTACAGAAGATATCCAAAAATATTAAAAATAATTGTTAAACACATGAAAGATATACATTTTCATAAGCCAGGAAAGGTAGTCAAATCCTTATTGCTTATCAATAAGAATTTATTTTCACTTTACCCATTAGAAGCTATTGTTAAATAATATTAATGTTATGCAGTATAAAGTAGATCAGGTTGTTAATATCTGCCAGGTATGAATGAATATAAAATGCAGAATATGTATCAAAAAATTTTAAGAAGTAACTTAGTAATTTAACTGCTAGTAACTATCATAATTTAATAGCAATTTTGACAACTCTCTGTGCAAAGTGTTCCACCTAGAGAGACCGGTGCCCTAGAAAATCAAGTTAAATGAATACACTCTGCAAAAATTTGCTGACAATCAAG